>NW_021604607.1:7271478-7275822 GCF_004785775.1 Grammomys surdaster | reverse complement strand
CACCAGGGTATCTGGGGATGGCCACACTGACACCAGGGTATCTGGAGGTGGCCACACTGACACCAGGGTATCTGCCAGGTCCTTATTTTTTCCAACTCTCACTCTCTTTCTCTTAAAGAAATAAAATGCAAAAAAAAAAAAAAAACACCACCAAAAACCTACATGAAGGATAGTAACTCCTCCCTGCCTCTCATTACGGACTTTGTGAAGTAGAAACATAGTTTTTTTTTCCTTCAAAGGTGAAAACACCTTTCATTCTTGCTTTAAAAATAAAAGAAGGCTAAAAAAAATTACCTCTTTTTAAATTATGTGCAAAGTAATTCTGGCTGAATAGAAGTGTATTCCATTTTAGGGGTTTTCTTTTGTATTGTGAAGCTTTCTTTGTACACTTCTTTTCCTTTCTGGATGTAATTTTAACCCCTTGCCATCCTTTAGTGTGATCTCATTGTAAACATTATTGTGCCAAACGTACTGTACTCAGAAGGATGTGAATGTGTATTGTTCCAGAACGTAATAAATATGATGATGTTAAATCTTACTTCTCTGTCCAACAAGGATGTCTCTCTCTCCTTCTGCCTTTTGTACACCATAAATTCAAAACTTCTAAGATGGAGTTGTTACACTCAGTTGTTCGAGTGTTGACCCATCATGAACAAAGTTCTAGATTCAGTCCTCAGCATCCACAAACCTCAGGGCAGTGACAGACACCTGTAATCTCAGCACTTGGGTGGCAGAGGCGGTGTGATCAGAGGTTCAGGGCCAGCCTAGGCTACAAAAGACGTCTCAAAAACCAACCAACCAAAACTAACCCCAGTTTAGTGGGACACATTTGTAATTCAGCACTCAGGAGGCAGAGGCAGGAGGATCCTGAGCTCAGGGTTAGCCTGGGCTACAGACTGAAACTTCAAAACTAGAACAAGTACATAGCCGAGAAAGTTCTATGGGTGTGAGTGACCACATGCCACACAAGCCTGACAGTTGACTGAAGTCTCTGAAACCCACATTAACATGGAGAGAAACGACTCTACAGGTTGCCTTCTGGCACCCACACACATGCCTTGGCAAGCATGCCCACCATACATACACATCAGAGCATTGTTTATTTATTGGGGGGGGGGGTGTTTGGGGCAGAGGCCATGAGTGTGAAGTCGATTCTGTTTTTATGTGGGCTTTGGAGTTGAGCTCAGCTCATCAGGTTTCCATGGCCTGAACCTTACTGATCAAGCCATCTCTCCTGTCCTAAAATCCTTTTAAGTTTAAAACAAAACCCCTCAAGTCTAAAACCCACATACTTTTTTGCTTTTGCCTTTTCCTTTGCAGGCACATGAAGGCTGCGAAGCAATATGTGCTTACTTTCCTGACACACCCCTGCTTAGTGACCAAAAAGGAAAGCCTGGATAGATCAGATGTGCCCCAGGTCCTTGGGAGGGGAGACATCTGTCCCAGATTCAGGCTGTGGGAATCGGGCAGTGATGAAGTGGGCACCTGCATGCAGTTTCTGGTGCTGAGGGCGAGCCTCAGTAGGTAAAGTGCTTTCCTAACTACCATGAAGCCTTGGGTTCAGTTAGCAGGAGCCCATAAACTGGGTATGGTGGCACATAAAATCTCAGTACTTCGGAGGTAGAGACAGAAGGACCAGAAGTGCAAGGACATCCTTGGCTGTATAGCAGGTTACAGGCCAGCTTGGACTACATGAGTCTCTGTCTGAAAAACAAAACAAAACCAAAAACTAAAACAAAACAAAACAACAAACAGCTTACAGAGACAAGCACAGGTAATGCAGGCCTCTGCAGAATTCTGCCTCTGGCTGTTGTAATCCAGGGAACCAGGACATTACCTCTAAATTGGGGGTCCCTCAGGCTCACCTACTGGCAGATTGGCTGACAGAACTTTGCTTTGCTCCCATCTGTGTCCCAAGCCAGTAGATGTCTCTGGCCTTGCTAGTGACTCTCGCACTTTCCAAAGCTTCCTCTCCTCAGGCCCTTTCCCATCATTCCATTTCTGTAGTCCGGCCCCTGGGGTGATGGTAGTCCAGGAGAGAAGACAGGCTTAATGCTTAAGGCCTAAGGCAGACAAGCAAGACAAAAAAAAAAAAAATCCTTGCAGGCTATTAACACAGGGGAAGTGTGGAGAAAGGCGGACTTCTGGAGGAGGCAGGAAGATGAGTATAGGGGTAGGGAAGGGCCTCACAAGGGGGTGTTTAGTATTCCTTGGCCTAGGAGAGTTGGGAGCTTGTGGGGACTGAGCTCAATGAGAGCACTCCGCTCCCTGCCTCAACCCTAGTATTGTTTGCAGTAAGTGGGACAATCTCTTGAGTGTGCTCAACCCACCTCTGTGTATCTTGAGAGAGATGAGTCCATTCGCTGCTCTCTCCAGTAGATGAGAGAGATATCCCTTCAGATGTGACTAAACTCAGTTCGGGGACCCAGTTGGGGATTAAATAAGTACACCCTCCTTTCCTCCCTCCTTATGGACCTCCTCAACTCACCCCTTCTAAGCCATTGCCATTCCTAATTCTCAGCATCCAAGACCTAGAAACACATTTTACCTGGAAACCTATCAAGATCCCAGAAGAATTTCCTACCACACAACACACACACAGCCACCACACTCTCCTAAGAACCAGAAATGGCAACAGAAACCAAGAAACAAAACACTCACCCATCAAAGACAAGATAAGATAGCAGCACCTAGAATTACAATCTCCCCAAACCCAGAATGCACAGAAGCCAGCCTAAAAACAATCAATAATAGGACAATATGTCTCCACCAGAGCCCAGCCACCCTCCACAGCAGGCCCTGAGTATCGCAACACAGCTGAGGCACAAGGCAAAGACCTTCGAACTGTCTTTAAGAATATGATAGAAGTTCTTAAGGAGGAAATGACTAAATCCCTTAAAGAAATCTGCAAAAATACAAATAAACAGTGGAAGGAAATGAATAAAATAGTTCAAGACCTGAAAGTATAATTAGAATCTATAAAGAAAATCCAAGCTGAGGAAAATGTGTAAATTAACAATTTAGGAACTCCTCAGAGACAAGCCTCACCAACAGATTATGAAACATAGGAGGGAGAATCTCTGGCATTGAAGGCACCACAGAAGAAATGTATACATAGGTCAAAGAAGATGTTAAAGATTTAGACTCAGGGCATTAAGGAAGTCTGGGAAACTATAAAAAGAACAATTCTATAAATAATGACAGAGGAAGGAGAAGAAACCTAATTCAAAGACCTAATTGGAAGGAGAAGAAACCTAATTCAAAGATTTTGTTGAATATATTTTCAACAAAGTCCTAGAAGAAAACATCCCTAATCTAAAGAAGGAGATATCTATTAAGGTACAAGAGGTATACAGAACACCAAACACATTGGGCCAGAAAAAAAGTCCCCTTAGCACATAATAATCAAAACACTTAATGTGCCGGCCAGTGGTGGCGCACACCTTTGATCCCAGCACTTGGGAGGCAGAGGCAGGCGGATTTCTGAGTTCGAGGCCAGCCTGGTCTACAGAGTGAGTTCCAGGACAGCCAGGGCTATACAGAGAAACCCTGTCTCAAAAAACAAAAACAAAAAACAAAAAGACAATGTATAAAACAAAATAAAACAAAAAAAAAAGAGTATTGAAAGCTGCCAGAGAAAAAGAACAAATAACATATAAAGACAGACCTATGAGAATTACATTTAACTTCTCAGAGGCAACTATAAAAGTCAGAAAAATCTGGATAGATGTGCTGCAGACAGACTAGTATTCCAGCAAAACTATCAGTCATCATAGATGAAGAAAATAAGGCATTTTATGATGAAACTAAATTGAAGCAACATCTGTGTATAATCTAGCCCTTCACAGCCATACAGAAGGTGCTACAACAAAAATTCAACCTTAAAGAGGTTAGTCACACCCAAGAAAACACAGGGAATAAATGGTCACAGAGCAGCAAATCAAAAGAAAGGAAGCAGGCGCATGCACACGCACACACAAACCACCACCACCACAACAGCAACAACAAAAAATTATGACTCAATAAACAGTGCTCATTGATTTCTCTCAATATCAGTCTCAATTCTCCAATAAAAAGACATGAATTAACAGAATGGATGAGAATGGATGCAAAAACAGAATCTGTCCTTCTGTCACATCTGAGAAATACACCTTAACACTGAAGGGCAGACATCACCTTAGTGTAAAGGATGAAAAAAAGACATACCAATCAAATGGACCCAAGAAGCAAAGTGGTATTGTTAGTATTCTGTCTAAACTCCACTTCCACAGTTATCTGGCAACAGCCAGGTGTACTCCTCCCCAAAAGGGGCTGCTTGCCTCCTCCTCCTCCTCCTCCTCCTCC
>NW_021604607.1:7267835-7271378 GCF_004785775.1 Grammomys surdaster | reverse complement strand
CCTCTACTACCCTCCTGGCTCCCCTCCCCATGCCCTGAATAAACTCATAAACTCTATTCTATGCTATACCTATACCGGTGTGTGGCTGGTCTCTCAGGGGGACGAGATGCTTCACATGGGCCCTGCTGAGACATCCCCTCCCCCATACCTCTCCACACACCCGAGGAACATATTCTTTATCTCCTGAACACCCCCCCCCAACCGTTTGGTCTAGTGCTGTCTGTTCTAAGCTGCGCACGGACATTCAGCAGGTATGACCATTTTAATATTTGACAAAATAGACTTTAAGTCAAAATTAATGAGAACAGAACATACTTATCAAAGGAAATATCCACCAAGAGGACATCTCATCTGTGCACCAAACACAAGGACATCCAAGTTTGTAAAAGAAACATAGTACAGTCACATATTGACTCCCACACACTGATAGTCTAAGATTTTAAAACCCCACTCTCACCAACAGACAGGTTATCCAGATAAAGCCTGAGTAGAGGATTGCTGGAGCTAACAGATGTTATAAACCAAATGGACCTAACAGATATTTACAGAACACTTCCCCCAAAACAGAACAAGATACCCTCTTCTCAGACCTCATGGAACTTTTCTCCAAAATCAACCACATTCTTAGGCACCAAGCAAATCTCAACAGATACAAGAAAATTAAAAACATATCTTACATCCTACCTGACTACCAGAGATTAAAGACTGATATTAGCAACAGCAGAAAGCTTTCATTCTCTCGGAAACTGAACAACACACTGCTGAATGAAAAATGGTTCAAGACAGAAATTTAAAAAGAAATTAAAGACTCTCTAACATTTAATGAAAAGGAATACACAGCATACCCAAGCTTATAGGACACAATGAAAGTGGCTCTACCACGAAAGTTCACAGCACTAAGTATCTACATAAAACACTGGAGAGATCTCATACTGGCAAGTTAACAGCATTCCTGAAAGCTCCAGAACAAAAAGCAGAAGTCACATCCAAAAGGAACAGACAGCAAGAAAGAATTGAACTCTGGACTGAAATCAATAAAATAGAAACAAACAAATAAATTAGCACAAAGATTCAATGAAACAAAGAGTCAGTTTTTTGAGAAAATTGGTAGGATTGGCAAACCTTTATGTAAATTAACTAGTTATTGTTTTACCTGTTGAGACTTGCTTTGTATATGAGTATATGGTCAGTTTTGGAGAATGTCCAAAGAAGGTATAGTCTTTTGTATTTGGGTGAAATATCCTATAAATACCTGTTAGATCCATTGGTAGCCATTGTCAATTACCTGCAGCATTTCTCTGTTTAGTGTTTGTATGTTTAGTTTTGTCTCTGTTTATTGGCAAGAGTGAGGACATGACCCCAAAGACACTCCAGATACCATCTTGCTGTAATTACATGAGTCAGGTCCTTTATTATCAAAGCTTCGGGTAGATACATGCCTCACGCAGGAGGTAGGGGTTATCGACCTCAAGACCCAAAAGCTTAGGGTTATTATAGGCAAAGGCGGGGGGGAGGGGAGGTGGTGGAGGGAGAGGGTTGTGGGTAATCAAACACAATTGGTTGTTTCAAATGTCAGTAATGTGTGTAAGCAGAACCCAGTCAGAGGTTTGACAAATCTCACGAGAATAGTCTCTGGTCCCTGTGGGCTTGGGACCCAGTGTGAATGCTTATCTGAGCCAACAGACCATTTGGTGTAAGTAAGGGTCAGTGTGTGATTTAAGCTAATTTGCACAAGGTGGAGAAAGACTATCCAAAATTACAAAATCAGAAATGAAAAGGGGGACACAACAGCAAACAGGAAATCCAGAGAGTCATGCTTTAAAACCTGTACCCAAAATTGGAAAATCTAAAAGAAATGGATAAGTTTCTCAATACATAATACCACTTACCAAAGTTAAATCAAGACCAGATAAGCAATTTAAAGAGACCTATAACTCCTAGTGAAATAGACACACACACTAAAAGTCTCCCAACCAAACCAAACCAAAACAAAACAAAACAAAACAAACAAAACAAAACAAAACAAACAAACACCTCAGGGCCAGATGGTTTTAGCAGATTTCTACTAGACTTTGCTTGTTAGAGACAGGGTCTCTCTGAGTAGCCCTGGCTGTCCCTGAACTTGCTCTGTCAACCATGCTGGCCTCAAATTCAGAGATCAGCTAGTCTCTGCCTCCCGAGCTCTAGGATTAAAGGTGAGATTGCACTACAGTTGAAAAATCTTAAATCACAAGGCATGCACGAGATGACGAAGACATGTTTTCAGTATGAATGAAGTTTATAGCCTTATTGGTGAGAGTCCCAGGAACTGGAAGGTTAGTGCCTAAGACTAACCATCTTAAACAGTTTATCTGAAATATCTCTTATTTAAAGGGAACATTATCTCTATATAAGCAACTTCTGCAGAAAACCTTGACAATTTTGCTGGACTTCTTGACTCCCTGCTAGCAAGGTATTTAAGCAGACACCCATGGTGAGGGGCACTCCCCTTTCTATGTTCCTTTCCCTATCTTTCTTTGAATTCATTCCCTCAGTTCATTCATTTACATATTCTTTCTCTTCCAGACTTTCATGGATGTCTTACTACTTTGTGCCGGCCATTCATCTAGGCCCATGGTTCTCACCCTGTGGGTCGAGACCCCACGTTGGGAGTTGAACAGCCCTTTCATAGGTTTGCCTGAGACCATCTGAAAACACAGATATTTACATTGTGATTCATAACAGTAGCAAAATTAGTAGCAACAAAAATAATTTTATGGTTGAGGGTCACTACAACACTAACTGTATTATGGGGAGATGGAGAACCCCTGAGCTAGGCATTAGTGACAAACAATCTCTGCCCTTAGTGGCTTATATGGGGATGGTTTGTAGACAGACTAATCAAGCAATAAATACCATCAGTAAGTAAAGTTATGTAAATAAAAAATAATGATGTAATATATTAGAAAATGCAACGTGTCTGAATATTTAAGCAATAGTATCAATAGCCTGCTTAAGCACGTTTAGTCTATAAATCAAACCATTTATTAGATACAATGTGTCCTAGCTTTGTGCCTTAAAAAAAAAATACATGTTCATAGAATATCAGGCTTGAGTTTAGAATATATATCTAGATTTCTACAGGAACCAGTTCCCAGGGCTGCTGCTGACCTTGGTTATAGGTCCTTCCTTCCCACCACCAGCTATGACTCACACACTAGGATATTACAGTTACCATGTCCAGGGTCAAGGGTGTGAGGCTGGGGGTTGGATCTCATTGGGAAAGACAAAATCTGTGCAAGCAAATACAGCAGACCCTGAGGCCTTAGAACATGAAAACACACACACACATACACCCTGGTCTAAACTTCTCCTCCCCTCTTCCTCCTCCCCCCTCCCCTCCTACTTTTTTCTCCTCCTGCTCCTCCTCCTGCTCCTCCTCTTCCACTCCTCCTCTTCCCCTCCCCCTTTTTCTTCTCTACCTTTCCTCCCTCCTCCCCCTCCCCCTCCTCCTCCCCCTCCTCCTCCTCCTCCTCCTCCTCCTCCTCCTCCTCCTCCTCCTCC
>NW_021604607.1:7203983-7267825 GCF_004785775.1 Grammomys surdaster | reverse complement strand
CTCCTCCTCCTCCTCCTCCTCCTCCTCCTCCTCCTCCTCCTCCTCCTTTTTGAGACAGGATCTCTCTGTGTACGTCTAGCTGTCCTGGAACTTGTTAGACTTCAGAGCGCAGCTTAGAACAGACACCAGACCAAATGGTTGGGGGTGGGGGGGGTTATTCAGGGCAAAGGGCAAAGGTGGGGGAAGAGAGATAGAGGAAGATGGTGGAGAAAGAGAGAGAGAGAGAGGAGAGAGAGAAGTGGAGGACGGCCATGACCATGTGGAGAAAGGGGGAAGGGAAGTGGGGAGGGGGAGGGGACAGGGGGAAGCTAGAGGCAAGAGAGCAAGAGGGTAAGAGATTAAGAAAGAGAGAGAGTAAGAGAGGGAGGAGGGGGCAAGCAGCCCCTTTTATAGCAGGCCAGGCCTACCTGGCTGTTGCCAGGTAACTGTGGGGAGGAGCATACCTGGCTGTTACCAGGTAACTGTGGAGGTGGAGTTTAGATAGAAGACTAACATGACTGCCTTTTCTTCTTTCAGCAGCCTCCATACTGAGGAGCAGCCTCCAATTTCCTAAGAATTGACTTACATTCTCTATAGATAAGCTTCCTTCCCCTACATCTTGCCAGCGTTTGTTGTTTCCTTCTTGTGGTTGGTTCTGTTTGGGGGTAAGGGTGGGGACTGGACTTGCTGTGTAGCTTCCTGCCTCAGCCTCCAGAGCACTGCTTCCTGCCTCCTTGTTTTCTTCCTGATAGCTATTCTTATTAGGATGAGCTGGAGTCTTAGTGGAGTTTTAATTTGTGTTTCCTTTATGATTAAGGAGATGCTTTTTCCTTGTATTTATTGAGCATTTGTATTTTTCCAATATTTATGTGTGTGTGTGTGTGCTCATGCACACTATGTGTATGGAAGTCAGAGGGCAACTTTCAGAAACTGGTTCTCTCTGTCCACCATGTGAGTCCTGGGTATTGAACTCAGGTTCATCAGGCTTGACAGCAAGCTCCTTTATCTGTGGAGCCAGTCACCAATCCCATTTGTATTTCTTTCGAGAAATGTCCATTTAATTCATTTACTCATCTATTCATTAGGTTGTTTGGTGTTTAAGTTTTTTAATTCTTTATAAATTATACATACTTATCCTTTGTCGAATACATAGCTGGCAAAGCTTTTTCTCCCCTTCCATGGACGGCATCCTTACTGAGCTGATGGCTACCTTTGCTGTGTACTCTTTGTATCGCATGCAACCTCCCTTTTCAGTTCTTGCCATAACTCCTGAGTAATTTCAGTTCTCTTCCCTTTGTACAGCTATACCTTAGAGTGCTTTTCCTCCTGAGCAGAGGTTCTCAACCTTCCTAATTCTGTGACCCTTTAATACAGTTCCTCATGCTGTGGTGATCCTCAACCATAGCATTATTTTTGTTGCTACTTCATAACTGTCATTTTGCTACAGTTATGAATTGTAATGTCAATACCTATGCTAGCTATATGGTACACAACTCACAATGGGGTCCCAACACACAGGTTGAGAACCATTCTTGGCAGTTTCATTAATGCAGGTTTTAGAGTAAGATTTTTAAACCATTTTGACTTCTTGTTGTCTCGAGGGGTTAGGGGTGTCATCTGGGTCCACTCTTGGGTACATAGCTAGTCGGTCTTTCCAGGACCATCTGTCGAAGAGGCTCTTTCCCTAGCATATGCACTTTGACAACCTTTGACAACCTGTGTGTAGCTGGGGCTTGCTTCTAGTTCAAGGCCAATGCTCTACGTGTACCATGTGAGTTTATTTCTGAGGTTTTGGAGTACAATTAATTATTGCAACACCTCTTTTATGCTTCCATATGAATTTTTGAATTGGTTTCTTCATTATTTCTTCTTCTATGTTTCTAAGCTACCTTGTTTCCCTTTATTTGAGTTTTTGGGTATTTTAAAAATTTTATATTATATTAATATGCCTGAATGTAGGTCTGTGCACCATGTGCACTTGGTGCCTGTGGAGGCCAGAAAGGATACTGGATCCCCTATGGGTGGCGCTGGGAATTAACCCTGGGTCTTCTGGAAAAGCAGCCATTACTCTCAGCCACTGAGCCAACTCTCCAGCCTCTAGCCTGTTTTTCTGAAGGAGCTTTCTTGAAGGAATATGTTAACCCAGGGTCATAGGGCCTGGGCTGGGTCACTGTCCATGTCTACACAGGCACTAACAAATGTTCACGTTATTCCCAGACTTACCAAGCCTAGCTCACTCTCATTTTATTGCTCTGTGAAAGAAAGGTAACAGGGAGAAAAGGGAGATGGAGAAAAGGAAGGAGTTGTAAAGGAGGAGAAAGATGAAGAAAGCAGAGGCCATGGCCAGAGGTTGGCTGTTCACAGCTCAGGCGAGCTGAGGACCTCAGCAAAGTCGCTAACACAGCACCTGCAGCCACTAGTTCGCTCTGAGAGGGTTCCTCTTCCCCTTGAGCCTTGTCACTGAGAAGCAAGGTCAGCTTTACAAAAGACACCAAGTGCAGATAGAGACCAAGTGCCGATAGAGGCCCAGAACAGGCTCAACTAGGTGCTTCCTCCTCAGTCTCCTTCAGAGCCTCTGGGCCAAGGTCAGTGCCAATAAACTCGAGGCTAGGCCTTGAAAATTAGGAGTGGTCTCTTAAAGTCTATGAAGCTTTCAACTCTCCCATTCATCTGTTTTCTAAGTGGAACTTGGGAAGAGGAATTGCCTGAAGCCAGCACAGGTGGCTAAAACCAAGTGGGTGGGGCCAACGGGAAACTCCACCCTTTGGCTCCACCCTCTCAGCTGACTACTCCTGGGGGCAAGAGCAGAACGGCAGCTGAGTGGCGGGTGGGGCTTGAGGCTTCAGTGAGGCTGTAAGGGAAGTAGGCAGGACCCTGTGAGGGATCAATTGCCCCAGCTAAGAAGAGTGATTTTGGGCTCCAGGGGACCTCATTGGGTGCTTGGAAACCCATCCTTCTGCATCTCTCCTATGGTTCTGGCTCCTGTTCCATCAGGGAAGCGATCATTAGAGCCTCATTTCGGCCTCCTGTTGTAGAAATGAAGGCTCTGAGAAGGCAGAAAACTAAGCAACACAGCCAGTGTGGTAGTGTTGCACAGATCTGCATACTTAAAACACTTGAGTCTGGGGCCTGTTGGGACTGAAGACCCAGCCTCTTGCATGCGTTTCTGGTTTGCGTCTGAACGCAAGCTTACTGATGCTTTGCTTTACTTCGGCAGAGAAGTGTTGCATCATCTGCAGTAGTGAGCTATACACAGTTGAGACTTAGACTAGTGCTGCACTCTCACACAAAAGCAAAGCCAGGAAACGTCCCAAAGGCATCTGGTGTTCTTTTTCCCTTCTTTCCCAGCCTTCTTCCCATGCCACCACAGAGCTGGGTCCTGAGAGCTGGTCCTCAAGTCCAACAAAGCCTGCATCCTCTACCCAGACACCACGCCCACCACTAAAAAAGAAAAAAAAGAAAGAACCCATCCCTGTGGACCATTTCAAGCAGGAAGCCCCTTTCAGTTCACTGGAAAACAGGAAATGCCTCCAAAGGTCTGAAACCTTTTTAGTGGCTGCGCCCTTCATGCAGGGTCTGTGTCCCCAGCCAGCTGCTGCAGACAGTCTGGAAGCAGAGCCTCCCCAGCCCCCAGCCCTGAGAGTATGTGATCCTTGGTGTCACTCATGCATTTGCTGCCCTGCTCAGCATATTGGATGGTCTGGAGAGAGGGAGGTTGCTCTGGGTTTCAGGAATGCTACACAAAGAACCAGACAAGCCAGTTGGCTTCACACGAATCAAACACTGGTGTGAATGAAAACCTCACTAGGTCAGATTGAGCTCTACACCAGACCCAAGGTTGGCTGACCTCCAGCAGAGGCTAACCTCATTCCAGCAGAGAAAGGCTGACTTTCTCGAACCTTCTACGGCTGCCTTCTCCCTTCTCCAGACTGTCCCCTCTTACTTTGACCTTTTAGAAAAATAACCTTTAAGTCTTGCAACTGAACACACTAGCCAGAGGCCAAGCTGGTCTTCAGTCCTTTATTGAGCTTCTACAGAGCAAGTGGTGTGAGCCCACGGTGATCCTCAGAGCCTCCCAGGTCAGGGAAGAATATAAGCCCAGACCCAGGCCCTGCCTAGTCTCTACTTCCCTGACTGTCTTGGGTTAGTCTCCTCATCTCTAGGCTGTGGTTCCTCTACTGAAAAATAATATGCTACACAGTCTCCCTAATCTCCACCCTTGGTGGAACACGCCAAGTGAGTAGAGACAGAAATTGTGTTGCTTATTCTGGGTTTAGTGCTAGTTCTGAGAGGATTTAATAGATAGGCACCAAATCTTCAGTGTGGCAGATGGGGTTAAAGGAATCCCTTCTACTTGAAAGTAATTTCTCTGGCTCTATCACATACTGTGGGACCCTGAGTGGTATGACTGATCCTTACAGGGCAGACATACAGACCTCTGTGAACAAACATACACACTGGCTGAAAAACAATGTCATAGTCTGGCTGTGGGTTAGCCCAAAAGTTAGAAAAAATGAGATTTACAATTAAGGCCATCCAAGGCCAAGTCTTGATGCAGTAAGTTTACAGGTTAGTTCTCTGACAAACATGGGGAATGGGGTGCATTAGCTGAGGGAAGAGACCATGACCTAGGTACCCATCCCACTAGGCACCCCTTACTAACTTCACAAGACCTGCAAGCCCTTCATGAGGGAGCAGCAGGCACTGTCTCCCTGGGTATTGACATTGTGAACCTTTACCTGTTGTGGTCACTGTCCTCCATTGGTTCCTTCCCACGTCTGTTGAGAGGAGGAGCTGAGGGAAGAAGTGGGTGCCTATTGGGTCAAACCTACACATGAAGGTACAGTTAGAAGCAGAGGAACAACCCTTCCAGTGAGGTCTGAGGACTCGTAGGGTCTCCCACATGCTGTCTAGGGTACTGAGAAATCACTCTGAAATGTACCATCTTCAAACAAGAATTATGGGTTCAACGATCATCCAGTGACTCAGGACTTTGAAGCTTAGCAGAGGTCACAAGCCACTTGAAGGTTCTGTCATCTGAGCATCAGGATCATTTGAATGCTCAGCCAGGGAGAGATCTGGAAAGATGACACAGATGGCACGTTGTCCCCAAGTCACTGTCATTAGTGGAACATGCCAAGCGGGGTGTGTGTGTATGTGTGTGTGTGTGTGTGTGTGTGTGTGTGAAGAGGCATTATTTATGCTAAGGTTAAAACTCACAGCTCTCCTATTACTGAATTCGGCTGACTGGGGAGGCTTCCGTTCCTCCCTGGAACCTAACAGAGACATTTTTGGATCCTCCTCAGTAGGGGTTATCTGTAGTGCAGCCTAGAACAGGCTACCCCACTGTGAGCTAAAGGGAAGAAGAAAGGGCACAGTGAGCGTGGAAACCACAGTCCTCTTGTGACTTAGCCCTCAAACTGGCATCCCATCAAGTAAGTCACTTAAGGGGAGGGAATTCCTGGGAAATAATTTTAGAGTAATCTTTCTCAACTCTGTTTCAAATCTCTATGACCCTGAATTGTTTTTTTAACACTAACCAAAGCATGTCATAGAAACTTTACTGCAGAAGCAGATATGTGACCCTTAAACTGTCCCCTAAAGAGATTTATAGAAATGTACAAGGGACTGGAGAGATGTTTCAGTGGTTAAGAGTACTAACTGCCCTTCCAAAAGACCCAGGTTCAATTCCCAGCTCCCCCACGATGGCTAACTACAGTCTGTACCTCCAGTTCTGGAAGATCTGACACCCTCTTCTGACTTTTGCAGGCACCAAGCATGTAATGACAATGCATAAGGCAAAACACCCAGACACACTGTAAAGAAATATCCAAGAATACCCTTCTGGTGATATGCAGAACTCAAGAAGAGTATGGGCAGGTTCTGTGGTCAAGGAGCTGGATGCAGCAGTGCAGAAAGATGGAGCTTACTGAGGAGTAACCTCTGAAGTAATCCAGCTGTCAGAAGCCTCTCAGCAGGCAGACCTGATCCAAGGCCTACTCTCTAGCTAAGACACAGTCAAGTATGCTAGCAAAAGAAGGCTCCAGATTCCAACTATCACAGTCCTGACTGTTGTGCACACAGCCTGTAAGGTTTGCATTATCTGTGTTTGTGTGCTTGTCTCCACACACATGCAGGAATGTAAACAGGAGTTCATGGGTGTGTTGTATGTACGCATGTATGTGTGTAGCTCTTTAGGTGCTAGTATGTCTGAAATCTCTGGGATGGGCAGGGCTAATAGGCAGGTCTGGAGCATCCTGGGAAAGAAATGTGCTGGTGCCGGCCGACACTAACGCTTTAACCATGGAGATGGCTGCATATCCCGAAGATTCCTTTGGCCTGTTGCTCTCAGCACAAATAGCAGATATTTTCATCTTCTATGGGAACTTCCTGTTCAGCTTCCTGTTGATCTTGAACTTTTAAAATTTTTTTAAGGATGTAATTCTTTATTTTGCTTTTGAGTTTGCCCAGTGAGGCACTGTGGTTCCCAAGTACCTCTGAGAAAAGGGAAAAAAAAGAAAAAAGAATCTTGCCACAGCGAATCAACTTGTTGGCTAGAGTTAGAGGCTCCAGAAGCAGAAGGCAGGGGTATTCATTATCATGAACATGGTCTAGTGTTCCTGTTGGCGTCATACCAGTGGGAGGGGTGGGGAAAGAGGAGGGTGCCTTGGGACAGGCTTCTCTGGGGATTATGGAGGACCTGGTCTGAGGTTTGTGGGACAGCGGAACTCCATCACTTCTGTACCTCAGTTTACCTCTAGGACTGAGGCTGCCCAGGGGAGAGCAGTTACAAGTCCCAATGCTTCCTGCATAGGGGAGAGAATAGGCTCCACTCAGCTCTAAGCAACCACACCAGGCCCCAGGCTTCATGCCTCATGGCAGTTCCTTTCCTCTGAGCAGAAGTTCCTCTGGGGCCTGCTCCCTGCTGACCTCCTGCCAGGTGTCCCTTCCACCCATCCTCCACTTCTGTAATTACTATTATTGTTGTTGCTGTTGTTTTTTGAGACAAAGTTTCTCTTAGTAACAGAGTCCTGGCTGTCCTGGACTCGCTGAGGTAGACCAGGCTGGCCTTGGACTCACAGAGATGTGTCAGCCTCTGCCTGAGTGTCCACTCATCCATTGTTCTTTCAAGTTGTCACTAAAGGTCTGAAGAAGCTTTCTTGTCACTTACCACGTCCTGGCCTGCTTTTCCTTGTGACCTCTTCCTCCACACTGTTTCCCTTCCTCTGAGTGGATCTGGGGCTGTGGTCAAAGCCTTCACTCTTTTGTACCCTCTGGATTTCCTTCCTGCTCCAGGCTCTCTCCTGCTGAGCTCTTCTTCTTCCCTACTTCTCTGAATGCCTCAAGAAGACACACTCTGCCTCTTCTCCCCTTAGGAACAGGACCAAGAATTGTTGGGCTTGAATAACTCTTCTGTAGTTTCAGCTCAAGCATCACAGAGATCCAGCTGTCAGGAACAGCCCACTGTTTCCCTCCATCCTTCCCAGGCCCAGCAGGGAGACCTTTGTACTTTAAGGAAGTGCACACTTTCACCCATGCAACACCCGGAAGGTGGGTTGCCTGGAGGAGATGGAATCCTGGGAACTTCAGTCCAGTCTTGCTTAAGGAAGAATTCTACCATAATAGAAAAGCAAAAAAGGAAACCAGGTTCCCTCCAACTGCTCATGGCCTAAGAGAGATCTTACCCTTCCCTCCCCAACCTTGTACAAATGTAAGCTAGCACTGTGACTTCCAAATAAGGCCAGGTATAAAAGACTCATCGGCTCCGCCCCTTGCTGGATAAGGTCAGGATCTGAGGAGCAGTGCTTAATGATTACTGGGCCAAGAGATGTGACACTGTGTCTTCTTATGGACAAGATGTTGCCTAGGCCCTAGCTGAGTTACTGACATGGTTGGTGTCCAATAAGTGTCTGAAGGACTAAGAGAACCACAGGGAGACTCAAGAAGGGCACAGGACTGAGAGCCATCCCCTACAGGAGCCAGTGACCCCAGGCTGTATCCAGAAGATTGAGCCCAAGTCCATTCCCTTTAACGCCCCCTTTCTCCGTGCAAACCAGAGGGGGTCTTTCTGTGTCTGCCATCTTATCTCTGCCTTATCTTTGCACACAGCCAGTGCATACGCCTTTGTGCCCCAGGCTTCTTCTGACCCACAGCAACCTTGAGGAGATTTTGAACTATAATCCTATGGATTCACATTCACCTTGAGGGTCTTTTCCTTCCTCCCCTACTGGTCTTTGTCTGGAAAATTCCCTACCTGGAAACTTGGATACAGAATGGAGGCAGGTATCCTCTTGACCAAACTGTCAACAGGAATTCTTTTCATGTAGCTTGTTTTTCTTGCCCTGTCACTGCTATGTTAAGTACATAAGATGGTTATTTAAAATATTTCCTTCAAGCTCCCCGCAAGAACCTCAACTTACTTCACCCCTTGACTGTGAACGTTGAGTCTTCCTACTATGATTTTTGCTAGGGTGAGTACATATTCCTTCTAGCCTTCCCACTGGGTCTCTGGGACCCTCTGCCCACCATCAGTGGGCCCTCTATGTCTTCATACAGCCCTTCCATGAGAGACAGACTCACTCAGGGTGACAGTGAGGTTCTTCACCCTCCAGTGCCCTTCACTTCCCAGTTTCAACATCTCAGCTCTCGTGACTCTCAGTGCAACTTGCCACATGGTTTGAAATGTATCCCTTTATCCCTGTATTCCTTTCAGCCCTTCCCCTCTGGTCCTTAGCTAGTTGCTCCCTCCCACTTCCCTGAATTCATTCCATTGAGACTTTACTACCCACGTAGCTACCTCATCTAACTGGCCTTCTAGTTCCCTGCCCACCATCCCTCTGGCTTTCCCTATGACTCGACTACCATCACCCCCATGGTCTCCGTGCCCCATTCCTATTTAATCTTCGGTCTACTCATGTGAGTTTTGGATACCCTCATTCTCAGCCTCCATTTTCTTCAGCGAACCACTTCTCTGTTAACCCAGCTTAGAATTCACCATCATTATAAACTCTTGGAAGTATGATTAGCTTCCTTGGAACTTCTGGGTTACTCATCTAACAAAGCCCTAAACTTGGTTTGAACACAGTTTCACAATGCTCATCAAATTCTGGGTCACTGGTTCTCCTTTGTATTCATGACCACAGAACACAGACACTGAACTTTTCCTAGCAGTCATGGGATGGTCCTCAGAGATCTTCCTGTCTTCCTGCAGAAGACGATTAGTCAGTCCCTTACCCTCTGGCCAAAAGTCTGACAACGTCTCACCCAGATCCCACCCCTTGTAGCTCATGACCTGGTCTCTTGCTTCTTGGGAAGAAGAAAAACTGAAAAGACTTGCTCATTTCTTTCTTCTCCAAAGCTTACTCAATAAGGGTATCTTGGCTCAATTTTAATAGAAGCCTTGATAGTAGACATTCTTAATTTGCTCCTGGGGCCTTCAGGGGGAGGAGCAGAGAGGCAAGGTCTTCTGTATCCCAGGTTAGCTTTCAACTCACTATGTAGCTGAGGGTATCCTTGAGTTCCACCTTTCCAGTGATGGGATTAAAGGTGTGTGCTATTATACTCTGCCACTTCTGGTTTTAGTGGAAAATTTATAGTTTCAACATTGTGTAGCATATAGGTTTTTGAAAGTTTTTTGTTTGTTTTTAAGATAGTGTTTCTTTGTGTAACAGAGCCCTGGCTGTCCTGGACTTGCTTTGTAGACCAGGCTGGCCTTGAACTCACAGAGATCCAAGTGCCTCTGCCTACCAAGTGCTATGATTATAGGTGTGCACCACCATGTCCGGTAAAAGTTTTTTGTTTTGTTTTTGTTTTGTTTTATTTTTTATATGTAAGTACACTGTAGCTGTCTTCAGACACCCATATGAGGGCATCAGATCTCATTGCAGATGATTGTGAGCCACCATGTGGGTGCTGGGATTTGAACTCATGACCTCTAGAAGAGCAGTCAGTGCTCTTAACCGCTGAGCCATCTCACCAGACCTTTTGTTTTGTTTTTAATGCTCTTATTTTTATTTATGTGTGCATGTGTGTGGTTTGCAGAAGTCGGAAATGGATATTAAAACCCCTGGAGTTGGTGACTATGAGCTGCCTGTTGTGTGAACCAAACTCAGGTCACCTGAAAGAGGAGCAAACACTCTTAACCACTGAGTAATCTTCCCAGCCCCCTCATTCTACTTTGCACGACAGTGTTCTGTGATGTTTTGTTTCTATAGGCTGACATGAACTGAGTGTCAGATTAAGTATATTTCCTCTATGGTCTTATGAAATTAGATGGGAAATTCTATAATTCCCTGGACTTTGGAGATCTTATATGTTATGTTTTATTTCAAAGCAAAATTTCAGTAAAATATTTTGTACATTCAACTGGATTCTTCTTTTTAATTTTTGAGAGTGGGTAGAGGAGGCCTAGATGTGTTGATTGGCCCTAACCAGATTACATTAACAACCTGGTTATATAGTCCCCGCCCCCCTCAGTTTTCCCTTTTCTTCTCTATCTATTCTCTAACAAATGATTTATTTTTGCATTCTCTAAACTGAAGCTAATACCCTTCCTGGTGTCTTTTGCAGGATGGAGGTTTTGGGCTGCTTCTTCGCCTTCTTTCTGATTCATTGGTTTGTTTCTGTCTTAAGGTTTTCCTCATGAATCAACTCCTATTGTCTGTATTGTTCCAGGGATGCTCTTCATTCTGGTTTTCCAGCTTGGCATTGTCTGTATTTGACAATGTCTTTGGTGTAAGTATAGTACTGACCCAAAAGGTTTGAGGACTTATTGTAAAGCTGGGCATGGTGGCACAGCTGTAACCCTAGTTCAGGAAGATGGCAAGTTCAAGGGCAGCCTAGTCTAGAGAAATAGTTCCAGGATAACATAACTTGATGAGACCTGATCTCAAAAAGTCAAAAGAAGCTGGGGCTTTGTCTTCGTGATAGTGTCACGATAGTGATAGTGCCTGCCCACATTTATCCCCTGGGAATCCTGACTCCCAGAATCGTGGAGGCAGAATTAACAAGGGATTTAACCCAGGGCCTTGTACACACTAGGTAAGGGCTTAACCACTGAGCTATATCTAAAGGCCCAAAACTTTCCTCTGATAATTGTGGAGTCAGTAAATCCAAACTACCCTCCCACTGTGAATAGGTCAAGAATCAGGCATACCTAGTAGGTTGGGACTGTAGTTGTTTACTATTGAGCCCAGCTTAAAGGATTATCATCTAAAACAAACCTTGCCAGAAAACAAAAGAACCTTCAATTGTCTCTTATAAAACTAACAAAATCTCAGTACTTAGATAAGATTAACTGTAGATGAGACATGAGCATTACAGGTTCATTTCATTTAAGAGACACAATGCAAAAACTGGAAACAAGTGAGAAGCAAGCGGAACATAGGCCTGGTACCCATGAAGCCTGAGGTTTATTCCTTAGTGATACACTTACAAAACAAGCAAGATTCACTTCAAAGCATCTTCTTTGTCTCAGCACACACTTTAAACCCCAGCACTCAGGAGTCAGAGGCAGGAGGATCTCTGAGTTTTAGGCTGGCCTGATCTACAGAGCTAGTTCCAGGATAGCCAGAGCCACACAGAGAAACCCTGACAGGAAGAAGAATTAAAAAACAAAACTAAACAAGAAAACAACTCTTAAGTTTGCATCTGCTGATGGCCTACTTTAATAGTATTACAGTTTAGCTTTCTATTAGTAAGAAGCGGTCTGATTAGTAGGTTTCTAAAACCTTGTTTCTCAGTCAGACTACCTTCACACGTGAGTCTCAATGAGTCTGTGTGGGGCACTGGTTTGTTCACTGTAGACTGCTTAGGAACATCAGTAGCCCATACATACCGGCTCCCCTCACCGGCATTTGTGACAACTGACATTGTCTGCAGACCTTGCTGCATGTCCTTTGGACAAGAAATGTTGCGGGAAATATTAAAAAAGAACCCAAGCTATGGCCAGCATGGAGCTGGCGGGCTGGCTGGCCATGCAATGGCTGGCAATGGCTGGCAATGGCTGGCCTGTTCTTATCTCGTGAAGACTTTCTGACTCAGAGCTCCAAAATCTCTCCATCCAGCTCTCTAAGTTATCGTTGGCAGGTCGCTACCACACCAGCCTCGTGCTTTAAAACTCCCATGCCTTTCATGGTGCACATCAGGCAAACCCATGCTTTGCCATTGTACCTTTCTCTCTGGAACCTTGTTGAGCCGCCTTGGGAAGGAAAACACCACACAAACTTAGTTCAGAAACAATGGTAACTCAGTCGCTGGGTGCAACAACTAGAATCCTGATCTTGTAAGCCTTATTAAATCTAAATCCTCTGGTGGTGAATCCTGATGGATCCACCATTGAAACCAGGAGACAGTAGTAGTTATATCTTGCCCTTTTGCTATCCCCATCCAAAAAGACTCTATCTCTCTCCAACTTCCTCTCTTTCCCAATCCAACTCGGACGTCCTGCCTACTAGCCCAGTGATTGGCCCCTTTACTCATTAGGAGGTGGTTCACAAGAAGTTACCTGAGTATGTGACCATTCCTTGTCCACAGCCCCTCCCAGGAGAGCGGAATTAGCATCAAAATACAAACAACACCAGGGCTATCCACAACAAAGAGCCATTAAACTGCATTCTACAATCAACCAATATAACTCACCACATTAAAAATGGCACCCTAAGATCTAGGCAATGGTTTCTAAAGACAAAATGAATATTGATAACAGATGTCTTAGTTTGGGTTTTTATTGCTGTGAAGAGACTCTATGACCACAGCAACTGTTACAAAGGAAAGCATTTAATTGGGGCTGGCTTACAGTTCAGAGGTTTAGTCCATGATCATCATGGGAGGAAGCATGAAGGCGCATAGGCAGACAGGGTGCTGGAGATACCTCTCTGAGAGTTCTATAACCAGATTGACACGCAGCAAGAAGAGAAAGCAACACTGGCTTGAACTTCTGCAACCTTCAAGCCCACCCTCAGTACATATTTCCTCCAACAAGGCCACACCTACTCCAACAACACCACACCTCCTAACAGTGTCCCTCTATGAGCCTATGGGGGCCCAACAGTCATCCATCAATGAAAATGATACCAAGTGAGACAAAAAGAGGCAGACTGTGCAAGGAGGCTCCTGCCATGACCTGAAGATTACTCTCCTACTCATGAAGAAGGCAGATGCCACAGTCCAAAATGAGAAAGGAGCATAGCCTTGCTGGCCAACGGCTTCTGATGATCTACTGACAATCTCTTCAGTGTGACCTTATTCTGCACCTAAAATAGAATCTCCAAACGGAATCTTTCCACCCAGCTTTTGGAGCTGCATCTTTAGGGCATTGTTTCTGGGTTCCCCTCTGCTGGCTACCCAGAGTTACCACTGAATATGAAAACCTCACACCTTGCTGCCAGAACCCTGGTCTTTCAGCACAGCATTTCTGGACAGCTAGGCCAAGAATTGGCCTCAAGGAGGTCAGAAAACTCTTCTTTCCACTTGTCTATCCAGGGGCTGTGGCTTCAATAAAGTTAGTCTTTGAAAGATTGTAACAGTTAAACAACAAGCATAAAAACTTTGGCCTAATGATGGCTGAGCAGGCAAACTTGGTGCAAACTGCAGGACATGAACTGATCCTGGAACCCAAGGCAGAAGAAAGGAGAGAACCAACTCCCAGAAGTTGTCCTCTGAGTGCTCAAGTGGGCCAGCACTCATACATATAATACATACACTCACAATACAGTTTAAAATGTAACAGTAATTCCTCTTAGTAAGTTAAGAAAAAAATCACTGTATGTTTTGTAGTACATATTAAGTCAATAAAGAAAAATCAAAAGCATCCTTTTGGAAATGAGTGAAAGCTTTTGAAAGTTGGTCTCAAAAGGGGATGGTGACACATGCCTGCGGTCCTTGCCCTCAGGCAGTGTGGGTAGTACAGAAGATCAAGGCCATTTCAAGCTACATAACAAATCTTAGGGCAGCCTGGGCTACATGAGCCACTGTCAAAAAAAATGAAAAAGCTACTACAAATTTAACATTCTAAAACACAAAACAGAAATAAATGAATACCATACAGAGGAAACTATAAAACATTGAGACACTAAAGGATATTTAAAAATAAAAATGTTTAGCAAGTTTGTAGATCCGGATATTTAATTCATGCAAAGATTTAGCAAAATCTGAGGAAATCTTTTTTTTCCTTTTAAGAAGTATCAATCTATTTGTATGGCTGACTGCAAAGATGGTGTCTCTCTTTGTCCTAATGTTGACTTGATATTTACATCTCTGTGCTGATGATTCTGGGTTAATTACTTTGCTCTGGCATGTAGAACTCCTTTGGGTAGCAACCTTGGCTACCTTTCAGGTCAGGTGAGTCCTGTGTGCCCCCTAGGACATTCAAATATGTTTTATTTATTCTGTCTTTTGTAATCATGGGTAATTCCAAGTACACACACATTAACCTGCTTTGCCTTTTTAAGGTCTTCCAAATTCTTTGAAAAATTTGTCTTACTTTATTCACTCATTCATTCATTCATTTGTGAATATCTGTGTGGGGTTGAAATCAGCTTGCAAAAGTCAATTTCTCCTTCCATCATGTGGGTCCTGGGGATTGAACTTAGATCATCAGGCTTGGCAGCAAGTAGCTGTTCCTACTGAACCATCTTGCCAGCCTTTTAGCTCACTGTGCATTGCCTCCCTTTCAGTTCATTGTTGTTTCCTGTGGTCTTCTCTTCTCTTCCTGAACAGTGTCAGTTCATGTTGACTGTCTCCATGGTTTCATTGGCATCGTTCAGTCTCTTACCATGTCTTTCCTGCATGTCAAAGCTTCTTTGTATTCCTTTGCCATAGAAACTATTGCTTTGTTGGGTGTGAATTTTTAAGAAACACTGAAATGCTTTACTGAAAACTTCATCTTTTGCTGGGCAGTATAGTATGGTCCCAGTGAGTGCGCTGGAATGCAACTGCTCTCTACAGACCAGTACATTCCTGAACTAACTCTTTACCAGGCAGGTTCATGGAGTTACTTTTGTGAGTATTTCCTGCATTCTGCTTTACTGAGGAGTTTTCATTGTTTTTAGCTTGTTTTTCTTTTTCCTTCCTCCATACTTTATACTTCCCACTCAGCTCCTTCTTTCCTTGGATTAAAAAAATACAAACAAAACAATACAGCAACAACAAAAAACAAAGCAATACAAAACAATAAACTTACTAAGTTTCCTGAATATGTCTTGTTTGTGGCTAGCCGGTTGTTCAGTCTCATGAAGAGACTGATATGTTCTCACGAGGAGAGTGTTCTTTTTCTCACCAAAGCTCAACTTGTACCTGTCTTAATCGATTACAACTTTGTTTAGTGACTGTCTTAGTTAGAGTGTTACTGCTATGAAGAGACACCATGACCAAGGCAACTCTTATAAAGACAACATTCAATTGGGACTGGCTTACAGATTCAGTCCAGTATCATCATGGTGGGAGCACGGCAGCATCCAGGCAGGCATGGTGTAGGAGGAGCTGAGAGTTCTACATCTTCATCTGAAGGCTGCTAGGAGGAGACTGGCTCCCACATGGTTAGGAGGAGGGTCTCATCACCCACCCCCAAGTGACATGCTTCCTCCAACAAAGACATATCTTCTAATAGTGCCATTCCCTGGGCCAAGCATATTTAAACCACCACAGAGACCCTATGACTGAATGTCTGCCATCAGCCTCAATGCAGAATCCATGTTTCTATGTCAAAGGTCACTCATTTTCTAAATACATCTACTTCTGAAGATATGATCTGTTGTCTTATTTCTTTTCTCCTCATTCTCAGATTCTGTATTCGCTAGGAACATCACACATACCTTTTCTTAAAAGCCTAAGCAATAGACTCTTCCTTTGACAATTGGGGAGCCATTGACTGCTGGTACATGTTAAGCAGCTTTTAGAATCCTGCTTTTCTTCATGCTGGTCTCATTCTCCTGTGCTGAAGCTGACCATCAGTCACCGTCTAGCCACTGTCCCTCTGTATTGTTATTGTATGAATCATACTCATTTAGGGTTTCTTGTCTGCAAATTCCATTGTCTACACCTTCCCTATGTCTACCTACTGACCCATTCAAGAATCTCTTGGTCAGTTTCGTCTTCTCCCATCACCCCAGTTTCTTGAATGGCCACTGAAACTTCAGTGCAGGCTGGACATTGTGGAAAACACGTTTTAAAGACTGGATTTTGCTTTATCTAATGCAAGGGGTAACAAACTGTACACGTCACAATTGCTGGCTGCTTTTAAGACAGTTACACTGGAGTATAGCCGTGATGTTCATTTCTATATGCCGATGGCTTAATTTCCATGTGCTGAAGGCTTGCTGGCCATCTCCACAGAGTTTAATCATTCTCATAAAACCACACAAAACACAAAGTACGCGCCACCTGATTCTTTATAGAAATACTTATCAACTTCTTGGACAATGTGTTCAGAGTCTTTGTTGGTTTTTTTTTTCTGTCTTTTTTTCTTTCATTTTCCTTATTATTATCTTTTATCCTTTTTACCTTTGTATTTTCAGTACTACCAGATTTCCCAGTATCTAAAAGGCATTGTTTTAAATCAAATAAATAAAAGAAATCATCACCTGCACCTCTGAATTACTCTTTCCTGTGACGATCTGTTCCTGGCGAAATATGTGGATCTAAATCTAGGATAGTAGTAGTGAAGTAAAGATTCTGGCCCTACAACAAGCCAGGAACAGAACAGTGTAAGATGGGCTGGACTTATAGATAGGACTTAGAGGACCAAGTTCTATGTCAGCAAAAAGAGAAAACTTCTCAGGTCAGCTCGTTGGATAATTCCAGCTTCAGAGTTCTACAGGGAAAGGATGTTCCGCCAAACGAACATGGTCGGCCATGACACAGGCCCTCCGGGCTCTGTTAAATCTGCGTATAGCAGCTGTCTCGTCATTGCTCAGCCTGCAGTCAAGACCTAACAGGTTTCAATTGCACGTGTGTTGTCACAGCTTTGCTCCTGCCTCTAGTTATAGAACTACATCAGAGCCTGAACTTTGCAATGGTCTCTTCAAGTTTGGATTCTCCAGTACTGGAAGGTCCTCTGGATTGGACTGTTGTCTACCTAGAGAGCTCAGGAATCCTTAGGCAGTGACAGTGACATCATTGGAGCAACAACATTGGATTCATTTGTCTGAGAGAGAGACAGGAGATACTCAACCTAGCCACTGCTTGGTGTTTTAGTCCAGGCTTTTTCACGAGTCCTTCAGCCTGACAGTAGTAGCTGGAGTAGAAAACCCTACTCCAACAAGGGTTTTCCCCATCTCTCCTCCATAAGCTTCCAGGCATCTGCAAGGGTTAATCTACCAGTAAGATGTCCCTTTATCATCTTTGAAGAATAAGCTCCTTCCAAGGCTAAGGTCTTTGCAGCAAGTTACTATGATAGGTGTCAGTTTTGGAGCCTCGGAGGACTTAAGACAGGCTTGTCTTAGTTTTCTGTCAAAAAAGGTGAAACACCTTGCTGAGAGAGGAGGCTCTTCCTCTTTCGCATCTTTCTCCTGCACTTCCTCTTCACTGGCTTCTCCAGCCTCATCATCTCTCCAGTCGTGGGTGCAGTCAGAGTGGGGTGTCCTCTGTGACTGCTAGCTGCTCAGGCCTACAGCAAGTATGGTGGCTCCATGAAGCCATTCATGGTTGGTGCAGAAACAGTTCTGGGTGAACAGATAAACATCTGTCTGTTTTTATTTCTTAAGATTTACATTAAAAAGTAATACCCACTGGGTGGTGATAATACATTTTTTTAATCCCAGCACTTGGGAGACAGAGGCAGGTGATCTCTGAGTTCAAGGCCAGCCTGGTCTACAAAGTATGTTCCAAAGTAGCCAGGGCTACATAGAGAACCCTATCTTAAAAAGCTAAAAGACATTTTAAAAAAGAAAGAAAAAAAGAAAAAGGATTTATATCCTTGTATTATTTAGCAACCAACCTAAAAAGAAAAAAGTGGTTTTTTTCAAAATTGTATACTCAATCTGATAATCTTCTTTTAAATTAATTTTTTTTATGTCTATGAGTGGTTTGTCTGTATGACTATGCACTACATGTGTTCATATCTGGTGAGTCCAGAAGAGTTTCTCAGATCCCCTGGACTTTAATGAAAAGCCATAGCGAGTGGTTTTCATTGCTGGCCTTGTTGTCTGAAAGAACAGCTGATGCTGTTAACAGCTGAGACATCTCTCCAGCCCTGTCCTTAGTTAAGATTTTCACTGCTGCGAACAGACACCATGACTAAGGCAACTCTTACAAGGACAGCATTTAATTGAGGTTGGCTTACAGGTTCAGAGGTTCAGTCCATTATTATTAAGGTGGGAGTATGGCAGCATCCAGGCAGGCATGGTGCAGGCAGAGCTGAGAGTTCTACATCTGCATTTGAAGGCTGCTAGTGGAAGACTGGCTTTCAGACAGCTAAGACAAGGGTCTTAAAGCCCACACCCACAGTGACAAACCTACTCCAACAAGCGCATACCTCCAAATAGTACCACTGCCTGGGCCAAGTATATTCAAACCACCACAAGCCCCTAATTTATAATCTTAGAGAAGATAACCTTTAAAAAGGATGAGGAAACATTCAGGAAAGCAGGCTCAATGAAGAGACATTGAGATAAAGAAGCACAATGATTATAAAAATAAAAAGCTAGGGCCAGATGATCCAACATGCAGTTACCTGGAGGCTACAGAAAGGATATATAGTAGTTACCAGATTATTAATAAACAATTATGCCCACATCAGAACCATAGCACACTAGTAAACCTTTGTATCTTTCTCTGTTTTGGTGGCCTGGAGTTCAGGAGTGACTTAGCTGAGTATTTCTAATTCAAGGTGTCTCATGAGGTTTAACTGGGTGTTATACAGGGATACAGCTTGTTTGTTTGTTTGTTTGTTTGTTTTAAGACTTGACTATAAGCTTGTCTGTTGGTGGTAGAAGGTCTTAGTTCCTTACCTCATGGGCTATAGAATGGCTTGATTGTCTTCATTACGCAGGTAGCCCCTTCCCTATAGCAACTGATTGAAGAGAACAGTGACAACCAAAGCCTCTGATGTCCTTTGTGGCCTTGGATGCCACCGCTGTCTCTTCCACAGTATCCTAGTGTTTGCACACATGGGCCATCCTTTTTAATGTTGGAGACTACAAGGGCCAGGGTCACTATAAAGGGCAAAAGTAACCAACAGAAGACAATCCCCACATGAGAAGTTATTAGATTCCAGGTTACAGGGTTCTTCAAGTCTCACAGTGGATAAAATAGACCCTCATTCAGTGTATGTGACTGCAAAATTTCAGGGCATTTAGAACTAAAAAAAAAAAAGGAATTTTCACAAGATTCTCAGAAGCAACATAAAAGACGTCCCATGTAAACATGTAGAATGACCATGTTATGTTTCTCAACAGCAAGACTATATAACATGTAATGCCATATATAATGAATCATGAACATACTATAACAAAGTAGTTGAAAAATCTAAGGAAAGAAATGACTTAAACCTATAATTTTAGCCCAAAGAAGAATCATTTATTAAATGTTAGTAACAAAATAAAAACAATGTTGGAAAATTCCTTTCTCAGAAATCCTGGAGAAAACAGGGTCCAGGAAACAAGGAATTCAATCCGAGGAAGAGAAAACAACCAGGAGCATGATGAAGAGAGGATTGCCCAAGACGACAGCCATGTGCCAAACACAGAGGTCAAAGACAAGGTCAGTGGAGTCAAAAGGCCGGTCCCTACAGAGGCTCCATGAACAGAAAACCCAGTGTACCCAAACACGTGGAAAAGAGATTTACACTAATTAACTAGAAGAAGAGACATAGACATTTATGTAATGCAAAAAGAGTGACGAGCCACTGCTTAGCGTGGTTTTGACTAGCTTTGTTCTTCTGTGGAGTGATCCTTAGGGGAGTGGATGGCTCTGCCTTTTCTTTGGAATTTGGTTGGGTGTAAGGGAGAGGGATTCTCTGCTGCGGTTCCTCCAGATGTGGTTAGATCCCTTATTTGGTTGTCTTCTCTGAGATAGATGACAGCACCTCAGGCTGCCGGTGAAGGACAGCTGTGTCCCAGTGGCAGTCTGGTCTGAATGAGGATAGGGAAAGCTACAGAGCTTTTTATGTTTACATCAAGTTTCTCAGCATCCCCCACTGCCCCCACCCCCAATCCCTCATAAATTGTCAATATCATTCCAAGAAATGAGACAATGGAAAAATAAAATAAGCACCAGGTCTAGAAAAAAAGCAAGTCATGGGAGGAAATACAAAACAATCAAAGCTTGCTCTATACCTCCACTGGAGCTGGTGTTTACAAAGTTACAAACACAAAACCCCAGACTATTGCTCTAGCTGCATTATGGGAAGACTGGAAGACTGGGAACCAAGTGTGTGCCTACCTGATGACGTCCGTGATTAAAAGACAGCTCTAATCTACGCTTTCCATAGCAGGAAATCAATGGATATTACGTACAACAGGAAAGTCCACTGATAGAAACATCATCATATCATGGTGACATATGAAGGAAACACCTGAAGTGAACCATCTTGAAGTCTTTGCAACCAGCTGCCTTTATCAAGCAGTGATTGCGGGGGAAGGGGTGCTGAGAGAAGAGTTGCTAATTTTTGTAGTAAATCTTATGAAACTACACCATTCTACCTATATGCATGTAAATCTCCATGCCAATAAAGCTAAAACCTAAGAAGATAGGAGCCTAGCATAACTGCCATCAGAGAGGCTTCACCCAGCAACTGATGGAAACAGATGCAGAGGGAGAGGAAGAATTGAAGGAGCCAGAGAGGTCAAAGACAACACAGGAACACCTATAGAATCAATCAACTGGCCTGGGCCCACAGGGGCTGATAGAGACTGAACTGCTAACCAGAGAGCATGTATGGGAAGGACCTAGGCCCTCTGCACATATGTAACAGTTGTGCAGTTGAGTCTTCATGTGGGACTCCTAAAGCTGGAGCAGGGGCTATCTCTGACTACATAGCCTACCTTTGGGTCACTTTCCCCTAACTGGGCTGCCTTGCCTGGCCTTAATAGAAGATGACCCTAGTCTTAACTGCTACTTGATCTGCCAAGGCTGGTTGATATTCTTGGGAGATGTCCCTTTTCTGAGGAGAAGGAAGGAAGGAAAGGGTTGATGGGGAGGGGTGGAGGAGAGGGAGAGACTGAGAGTCAAGGAGAGAAAGCTGTGATGTAAAGTAAATAAATAATTTAAAATGGAAGAAGAAGAGGAGGAGGAGGAAAAGGAGGAGGAGGAAGAAGATGAAGAAGAACAGGACAAAGTAGAAAGTGGCCAACTGTATTGGACATTGAAAAATAGTTAAGAAAGGTAAGAACAGAAAAGGAATTGGAGACGTCTCACAATGGGAAGAATGTGGTTAGAATGTGAGATTCTGGGTTCCATCTGTAAACCCCCCCCCTCTGCTGAAAAGCAACAACACAAACAAATGCTGGAGAATACTGGCAGCCTAAGACCTGTGGTGACCATGTAGATGAGGCAGACACTGATGGTATCACATGCCTCCTTTTATGTAAGTCACTCTTCCCTGATAATTTTTACCCTAATGGTATACTCATACAAGCATACCATCCGAGACAAGGGGACTCCGTCGATATAACACAGATGTCTCAATACAAAGCTAGCTAATTATCATTATTGCCTTCTAAAGGTTTTTGAGGTGTGTGTGTGTGTGTGTGTGTGTGTGTGCGCACGCATGTAGAAGCCAGAAATCAACATTAATTGTCTTTTTCAATCATTCTTTTTTGGGGGTTGCAAAGAGAGCAAAGGTCTCTCTCACTGAACTTGGCGTTTGTTGATCAGGCTAAACTGCCTGGCTAGCAAGTCCCTGGGGTCCTCCTACACCCCCTCATACTAGCACTAAGGTTAAAGGGGTGCACCACCCAGCCTGTTTTGTTTATGTTTTTACATGCACTCTGGGATCAGACTCATGGCCTCACGCTTGTATGGTAAACATGTTTGTTGCTCAAACTAACAGTATTTATAACATGATGCTAATCAAGCAGCCGGTGGCGACAAGTGATATTTATAATGTCCTACTCAGTGACCAATAGAAAGATGTAGCTAGCAGAGTGTACTGGTGCATGTCTTTAATCCCAGCACTGGAGGCGGAGTGGGGGGATGGGGCAGGAGGGGGCAGGGCGGAGGCAGAGGCAGAGGCAGAGGCAGGCAAATCTCTGTGACTTTGAGGCTAGATGCTCTATAAAGCAAGTTCTAGGACAGTCAGAGCTGTTACAGAGAAACTCTGTCTTATCAAACAAAAGACTTAACTCATTTCCTATGGAGTTGTAAGAGAAAGTTTCAAAGCAAAATATAAACACAAAAATAAAATGCACTGGACAAGGGACTGGAGAGATTGCTCAGCAGTTAAGAGCAGTGGCTAGTCTACCAGAGGTCCTGAGTTCAATTCCCAGACCCCACACAGTGGCTCACAACCATTTACAATGGGATCTGATGTTCTTTTCTCCCATTCAGGCATACATGCAAATAGAACACTCAAATACATAAATAAACAAGTATTAAAAACAAAGCACTGGACGAGAGGCTCAGCAGACTGTAGAAGTGATGTCGAATCTGGACTTCATATTACTTTGTGGTTTCTATTGACCAGTTTAGTCATGATAACATGTGATCAATTTTAATGTACAGAAGCTATAAATATGAGTCCACTTTATGTGTTTTGTAGACTTTACATACTGAATAACTTTAAATAAGCTTTCTTTAAAATTTATATAATTCTTGGCTTAAAAAAATAGACTACAATATCCCTGTTTGTTGCAGTAAATCTCCGACCCAAATAAGACCAGTCAAGGAAAACACACTCAATAATTATGGATATAAACTGCACGCCTAGATTGGGCAGATTTACCATTACACTACTCTATTCCCCAGCTATGAGATCCCTTATAACTTGCGGTTTTTCCAGGCCCCGTGCTTCTCCTCCATTGTCCTTCCACCTCCTGCTCCTCCGTCTACTTCCTTCTCCTTCTGTTTCCTCTTCTGTCGACTTCCTCTTCCTCTCTCCTCCCCTAAGCCTTTTTCTCCACCCCCTTCTACTGCCCAATCACTGACGTTAGCCTTTATTTTACAAATTTAATTGGACAGAAGGTTCACAAGAAGTCACCTGTGTATAGTCTCACTCCTCCTCTGCAGCCCCTCCTAGGAAAGTGGAACTAGCATCAAAATACAAGGCTGGGGCTATCCACAACACCTGTTTGCTTCAGCAGCTGACCTGTACTTTCCTGACCCTGGAAGGCGTCAGCTGACCTGTGAGAAGTCATAGATTCAGGTGCCAACTCTGATCCTCATGAGTGAATGACCTTGAACACAGCTCTTAGACTCCCTGACAGGATCTCCTGTCCCCTCACTGGGCACAAAAACTTTCCTGTCTATCCCACAGGGACCATCAAGGTCAAATGAGGTAACTGGGGTAGAAAGCCTCACCCAATGAAAGGCCTCTAATTTTGCAAAAGAGGATCCTGCCAGTGGTTGTAGCATTCATGTCTCGTCTCTGGTCTCCTCAGCCACCCCCACCCCCACCCTGTAAGCCTCAAGTCCCTTTTTAGACAAGGTATTATATCAGGTTCTGATGATCCACATTGACTCAGTCTCTGCTTCAGAGGCTTGGAAGAAGGACAATCAGACTTGAGAAGTATGACAGACAGTGCTGAGACTCAGGCGTCACTGGAAAGGTGGTGTCTTAGTGAAGACTCATGATGATGTAGCCCTGGCTGTCCTAGAGCTCACTCTACACCAGACTGGCCTTGAACTCATGGAAACTAGCCTGCCTCTGCCTCCAGAATGCTAGGATTAAAGGCATGAGCCACCACTGCCCCACTGATCATGGCCAGTCTTACTGGGGCTGGCATACAATCTCAAAGATTTAGTCTATTAACATCATGGTGGGAATGTGGCAGCATACAGGCAGACATGGCTCTGGAGAAGGAGCTGAGAGTTCTGTATCCAAATCTGTAGGCAGCAGAAAGAGCAAAACCCTATGGGCCTGGCTTATATCCTTGACACCTCAAGCCCACCCCCAGTGACACACTTCCTTCAGCAAGGACACTCCTCCTAATCCCTTTCAAGTAGTGCCACTCCCTGCTGACTAAGCACTCAAACATTTGAGCCTGTGGGGGCCATTCTAATTCAAACCACTGCAGCTGGCGTTTGTTGTCTCACTGAACATGTTAGAATATGCTGGAATTTTCCATGTAGAGAACTAGGAGATTTCTTGGTTGCTTTCCATCAATTCCTCATCGGCCTATCCTTGTCAATCCTGCCTGGGCCACAATGTAGCAGAGCATCAGAAACTCCCTCTTAGTCACCTGTCCTACTGGAAAGCAATTGTGGAAAGTTATTAACTCCAGAATCCCATGCTGTCCTCTGGATAATATGTTACTGGATGCATAGGGTGATATATGTCTGGTACACATGAGATTCAGTAAGATTTTAGATTTATTCAGGGAGTACATGGCAAAGTTCCTAAGTATTTTATATGACCACCAGCCAGTACAAGCCGTAACAAGCACTACTTTTCAGGACAGGGTTTCTCCATGTAGCCCTGGCTGTCGTGGAACTCACTCTGTAGACCAGGCTGGCCTCAAACTCAGAAATCTGCCTCTGCCACCCAAGTACTGGGATTAAAGGTGTACGCCACCACTGCCCAGCTACTTTTCTTCTTTGTATGAAAATATTCTCCCTCCTTGTATTGTGGCTGAAAAGACAGTCTCCAGCCAATCAGTAGCAGATCCAGGAGTGCATCCTGGGCCATAGGCTTGCATGTTCATTCATATTTGCTTTCACTAAACCCCTGGAGAATGGGTGAGAAGTGAACTTGCCCAAATATAAGATGGTGGGTTTGGAGCTGGAAGGCTTTGCTGGGACACCCCCACCCCCAACAGTAATCTTGACCTTGTGGCCATGGGAGGAGACATCTTGAGATAGGGCTATTATGTCGAATCTTGAAAAGCAGCTGCTTCCCTCAGCTAGGGTTTCAGATCTGCCTTTCTGGGTTCAGAGATGGAATGTTCCAGAGAACTAACTGGAAGGAGGTTTCTTTCCTTCAGCAGCTGTCCCCACCAGATGACCAGGTACACACTCTCTCCAAGATATGCTGTCTCCACAGTGCATCTCCATCCACGGCACAAGCTGCCTCCGAAGTGGTCTGCCTTCTCTTCCTTCTTCTCCCTCAGTTTCTCAGCCCCACTTCAGATGCTCATGTACTTAGCATTCTCAGCTCTTGCTGCAAGATTGCTTAATTAGTTCTATAAAAAACGTGAGTTGCATTCACGCCAGTGTTTGACATGTCCTGTCTTTTTATTTACAGATCTGGGTATGCCTCATGCTTTCAGGTGCCTTTCCCTGATTGATAGTGATATTAGCAACTCTTCATGTGTTTTTTGTTGTCTTTTCTGTGTACCTTGTTTGGAGAAGTAGCTCTTTAAATGGTGTGCCGATTTCTATTGGATTATTTTATTATTGAGTTGTAATAACTCTTAACTCTTTCTATGTTCTGGATAAAAGTCCTTTGTCAAAGCTATTGGGAGGGGGGGAGTAGTTGAGTTCTATGACCTGAGAATGATCCCTGGAACCCATGTAGTAGGCAGGTGGCCTCTGACCTCAACAAACTAGGGCATGTGTGTGCCTGTCTCAAATAAAAGTAAATCCAATTGTGTCTTTTTATGTTTTTAAGTAAGTGATTTGAGTTCTGCATGCCAAGAGAAACAAAGTCACCTTAATTTGATTGTTTTACTAAGCACATACTAATTGTATAAGAATTTGAAACGTTTTATTTTCTGCCATAGGTCGGAGCAAAGATCTGTCTTCCCACTTGAGGGGCTTACACCATCCACACAGGCTCATGCCAGCCCTTGGTTTCTCTTGTCTGGAAGGAGCCCCTCCCTGTTGAATTTTTCTATATTCTGGGATTAAATTTAGGAATGGCCCATTGGTGTGCAGAAGCTCTGGGGAAAGGACTGGAGGAGTGACAGGACCCCCTGATGGGTTTGTGGGATGATCCTAGGCACAAGCTGGGATGTGAGGCACTGTTTCCTGCTTTCTGGCCTTGGTGTTTATAATGAGCTCTCTGGCCTTTTACAGTTTGAGTGTTTAATGTCCCTAAAGGCCTTTGTGTGGAAGACTTGGTCCTACAGCAATGTTCAATAGGGTTCCATCATGAGGGCACAAACTTATCAAAGCATCGATCCATGGGCCACCTTTCTTTTTTTTAAGTTGTCCTAAACCCAGTGTTTTATCACAATGGCAGAAATCTAAACCAGATACTCTTCTACAGTTCTGGTCCACATCGTCTCCCTAGCTGCCTTAGAATATCCCCATATTTGGTTTGAATTGTGTCCCAGGATGAATAACTAACCTCTGCACGTGCATGTGTGACTTCATCTGAAATCACCAGTCAGATGAGAGAGCTATCATTGCCCTAATCCACTGAGAAGAGTATCTTAACGAAAGGAGAGACTAGAGTTCAGATTGTAGGTCAGCATTACATGTCTGCATTCAATCTCCAGTACTGAAAGAAGGAAAGGAGGAGGAAAGTAAGGGAGAGGACATAGGAACACACGACAACAGATGCTGTTGCGATGTCTCTGTGAACCAAGGTCCAAAGGGACTTCCACCCACTGGAACCTCAGTTTCACACTTCAAGGCTCCAGGCCTGAGTGTGGATGTGCTTGTGTGCTTTACACCCGCTGCTCTGCATAGTTCTACTATGACCACCGTAGGAAAAAAATGTTTCTCCTTTCCCCAGTGTCATGCATCCTGGGAATGCCAAGGAAAGGCAATGGACGTGGCCCTTTCTCTTCTTGCCTTTCTCCTCTGCCTTTGCTCTGTGCTACAGATTTCAAGCACGCCTGCCATTATTTGCTGACATGAAGCCTTGCTTTCCCCAGAACTACCTGCAAATCTGTTCTCTTATCTGCCCCCTTCCTGCTCCCAGGCAAGCTTGCCTGTATATGCCTTGTACAGTCACTTTTGGGCTGAGGTGGCTAACCTAATTCTCCTGATCTCTCATTGTACAAAGTACTCCAGAGAGCCTACCCTTCTCTTCCACCTCTGTCTATCCCTCTGCATTTTCTGCATCTAGAAGTCTTTGATGCAGCTCCCCACCTCCCCCAGTCCCCCCAGCCCAGCTCCACCAATCTCCTGACCCATACTCCACCAGTCCTCCCACCACAGCTTCATCAGTGCCCCCACCCCCAGCTCCAGCAGTTCCATACCTATCCAGTCTGGTCTGGTCTGCTCTATGTGGATGAGTCCCTCTATGTTTCCTACCCGACAGCTGCTGCCTGGTGTCCATTTCAGAGTCTTGCTACCAAGGCCTGAGACATCCAAGCAGCTGTCCTGCCTCCAGCTCTACACTGCTCTATGGCTTCCCTATTCTTTGGCAGAATGTGCTTCCTAAACAACTCAAAACCCTTCCAAGTGCCCATGAACTAGGGCTTCACCTTCCAGCATCTCCTTCATGGCTCTTATTTCTTAATGCTGTTGATCGTAACAGTTTGGGTCTCTCTATATGAAAGCACAGAGGGACCTTAAGCAATGAGAGCTTTGACCACATAGCTGGACCTTCTGGCAAGAGCCAAGACAAGCTGCCCACAGTGAGCAGGTATGTGGCAGACTCGGGCTTTCTGGAGACTCAGGTGCTTTCTACTCTTACAGCTTTGCTCTCCATTCTCAGGACAAAATTCCTGACAAAATAAACTAGAAGAAAGGATTTATTGTGCTTTGGAGTCCAAGAGTATACAGTTCAGTATGGTAGGTAAATCATGGTGGCAGGGACAGGAGGCAGCTGGTCACTTTGTAGTTGCAGTCATCAAGAAGAGGAGGGTGAATACTGGCATTCAGGTTTCTTTCTCCTTTTCATTCAATCCCAGACCCAAGTCCATGGAATAGAGCCATCTCCATCAAGGGTAGATCTTGCCACTTTTTCAATGTAGAAGCTCTCTCCTAGGCATGCCCTAGGGTTTGCCTCCTACGGAATTCTAGTTCCATGGAACACTCTTTGGGCTCCTCTCCATCTCTCGAAGGACCGTCAGATTCATGCCAGGAGTCTGTTCACCCATGTCTCCCAGTATGGCTGGGAGGGTTGCTTGAAGCAAGCGCTCAGGCTGACTCAGTCAACATAAAGTCAAAAGGAAGGGTTCAAGAGCTTTCTAGTTGCTCTCCATGTCCCAGAGTAGATACACGGCCAACCTGTCATCTAGCTTGAAGACAACATCTCTAGGCTCCAGTTACTGTTCCACCTACATTGGTCCTTCCAGCAGGATACTCAGCTTCCAAGACTCAGGTAAGTGTTCTCCATGCCCACCCTCCCCATGTCCTTTCCTAAGTCCCCTACTAATGTGGCCTACTTGCTCTTGGTCTCTTCGTGGTTTGCTTGTGACTTCTCATTAGTACTGATTTTTTTCTTATTGTAAAATAAGTCACTACTGGTCAGTCTCCTTAAGTAGCTTGTAAACAACATGAAAATAGAGACTTTTATCCATCTCTGCATATAGTTCAAGCGCTTAGCACAGTACACTGCATACAATAAGCTTTAGTCAAATACTTTGCTGGATAAATGAATATATGGACTGGATAAGTCAATATAACAGATGATCCTAACATTCCCTTTTTTTTTCCCCTTCCCTTCTCCCTCTTGCTCAGGCCTCGCTCGCTCCAGCCTTGCTTGCTCTGGCCCAAAGGTTTTTTTTTTTTTTTTTTTTTTATGTAAGTACACTGTAGCTGTCTTCAGATACCTCATAAGAGGGCATCAGATCTCATTATGGATGATTGTGAGCCACCATGTGGTTGCTGGGATTTGAACTCATGACCTCCAGAAGAGCAGTCAGTGCTCTTAACCCCTGAGCCGTCTCACCAGTCCTAAAATCCTCTTTTCTTTTAGATATATTTTTTAAAAATAATAACTAGTAAGAATGGTTTAAAATGCTAAGAACTCAAAGAGATGCCTGTGGCTCATCCTGTACCAACTCCTTCCTGCCAAGCCTGGTACTCTGCTGTCTGTTCCACTAGGTCTGCCCAGAGCTCTCCAGAGTGACCTCTCCAATGTGGGCTGAGGTGCGGAGCTGTAGGAGGCAGAGGCAGCTGCAATGTGAGTGCACACTGAGTGCTCACATCTTGAAGCTTTCCTGTAGTCACTCAACTCCAGCATATCAACTCATGGATGAACGACCCTATCCTAGACTGAGGACGAACTCAATCTAGTCTCCACAGGGTGTAGAGGGCTCCCAGGAGCTAGTGTCCCAGAACATTGTATCAGGGGACAGTAGGGTTCCACTGATAGTTCACCAAGCTGCAGCTCAGGGGACAGTGGAGTTGGGCTGATGTCTCACCCAGCTGAGTCTAAGGATGCATTATTCTTCATCTCACTCCGTTCTGGACTCCATGTTTTATGGTTCCCTTCACAGTACACAGCTCCACTGTAGGGCCTCAGTGGCTTCTGCCCTCTCTATCTCTCTTCCCTTTCTGGGTCTAAGTGTGAACATGAGTGTATGCATGCATGCATCGTGATATGTAAGCCTGTGTCTGTTTGCCTAAGGATACATCTACTCCTAGCAGAGGGTGAAGCATACATCCAAGTCCTGACATTTCTCATCCCTCTGCTGCAAACTGTAGACTTGTTCAGCCTTTTGCTGACCTCAGATAATTCTCAAAGAAAGGCTCTAATTTATTTTTAAAATATCACTGAATGTAATTATAACAAAACTTGGTATTACCTGTGAAATTCACATAATAAAACTTTTTTTTTTGATTTGATCATTATTTGAATGGAACTGTCTTCCAAATTATAGAATAGCTCCATCTCTCTAAGCTTGGTCACCATGTCCTTTCTATTGGGCCCCCGCTGGTTTGAACTGCTGTCTGATCACTGTCACCTTAGGCCAGTTGTTAGATTCAGAAGAGAGAGAAGAGGTTGCAGGACTGTACTGTATTGTTATTGAACCTACCAAGCAGCTCTTGAGCCTCTGAGCCTCTGGAGTTTCAGCCTTCTGGAGTTTCCAGTACCTTCTTCTGGGCCCCACAACAGGCCCACGCCATGCACTATATGACAGGGCAATGACATCCCATGCACAGCTCTAGGAGAGAACACAGGACTTGAGGTATTGATGAGGATCCAAGGCTGACCTGGTGAGGTTGGGTCTGAGTACTGAATCTCTCCAAGGTGCCTCTGCAGATTCTAAGGAGTTGATGGTTGTCCCATGCCAGGAGGACCAAGGCTAAGTTTACAGCCAACACGAGCTCTTTGTTGTTGGAGGCACTAGTTAACTACTGAACATCAATAGATAACTTACACTGATGTTTCCTTCAGAGCCAGTGTTGTTGAGTGCTGTCCTCCGAGCATGATAGCCATCATTGTCCTCAAAAGAGCATCTGTGACCATGTGCAAGAAACCCTCAAGATTCTGCCTGTTGGCATTTCCTTATAGAGAAAAATGGGGGTAGGGAAGATCATTAGCCCCTCATCTGAGCTTCCAGCTTCTCATTCGCCCCACCCCACTTGTCTCTCAGCTATATTCAATTCTGTCCAATGGTCTCAGGAGGTGTGCTAGGTTTTTTTAGAATTGGGAAGGTCAGTGAAAGGGACATTCATTCCATCTATACAGCTATAGGAAAGTCATCATCCAGGCTGTGGTAAGACTTCCCAGTCATGTGACTGCTTTGGGGCCATCTGTACTCTTAGAAATAATCCCTCACCCATGTCCTATAAATGTGCCCAGTACACTCCTTCAGTACATTCCACTACAGTGGAATCATATTTCAGTCTGTCACTAGTGGTCTACCTGAGGGAAATAGGCATTTGTTTGACTCCCCCAATCCTTCCACACACACACCCCCAAAGTTCATGCAACAATCAGGTGGAGGCTAACAAGAACCTTCAACTCCTGAGGAAGAGATGGGACTATTCCTTATGCTGTTGTTCAAATGCAGAAATGGGGCTCCCAAGAGTTATAGGACTTGCCCAGGTCAAACTGTTAGGATACAGCAGAACTGTGTTTGCCTGAGTGGAACAAAGCCATCCTTCTTTCCAGATGAACATGTTCACTGACAAAACAGACCAGCTGGCAGTAGTCTGCAGCCAGTGACGTCCTGGTGAAACACTATTTGCCTTTACTTCAATCAAAAAGTTTTGAAGGGGCTTGGCATGTAGCTCAGATGGTAGCGTGTTTGCCTGGTACACATGAAGCCCTGGGTTCAGTCTCCAGTGCCACATAAAACAGTAACAGTAGTGCTAGCCTGTGAATCCTGTCACTTAGTGAGGAAAGGCAGAAGTTCATGTCCATCCTTGATTACATGTTGAGTTTAAGGCCAACGCAGGCTTCATGAGAGCCTGCCTCAAACAAAGCATAGTGGTTGGTTTCAAGAGCCAGAGAAAACTTGGATTATGTTCATAGACCCATTCCCCTGAGCCAGTCTGGTCTAATACATTTCAGAATGATGGCTGCCTTTCCTTGGATCCAAGACTATTGACTTGCAGTTTCAGAGACAGAAAATCTTGATATCTCAGGTCAGTATCTCCTAGCTCACTAACAGCCTTACATAAAGGGTGATCTAGAATATGCATTAAAACAGCTTCCTGCTGGGCGGTGGTGGCGCATGCCTTTAATCCCAGCACTTGGGAGGCAGAGGCAGGCGGATTTCTGAGTTTGAGGCCAGCCTGATCTACATAGTGAGTTCCAGGATAGCCAGGGCTACACAGAGAAACCCTGTCTCGAAAAACAAAACAAAGCAAAACAAAAAACCCCCAGCTTCCTGCTTTTATGAGGTGCTGAGGTCTAAAGTACTGTTCTCATCTCTACAGTACCTACCCCAAACTTATGGTTTACGCATGCTCTGGAGATGGGGTACAGACAGGATCAATGAGGTGTAAGAAGACAGCCAATTCTTTTGTCTCCCTCTCAGCTTGAGCATAGGCCTCCATGCCTGGCTTCTTTTCCTCTGCCCATCATGGATTTGCCTATGTCTTTAGTGTCCTCAGGGAGGATAGTGCATGAGGAGAAAGGACAGCAAAGTCCTGCTGAGTGAGCTGGAGAAAGCGCTGGCCTTTGGGACACAAGTTCTACTGCTCAGTGCTGCTGGACCTTGGTTAAGCCAGGGCTTCCCCTCCTCTGTCTATCTCATTCTGCCAACTGAGGGAGAGATAATGGCACCTGCTTCCCAGAGTGAGCTCCTCAGGGCTTACAGCCCAGCTGCTCCCATAATGCCAAGAGGGGGAAAGGTCTTGGCAAGATGGAAGCTGAAACTTAGCCAGAAGAATGCTAGAGGGACATGTGGTGCAGAGGACAGTGACTCACTAAGGGAGCCCAGCACCCAAGACCTGACTGTTGTAGTCTTCTTATGGACAGCAGCTAGGACAAAGCATGGGTCAGAATGTCAGACAACCCAGAATCCAGCTCCAAACCACGGGGCCTATGGGTAAACCTGGGTAGCCCCTCTGCATCTGTGCACTGTGTTACCTTTGGGTTTCTATTGTTGTGATAGAGACCATGATCCAAAGAAGCTGGAGAAGCAGAGAACTTTTTTGTTCTCATGCTTTTACATCACAATCCACCACTGAAGGAAGTCAGGCAGGAGCACAGGGCAGGAGCTGAGGCCGAAACCACGGAGGGATGCAGCTCACTTGGCTTGGTCTCTGTGGATTGCCCGGTCTGCTTTCTTATAGCAATATGGCAGGGATCGCACCACCCACAATGCTCTGCTCCTCTCACACCAATCATCAATCACGAAACAGACCTACAAGCCAATCTTGTTGAGGTATTTTTTCAAGTGAGATTTCTCTTCCCAAATGACTCTAGCTTATGTTGAGTTGACATAAAACAAGCCAGTGCACATGTTAGTGTCGAGTAGGAGGAAAGTGGGGAAGGGGCTCTGTGTTCCAGGGGCAATTGCTTCAATGCACGGCTCTGCAGACAGTTGTGTGTCTGCATGGGCATGTGTGCAGCTTGCTGTCTGTGTCTGGCCCTGGAGCACCTGTGTAGGACTTACTGTTTGTTAAGGCAGCAGTTCTCAACCTGTGGGTTGTGACTCCTTTGGAGGTCGAATGACCCTTTCAAAGGGATCACCTAAAACCATCAGTCACAAAACCGATTCTCAGTGTGAACAAGCCAGAATCTTAACCTAGCACTCAGGTCATCCACACTTAGCAGCATGCAATCTCCCAAGTGCCTTCACCACTCTCATGGGGCATATCTGTGTGGCCTTGTGACTTTGGGCTGGTTACTGCCCTTCTGTGTCTTATTCTATCAAATATCAAATATCAGAGGAGCTCTGACAGCAGTTTGTAGGCAGTAGAGTAGGGCACACTTAAAAGGTTTGTTTCCTGCTGTCTCTTGTAGTTTTAGCCTTCTGTGCCTTTCTTACTGCTGACCTTAGTGGAAAAGTTGCCTGCTTTGGTAGGAGAAAACCTGGGCAGCCATTGCCTAGCTGTACCAAAGGATGTTCCTGTACATAGGACAGCCACTGCATGAAAGTAGTACCTTTCCTCTACCAGCCCTCCTCCTCTGCTCCCAGAGCCCTGGGCTTAACCAGCTAGGACCGAGAGGAAGTGGGAAAGAGCAGAAGAGGCCTCATACACTCAGCCTCTTTCTGAGGCTGTCCACAGAACTATGTGGTCCTTCTAGCTGAGCCAGAAAGCCTATTCACTCTGAGGCCTGAAGTAGGTAGGGCCAACCCCATGGAGAAACTGGGCCCCAGGTGTGTGCTGATAGCTCAGTGTCTGGCCTGTAACTTCTCAGCCTACCTGACAATGTCTGCCCTGAGGCCTGGCTTCTGAGATGCCTAGCATTTGAGAGTAATAGCTGCTGTAAAACATTATTTCCTCTGGGTCAGTAGATATCCAAAACAACAGCAAACAGTAAGCACCAAGGAGGGAATCTTGGTCTTACATTAGCTGCCTACAAATGGGACAAAGCTGAGTTTAGTCTGGAGGGACAGCAGAGTGGAAAGACACCACAGAGCTGTCACCAAGAAAAGCTGGATGATCTACAAGGCAGTCCTCAAAGAGTTCCATGTGCTGGAGGAAATGATGCTGTCCCTTGTCTGAGACCTCCCTCAATGGAGAAGGAGGAGGCCTGGTTCTGGGATTCACTGCCGGTGAGCATAACAGTACCATCGTCAGACAGATGCAATCTCTAGTAGTGAGTGCTGTGGCACCTCTCAGAGGCTGCTTCCTCCTGAAGTACTCTGAAGAGAGACACCCCTCCCCTCATCCCTTAACTTGAATGAGATAGAGGATGGTGCTATTCAGAATCTCTGACTTTCATTTATTAAAACGTACTTTTGGCTGGGCAGTGGTGGCGCACGCCTTTAATCCCAGCACTTGGGAGGCAGAGGCAGGCTGATCTCTGAGTTCGAGGCCAGCCTGGTCTACAGAGTGAGTTCCAGGACAGCCAGGACTACACAGAGAAACCCTGTCTGGAAAAAAATAAACAAAAAAACAAAACAAAAAAACAAAGAGTGCTGACTGACAGGCTAGGGAATGGAGGGATGATTGAAAACACCAGGCTTCCATTTTGGCAAGGCGAAAGGTTGCAGAGGTGGCTACTGGGGGTGAATGACAACAACATGAATGTATTCTACCGAGCTGTAGACCTCAGATGGGTACAATGACACACTGTATGTTTTGTGATTTTTAAGTGAATATAATAATCTCATGGTTTTATTGTCTTCATCACAGACTCAACTTAGAACTGGTTCCCTGGCCATTTCTCTCCTTGTCTTGCTCAGTTCAGCAATGCCCACATCTCTGAATAGCCAGCACTGTCTTAGATCTGCAGACAGGTTCAACACACTCAGATCACTATGCAGTCTTCACTGTGAGAACACAAGATGCTTCACACGATCACACGCCGTCCTGGCACGGGGGCTGAGTTCGTCTTTTGTTTTGTTCCAACTGTAGTGCATGCGTTGTGGTCAGGAGCTGTGCTGTGTGTTACCACAGGGTGTTAGTCAGCCATCTTTAGCTTTGACAGAACAATACGTGAGGACATCAGTTTAAGTGGGTAGAAGTGTCAGTGTTTCAGTCTGTGCTCATCTGGCTCCCTTGGAGCCTGTGGTGAGGTACAGTCCCATGGCAGGAAGTGTACGCTCAGGCAACACGTCCTAGGGATTGAACTCAAATCCTCGGCCTAACCCACAGACCAGCATCTCTCCTATATGAACTCTTTTTCTTTTTTGCAGGATTCTTTCACGTTGCTTCCTTACTTTGAGATTTATCAGTGTTATATTTACCTGTTCTTAGGGCTGAGTGTTAGTTCCCTGGAGATCTGTGTGACTGATCTATTCTCTTGATAGACTCTGTGTTGTCAATCAAAGCTGGTTGTCTCCCCTTCCTGCCAACGCTTGACCACAGTCCGTTTTTAATTTTAGCACAGTAAATTTAGTGTGGGGTTTTAGTGTGGCTTGAATTTGCTTTTCACTAATGAATAATGACTTCAATTTCTTTTCATGTGCTATGTGCTTATTGGCAGCCACATACTGTAGTTTTGGTAGTGTCATCTGTTGACACTCTTTTTTTGCTCATTTTCAATTATAGGGTTTTTTTTAAATTATTGTTTTTATTTTATTTGTTCTCTCTCTCTCTCTCTCTCTCTCTCTCTCTCTCTCTGTGTGTGTGTGTGTGTGTGTGTGTGTGTGTGTGTTTAAAGTGTGAGCATAGAGATCAGAGGACAATTTTGAGAAGTCAGTTCTCTCTTTTTATGCCCTGGGTATTGAATTCAGGTCAATAGGCTTTGTGGCAAGCACAATTTCCTGTTGACCCAGCCTTATATTTTTTAATTTAGAAGTCAGACTGGAAAGAGCTGCTATTCCCTGACTCTATTTATAATTTCAAAACATTGTACAGTAACATTTTCTTTCTTTAGGGTCTTTTCTTGGACTTATTCTTGGAGATGCATATTCATTAATGATATGTAAATGAGATCTCTTCATTTGCATTTCCCAGTTATTTGCTTCTGGCATAAGAAGCATCGCTTGAGCTCAGCAGGGTGGTGCACACCTTTAATTCCAAGGAAGCTGAGGCAAGGGGTCTCTATGAGTTCAGGGCCAGCCTGGTCTACAAAGTGAGCATCAGGATAGCCAGGGTTGTGTAAAAAGATCTTGTTTTAAAAAACAAACAAAACAGAAACAAACAAACAAACATCAATGGCTTTTGCTTATTAATTTTATAACCAGGCTCCTTGATTTCTCCGGGCTTTTAGAATATTTGTCTTTGATAATTTAAAATTCCCCTGTATCCTAGATGGATTTGATTTTCTTTACCTCTGTCTTCTGCTTGAGTCTGTTCTATCTGAGGTCTCTCCTTCAATTAATTCAGAAATTTGTCTATTATTTCTTAAGTTTTCTTTTTTCTTTTTTCCAGTTTGACTTCTCTCCTGCTAACTCCAGGCATCCAGATATTAGCATTTCTAATATAAAATCCTATTTCCTATCTTTCTTTCTTTTTTCTGCTTGGGTCTCTCTCAGTTTCTTCTTCTAGTTTATCGTTTCTTACTGTGACTATCCCACTAGTTATCCAACTGCTGTGGATATGATAGAAGCAGTCCAAGCATTTAACTAGCATGGTTTTTGGTTCTTTCTTTCTGAGATTCTCCAGTGGCTTCCCATTTGAGCCAGGCCTCCTTTGTTTTTGATGGAGGGGGTGTCGGCTGCTGTGTCAGGAAGCAGCAATGCTGTAAGGAAGCCAGACCATAGATCTTGCAGGTTCCAAAAGACTCAAGCTATGGGAATGAATAAATCTTAAAGTGGACAGAGCAAGCCTCAGGTGCCTGAAAACCACAGTCCCCACCCAAGGGCAATTTAGTCTTTAGTCACAGCATAAGTAATACCTAGAAGCCTATTTATTTATTTATTTTTTTTTTTTTTAAAGATTTATTTATTTATTATATATGAATACACTGTAGCTGTCTTCAGACACACCAGAAGAGGGCATCAGATCTCATTACAGATGGTTGTGAGCCACCATGTGGTTGCTGGGATTTGAACTCAGGACCTCTGGAAGTGCAGTCAGTGCTCTTAACCACTGAGCCATCTCTCCAGCCCGCCTATTTATTTTTTTATAATTTGTTTGTTTTGTTTATATGATACTTAGGATAAAACCTAGAGCCTTGGGCATGGGAGACCAAGTGCTCTGACACTGAGCCATATCCCCAGCCTTCTTCACTTTTTATTTTGAGACAGGATCTTACTGAATTGCCCAGGTTGGTCTTGAACTCACCCTGCAGTACAACATGGTCAGGTTTTGAACTCACCCTCCTCTAGAATAAAAAGACTGTCCCACCAGGCTGAGCTCAGCATGTTGTATTTAAATTCTCATAAAATTGTTTCATTTCTAATTTTATTTTGCTTTCAGAAGGAAAAAATTCACATAATAGAAATAAATATTGAATCCAATCTGGATGATGGTCATCTCCATTTCAAGACAGCCATAAAATATTTTGTGCCCAGGACCAGTAAAATGCTGTAGGACTAGCCATACAATGTAGTCAGCCATTTCTTACTCTGTGACATAGCTGTCACCTTGGGTCTGGTCTTCCTTCTACCCTCGATGCCCCAGAGAGAGAAATTCCATTTGGACACCCACACGAGAAGGCAACACCTCAGCCTTCGAAGCTGGAAGGAGACTGGAGAATGGAAGGCAGCTGGCCATCTCCCATTTTACCTGCACTGGTCTAACCTCACCTCTGACACTCCATAAATATAAGGCCAGGTCCCATTTAATCCAAGAAAATGTTGCTGAAGTGATCAGGGTCTAGGAGCTGGGGTAGCTTTAGTTGTAGCCAGTGCTCACTACATCCCAGGTGAGTAAGTCACTTCTATCTGCCTGTGAGGACAGCCTTGTGGTTGATCTCCTCATAGTCCTCCCAGGTCAGTTTCAGGAAAAAAAGGTAGAACAATACAAACCACACCTTGTAACTCCCCTGTCTCACCAGCCTTCCCCAGGAAGCTTCCAGATTCTTCACCTGGCTCGGTTAGGGGAGTGCAATATGATCTCTGGCCCATCCTATGGAAGCTCCCTAAGAAGCAGCAGCCTAAACATTGGTTAATGGCAATTTCCAATCTGGCCTCCTGGGGGAGTGGGCCAGGGTGCTGTGAGCGTCTCCTGTCACCTAGGTGTCCATCTTACTCTGCAGACTTGCTTCTGGGGCCTTTTCTACCTTTCTGAGTTTTTTTTCATACAGCTCCAGCCAGAAGGTGATGGGCTCCTAAACCTTGGAGTAGTTGTAGGGACAGGTAGGAAGCCTTGTTATGCTTGGAGTCTGCGTCATACTGCAGCCCAAGGTCTGCACTTAGTGCAATTTTGATTTCTGTTTGGCTTTTGTTCTAGGAGGCTGAAAAGAAGACAGAAGTTATCACTAGCACAGAAACCCATCTATCCAGGATTTCTGAGCCACGCCATCCATTGCCAATTGCTTTTCATACAAAACGTGTTTTCCAGCCTCATTCTCAACTGCCATTCCTTCTTCTTGTTCTGTCCCTGTAGCCTGTAGAGTAGCTAAATAATTTCTCAGTCTTATTTACCATACTTAGCATAATGCCTGGTCCTTGACACATACATACATGTATACATGTATGTACCCATGCACACATAGACACATACATCCACTCATATATGTACACACATGGAAAAAGTTAAATGTGTATTGTCACCCCCTTTCCCTGCATGGAATACCGAGGCATGAAGTCTCTTACTCAAAGTTGCATGGCTCATGTTAGTTCTAGGATTGCCATTAGGCTGGCCTGAGTTTCAGGGCCTGCTTCACAACAGGGCATGGCTTTCCTTGGCATGGTTCCACTTCCACACAGAAAGGGAAACCCCACTTAACTAGAAATCCCCACTGGCAGCCTGTCCATCCTCCCTCCCTTATCTGCTGTCCATCCTTCTTACTGGTGTCAGGACTGTGAACATAGTTCTTACTAAATGAAGCATGAGATTAAATTATTTCTTTAAAGCCTATTACCTGTCCATTTCCCCAGGGCAGTTCTTTATTAAGTAATTTCTCACATTTTCCAAGTGAGTCAGTGATGGGTAGTGAGCCAGAGAAGAGTGAGAGGAGACAGAGAAGGCTACCAATGGCTGACTTGGTCACTGGAAGGGAGAAAGTCCTCAGAGCTGTGAATGAAAACTATTCTCTGGAGAGCTCTCGGGAGCACCACAAATGCCATTATTAGAAATGTGCCCTCCTGAGCTGCTCTTTTGGGAAGCTTCTCTTTCTCTGACTGTTCTTTGCTGGGACAGAATCCTCAGGGGTCTGGGAAGGAAGCTGGGAGAATCTGAAGCTGTGCTGCCTCTGGGCCCCTGAGAAAGAGAAAAGTTTCCTAAAGGGATTTGCATCTGAGAGGGTTGGAAAGACCAACAGAGCTGAAAATGACCTTGATCCCATCATCATCACTGTCAAGACCTAGAGAAACCCATAGTAAGCCACTGAGAACATGTAAAGAAAAAGAGATCACAAGCCTGGGGCCTGAGGCACTGGGCTGAATGTTACCCAGCTCCCAGATCTTGATGGTCCTTTATATACTGTGGTGAGTCTCTCAGCCCCTTGAAGTTCAGAACAGCTTTCTTGCCTGGTCAAAGTGTCCTGGTGTTCCCCAGAGAGACCCTGGGAAGATCTGCCTTGTGTCCATGTGGAAAACATATGTGGATGACTTTATCCTGAACACAGGATCAACAAAGTATCTTCTTATAGTAACACCGGGTTCAGAGCCTACTGGCCACCCAGGTAGCCTGCTGTAATTTGTGATTATAGGCCTTGGGTCTGGATACCTGTATCCTAATTCCAGCTTCCTGTCAACCTTTGGTCAGGTCTCCATTATCTGTGGCTTCAACTCTAAAATAAAGAACATCATGAAAAACGTACCCATCTCCTTCCACTGCAGAGTCGAGATCTGAGTGGAATCAGGCTGCGACGAGCGTGAGGGGTCCCTGCAGAGTAAGCATTAGGATCCATGTGAATGTTGCTCAGTCTCTGTGAAGAGAAGGTTGTAAGATTCCAGAGCATGCACAGGTTTTAGAAGAGGTATCTTTCTTGGATTTAACTTGCTTGTCATTTGAGAGGATGATGCAGGAGGATCATGATTTCAAGATCAGGCTACACATTTAGTGAGACCCTGACTTGAGGGAAAAAATTACTGTTTACTTAATAGAAAAGACCATCCTAGGTCAGCCATATAGCTTGTGTGTAGCCCAGGTGGCTACTGTGTTCATACCCCTGGGAAGTTCCTTAAGGCATCCCATCAGTGCCCTAGGACATCTGATCTAGCCACAGACAAAAAGGCAAGTCCAGGCTAGCAAGAGAGCAGGTGTGAGATCTCTGCTCTCAGGATGCTACCTGGGGACGTACAGGGTCTCTCACCAGGCCTGCAGCCCTTTCCCACCAGCCCAGCCAGCCCTGCCTTTGCTCTCCTGCTTTTTTTCAACCCCCCTTGAAGTCATGGTCTGCACTTGGACTCCTGCATAGAGGGGTCTTCACATGCCACCAAGGGTGTGTGGTCAGTTCTAGGTCCACTCGCTACCGTCTAGCAACACACTCGCTCTCCCAAGAAAGTTCTCCTGACTCACAGGCCTCGCTCCTGGCTGCTGCTCCAGCTTCCCTGGCCGCTCTCTCAGCCTCCCTTGGAGCGTTTGCTTCTCAGTATTTAGATATTGCAGGATGCCAGGGCTCAAGCTTCAGCTCCTTATATTCTCTCTCCATACTCACTCTGATTGACCGTATCCAGTCGCTATGCAGAGGCTTCTGATTCCAAAATGTATGCATAAGCCCAGGCTTTCTCCTGAATGCTTTTCATCATTCAAGTCTTGCTTGAAATGTCAACTTGGATAGCATATCCAACCAAATTTTATACACATACACACACACACGTATATAATCTCCATTTATTCCCTGTTCTGTTCTCTCTAGTAGTTCTCCATTTTAGCAAACTTTCCAATAACTCAAGGCAAAGCCTGTAGCCATTCTTAACTTCTCCTGTAGTCATCCTTAAGGCCTTTAATTCACCCCTCTCCCTCAGTAATCCATCAGTAACTTTCTCAACTCATACAGTCCACTCCCAAATCACCTGGCTATACTCAGAGGCCAGCAACAGCCTCTCTACAAACTGTTCTGTCCCAATCCTTGTCCCCATCACACCAGCAGCCTGAGTCTTCCTGAAACTAAAGTAGATGGGTCAAGGCCCAGAGACCACTTAGCTCAAGATGAAAACCCTAATGTGAAGTATGGACTTCAGTTGAGGTGGGGTTTTGAGTGAAAAGTTTCTCCCATAGGCTCGTGTACTTGAGCACTTGGTGACACTGCTTGAACAGGTTATGGAACTTGTAAGATGTGGAAATGTCACTGGGGGTGGGCTTTGAGAGTTTGTAGTGTGGCCCCACTTCCAGTGTGCTCTCCGTTATCTTTGCGCCACTGAGATATGATCTACAAAAATTGCGTGGTGACAATGGTCAAGGTATATGATATGTTTGACAGAAGCTGTCTTTATCAAACCTATCACTGTGTTCATTGATAATATATGGCAATAAAAAGTTGTCTGTGAAACAATGACAACGAAGGCCATTTGTATCACTCCTCTGCTCTGATAACTCTAATCTCACAGGCACCTCACCTCCCAGCCTCGTCCTTGCCCTCGCTGTACACGCTGGCTTCACATCTTTGCTCTTCCTCCCCACAACAAGCACACTCCAAGCTCTCTCAGCCCAGAGCTTTGTATTTCCTCTTCCTGTTGTTTGGAAAGCTTTGCCTTGTGTGTCCTCGGTTTGCTCCCTTGCATCTCTGGTTGTCCATCATGCACGGTGACATGTGGCGCCTCTTGTCACCGTCTCTCCCTTCCGAATGCCTTGCTCCTCTCTCCTGCAAGTTTGAATACCACTGCACTTTGCATTCTTTCCCTATGGGTCATGTTCTCTATATTTGCCCTCAAACAAACAAAAAACAACAAACCCCAAACCTTGAAGCTCAGAACCGGACCAGTGGCCTCTGCCTTTCTATCCCCTTCCGTTTCAGAGTTTTTCTGTCTTCCCATGGTGGCATCCTTTCACATCAATAGGCAGACTCAAAAACAAAACAAGCAAATACCTCTCACAGTTCAGATTAGTCTTGGTGATTTGAGCATCTTCTAGAGAACCCACTTTGCCTGTTCATCATAGCCAGGCTGGCCACTGTGTCTCTTTCCCTGGATAGGTTCAGGATCTATGCCTTTCTTGTACTGGGCCACCTGCTGGCCTGGCTCTCTGCAGGAAGTTCCAGTTTTAGGGAGAGTGACTGCATTTGCAGTATGAATGTCTGCAGTAAACTGTAAGCCTCAGATCACCCTTCCTGTCTGTGCTTACACCCCCCATCTGACCTACACGTGGCTTTTGTCGTCACTGATGATGTCTTCCTTGGTTAGAGTAGAAACACCCTAACTACCTAATGCAGTGGATCTCACCCTTCCAAACGCTGCAGCCCTTGAACACAGTTGTTGCCGTGTTGTGTTTAATATACATGTTGTGGTAACCCCCAACCATAAAATAATTTTCATTGCTACTTCATAACTATAATTTTGCTACAGTTATGAGTCATAATATACATATCTGTGTTTTCTGATGGTCTTAGCCGACCACTGTGAAAGGGCTGTTCAATTCTCAGAGGGGTCTTGACCCCTAGGTTGAGAACCACTGGCCTGATGCAACGTCTTTGGTGTCTAAACAGTATCTGTTTACTTAGAAAAAACAACGAAAGGGTCAAAACCCTACAGCAGTAGATGCAGTGTGGCAGGAGGAGGGTGACCCAGGCTCCCTAGAGGGGGACAGAAGAACTGGAGGTGTCGGTTGCTAAGGGGATGAATTAATGCCTGTCACTACAGGTATGTCATTCCTAAACAGTTTTTGCTGGCAGCTCAGCCTCCCCAGGTGTGGACTTCAGTGTATTCGAGGTTGTTTCCTGTTCTTCATGTCTCTGTATCCTTTAAAAAAACAAAACAAAATAAACCAGAACAGACCAAAACAACTGGAGTTGTTCTGGAATAAACTCAAATAACTCTTCTTTGGTTTGCAAACAGAAGGCCCCAAACTCACAGAGACTTCCATCCTAGGGCCCAAGCCTAAAACTTTTTGCCTACTTGCTTTCCTGACCAATCTCAACTTCTTCCAGGTTTCAGAGAATCAAAAACAACACATGGAAATGTTGTCTTCGAATCTCTGATGTTATGAATAACATTGCTGCTTGCTCACTTCCACAGGCCTGTGCCTGGCTCTGGCCTCTGCTTATAGTTAAGTTAGTCCTCAGAATAAAAGACTGCTTACTGTCAACTGTGTCTGAATGCTTTTATTAGTAGCACTCTTTAAATTACACTTGACCCAGGATATGAGATGGTTCCATGGATAAAATGTACTTGCCGCCAAGCCTAAGTACTTGAGTTCAATCCCCAGAACTCAGAAAACTGACTCCTGCAAGCTGGCTTCTGATTTCCACAAAAAGCATGACGCAAACACCACCCCTCCCCACCCCCTGCAACGCACACGCACTTAATCAGGTTTTTGTTGTTGTTTTGGTTTTAGTTTTTTGACACAGGGTTTCTCTGTGTATCCCTGACTGTCCCAGAACTCACTTTGTAGTCCAGGCTGGTCTTGAACTCAGAGATCTACTCGCCTCTGCCTCTGGGATGCCAGGATTAAAGGCGTGCACCACCGCTGCCTGCCTTAGTTAATCAGTTTAATTACCCTTAGAGCAGCAGAGAGGTGACTGGAAGGCATAAATCCGGTTCTTCTCAACCCTGGCTGGAATCTTGGGAGTGATGTACATACATGTTAAGAAAATATCTGATTGAGGATCAAGCATGTAACTAGCTTGGAAGAGCTCTTGCCTAGTGTGTGAGGAGCCCTGAGTTTAATCCTTAGCATGGAATAAACTGGGTGTGATGCACTCTGTAATCTCAGCCCGTAGGAGGTAGAGGCAGGAGGCTAGGAAGTTCAAAACCTTTGGTTACATAGCAAGTTTGGGGCCAGCCTAGGCTACAGAAGACACTGTCTCAAAAATATTTTATCTGGTCCAACCCAAGGCCAATGATATCCAAATCTCTAAGGGCGGTGTTAGGCTTCAGTCTATTTTGTTAAAGTTTCCCAGCTCTTTCCAGTGTTCAGAGAGTCTGTGTCCCTAAAATCCCTAAAATGATTCTTGCTAACTTTGTATACTATTAAAAGTCATTTCCCCAAGAGTCAGCATTCAAGAGTCCAAGGAATGATTGTCATTCTTGGGAATGTGACTGCCTCTGGCTTTATCAATTCATTGTCTGCAATGAATTGATAAACCTCACTGAAGTGTAAATTACTGATAACCCTTACAATGAGACACCCTAGTACTGAGCAGGAGGAACCTAGGGCCTTCTGCATCCATGTCTCCCTCTCCTTCACCTCACATCCCATGGTGGCCAGCTGTTTCCTTTAACCCCTGTCAGATTCCTACAAGGCCCTCTTGTAAAGATGGAGCAATCCAGGGCCACAACAAGATCTAGGCGTCTGAACAGGGCAGTGTCCCTTTAATTTGCTTCTGGGATTGGGCAGCATCTGAGAAGAGGACTTCTGAAATATTTATCTGCTTGTTATTTATCTGGGCAGAGTGAGGAGAGGGGAGGAGGGGGGAAGAGGTCCTGGAACTATGCCCAGAGCCAGAGCCAGTACAGGGAGAACCAGGCTAAATTTGTTTGAGTAACTTTTATTGTACTCTTTTTATGATAAAAGTAGCAAATGTTTGCTAGAGAAAACTTGAACTACACAAATGTGAAAAAAAAAAAAAACCAACTGTGCTTCCACCAGCTGTCTATGTGCTTCCACACTTCCTCGTCAATTTCCTGGTGTGCACACATGTCCTTTGTAAGTACTCCACTCTGTCTTTTCCATGAGTAGTGGAAGCACCCCATGGCACTTGAAGTTGGTTGGTTCGTGTGTTTGTTTTTATTTTGAGAGACAGCGTCTCACTATGCAGCCCTGGGTGATTTGCAACTCACTATATCTATCGGGCTGGCCATGGATTCACAGAGATTTGCCTGTCTCTGCTCCCTGGATGCTAGAATTATTTATATTTGTTATTTCTAAGTGTGTGTGCACACACATGTGTGCACACTCACAAGCACTTGCACACAAGAGTTGAGTGCCCACAGAACCTAGAAGAGGGTGTTAGATTCCCCTAGAGCAGGAGTTAGGGGTGGTCGTGAGGCGTGTGCTGTGAGGCGTGTGCCGTGGTCCTGGGAGCTGAGCTGAGCTCCTCCTCCACAGGAGCAGTATGTGCTCTGCATTTCCTGCCCCATCGAAGAGCTAAGACATGAGTTGGAACAGTTCCACAACAGTCTCTCATTTGTTAGCTCACAGTTTAGCTAATTCGTTTTCTATTATTGGATATTTAGGTTATTTCCAAACTTCCATTTTTTAAATGAAGAATAATAAGACTAGCATTTGTCCACAAATCTCATATTTGTAATTAAAACTTAGTTCATTTATAAAGTTGGCATAGCACAAAGAAAGGTGGGCTTGGTTTTGTTTGTCTGCTTGCTTTCATTTGAGGCTTTTAAACATTAATGCAAAATTCATACAATGTAAAATTCGTCATGTTAAAATGAGTTCTTTGTGATATTTAGTACAGTCACTGTGTTAGTACAATGATCACTGCCATTGAATTCTAGAAGAAACTCTACTCACAGAGCTCCAGGCACCCTCCCCTCACAGTGGGAAAACTTTCTCAAATACATTCCTTGGAGAAACACTGGAAAGATTTATTTTGACTCCCTGTTCTCTCTCTCTCTCTCTCTCTCTCTCTCTCTCTCTCTCTCTCTCGCTCGCTCTCCCCCCCCCCCCCCGCCCTCTTGTGTATTGGGATGGCAGGGTTTCTCTGTGTAGCTCTGGCTGTCTTGTCATTTCAGAGTTTTCTTGCTCTGGGACTGAGGAGAGAGAGGCAGAGTATACTTAGAGCAGAACTCATCCCATAGTGTGAGGAAAGCAGAGAGGCAGAGGAGAGCCCACAACAAAGTCGAGTTCCCAGGGACACGCCCACAGGACGAGCTGCCTTTGACAAGGTCTCACTTCTGATGCTTTCCGATCCTTCCTAGGAATGCCAGCGGATTACAGATGGATTGTGAATCCATCCAGGGAGTAACCCACTGATCAGGTCACAGCCCTCAGTGCCTGATTACTTCCTGGAATCAGGAACGCAAAACAAAGCAGGCCTTCTTTCAGCCCTTTAACTATTGGCTCAGAAACATTTACTACTCTGACATTCGAGGGCTACACTTTCATGGCCAACACACAATTTATTTTATTTTTATTTTTTTAACAACTTTAATTTCAAACCTAAGAAGACTGAAAAAAAGAACTGGGTGAATATTCTTTCCTCCTTGACTTAGCCCTCCTTTAGTGGTGTAATTTACAAATCTACATATTCTTTTTACAATTGCATATAATTTAACATATACATGTTCTCTCCTCCTTCTGTATATTCATATCTTTTATTTTTTGTTGTTAAATGGGTTGAAAATATCAAGACACCATGATCTTCTACTCCTCAGAACAATGATATATGTTCCCAGGACCACAATACTCTGATCATGCTTGAAAAGCTAGATGTGATATTCAATATTTATGTGTTCTCAAAATACATGCCAATATGTCAGATAAGTTAGATGCAACCATATCAAAAACTAACCTCCCTCTCTCCCTCTCCCTCTCCCTCTCCCTCTCTCTCTCCCTCTCCCTCTCCCTCTCCCTCTCCTCCCTCTCCCTCTCTCTCTCTCTCTCTCTCTCTCTCTCTCTCTCTCTCTCTCTCTCTCTCTCTGTGTGTGTGTGTGTGTGTATGTGTGTCTTGAAGTGCACCACCCTTGAGCTAAGAAACACCAAGATTCACATCCTGAAACACATCACCTGTACTCCTAGGCATGTGACTGTGAGAAGCTTCATAAACCTTTTCAGCATAAGATTCCTCCCGTGTTGGCCTGGCGGTGGTGGCGCATGCCTTTAATCCCAGCACTTGGGAGGCAGAGACAGGTGGATTTCTGAGTTCAAGGCCAGCCTGGTCTACAGGGTGAGTTCCAGAACAGCCAAGGCTACACAGAGAAACCCTGTCTCAAAACACACACACACACAAAAAGATTCCTCCTGTGAAAAACTTGAGCTTTTGATAACTTAAATTATAAAACATAAGCACCATCTCTACAGCATGGGAAAATGTACAGCAAATCAAAGGTATTCTATCGCTTAAAATACTGCAGTTAAAATGGACATTTGGAGACAACTTTAGTTCCATCCACTGCACAGATGAGAAAACTGAGGTCCAGGATGAGAAGTGGGGTCCTCCCACTGTAGCCACATTTGATCTCCTGCATTATTTTGCATGTCCATTGGAAGTATACTGATATAATCCAAGGTGTCCAGCCGATCCAGTGCACTCAAGTTTATGCCTAATTAGTGTGTCTACATGTTTTGGATTGACAGTTCTATTTCTGTGGCAAATGCAGTCTTTATTTCCAATGGTCACAGATACTAGCCCCACCCCAACCCTGGTGCAGAGACCAGCAGCAGGCACAGGCACCATGAATTCCGGTGCACCTGGCCTTGGGAACCTAAGCACCTGTTTGTTCTTAGATCATTGTCGCTTTACGTATTCTCAAAACACCTGCAAGGATGCCAAACAAACCAGAGGTGATGGCCTCAAACATCACTGCATAGATGACTTTTTAGTTTCAAAGGGAGCTGGGTTGACCATGGACCTTGCCAGTGGAAACATCTTGACTTGGCCTCACCCACCAGAAAGTAAATGGATCACACTTGTCTCCTGCAGTGCTACTCTGAAGGACACAGCAGCATCTCTGCAGTGTTTGTGCCAAAAACATCGGAAGAAGAATCCAGACTCCATCTTCAAACAGCTAGCCGGGACTCTTCTAAAATGTTCTAAAAGGCAAAGAAGGTAGGTGACTTATGACCAGGCTGGCCTCGAACTCAGATCCACCAGCTCCTGCCTCCCAAGTGCTGGGATTGAAGGCATGCACACCACCACCTAGCATGGTGTTGATAGTTTCAATCCATTTAACTAAAAACGAAGTGTGGGTGTTGGGGAATGTGGGAAGGTGTGTGTGTGTGTGTGTGTGTGTGTGTGAAATGCCATCCAAAGGTGGCTATAGCATAGGAGGCAGTGCTAGTCACTTTATTATTTTTCCAACTTTCCTAGTTTTGAAATTTTTGAACATAGTAATGTTGTGAAAAATAAAAGTAAACTGTACGTTGCCATAGAGATACAGTGCTTACGTTTTGTAGTGTTTAATTTTTTTGAGTTGATATTTAAATGCTGGAAAACTTTCACTTAGACATGTAATTCTCAAGTTTACAAAGACGACTACCAGACCAGGCTACATGACACCCACACTTTTGAACATGGGGGCATTTGAAGCGGCTGTATATATTCTGTCTACTTTAAAGGATCCCTGCACTTGCCTGCGCATCCCCAGGGCGCATGCCTAGGTCCTCCTACCCATGGGTGTGAGACCAACTAACCAGGAAAGCTCTGCCACAGAAGAATTTTTTTTTCTTACTTCAAACTCCATATGGGGAATAGAAGGTTCTAGATCAGAATCCCTCAGAAATTTACAGAGTAGGTTGGTTATCTGTGCAGCCAACTAACCAGCATGCTTCTTCCACACAGGCGGCTCATAAAGATTGGGCTACACCTCATTTTATTTTAGTCCTGACTTCACCAAGCAGGATGCGAACCGTACATACACCTTTATGCTTTTTCCAGAGAAAGGTGTTTCCTAGGACGCATGTCATTGACAATAGGCATCTGCATAACATTGTAGGAATCTTGACCACATCAATGTATGGTCAACCATAGTAACTATAAGTAAATAGATGAATAATACTATTTGCCTCAGAAGCCTATGAAATGCTTGTGGCCAAGTCATGGTATCTTGGCCAATCAATTACAAGTATCTCTTCAGACCAGGGCAAAGGAAACAGGCCACAGCCTTGCAGAAAGTTGTGACACTTAATTGACCAAAATGAGTCTAATTTGGGGACAGATACACACCTCACATGACATCATTGTAAGTAGGATAATGTCTTTGTCATTGAAGGAGAAACAAAAACCTCAGTTCTAGTGCTGACTTTAACAGTGACTCAATCTCCAAAGCTGGGTGAGGCCCTGATTCCAGCGGAGCCTTCAGCTGCCCCTTCGATCCACTGTAGGTAATGGTCCTCCACCAGCCTGTTTTCCAAGGATGCCGTGCTGAGAGGATGTTATATGTAGGGAGGCTTATGAGTTTTGTAAAAAGGCAGTAGCTTTAAAAACATTAAGAAGACGGGTGGTGGTGGCGCACGCCTTTGATCCCAGCACTTGGATCAGAGGCAGGCGGATCTCTGACCTCGAGAGTTCGAGGCTAGCCTGGTCTACAGAGTGAGTTCCAGGACAGCCAGGGCTACACAGAGAAACCCTGTCTCAAGAAAACCAAAAAAAAAAAAAGTATTAAAAACATTAAGAAGTCTTGAAAGACTACTGTTAACCTGTCTATTCACCACAGTCATCTTGCCTTACTTCAGACTTTGCCTTGCCCGTTCAGTTTTTAGAGCTCTCAAATGGCTTTCTTAAAAGACGTTTCGCCCTACAACCCACATACCTAAGACCTGGCACTTGAGTTCCCATGAGAGCAAGGATGGGTGTCTTAGTTTGGCTTCTATTGCCAGGATAAACACTATGATCATTCTGAAGGGAAAGATGGCACCAGAACTGAGTAGGAATAGGTGGGTTGACTGAAGGGGACCTCTTGGAGGAGCCCTGCCTTGGGCTGGTGTTCTTCTCTCCCCAAAACCACCAGAGAGAGACCTAAGAGCCACTGAAGCTTGAGACCCACACCTCACTTGCCACCTGAAGAGAGGGGCCTCTAAAACTACTACTCTTGGCTTCACCAAGTGAAATGAACACAGTACACTTGATCGCTGCCTGCATCTACTTGGGCTTTGTTTGGTTTTGTTGTTATTTTGGTTAGGGTTTTGTTATTGTTGATGGTTTATTTTATTTTTATTTTTTAGTTTTCTCGAGGCAGGGTTTCTCTGTGTATCCCTGACTGTCCTGAAACTGATTCTGTAGACCAGGATGGTCTCAAACTCAGAGATTTGTCTGCCTCTGCCTCCCAAGTGCTGGGATTAAAGGCATGCGCCACCACTGCCCGGCTTCTTTGGGCTTCTTTTACGCTTCTTTGGTGCAGGAACGATATAGGCAGGAAGGGTTCAGTGTTCTGACTGGGAACAGGATTTTAGATAACTACATTCAGCTTGACCAACGTTATATGAGTAGCCCTCGTCTCTGAAAGTGTCACAGCAGCCATTTCTGACACGTTAACTGTTCTTAGCACACAGATGATGAGTCCGTGTGAGTCTCACATCATGCAATCTCCATTCTGGAAACCCAGATGTTCTAGATACTGAGAGAAGGCCAGGGACTGTGCTAGGCAATTGAGATAGAAATTAAAACAAAGTAAAAAGTTCACAAGACTCCATACCCTCAAAGCACTTCTAGTAAAGAGGCAAGAAAATGGACAGGTAATTGGGAAGTAGTGCTGGACTGCAGGCAGCCCTGGGCGTGGAAGAAGTTGGGATAGGATACTCATGACTGGGAGGACACTCACAGAAGAGAGAAGGGCAACTGAAAAACCAGTCACTTTGTTCAAAACAAAACAAACAAACGAAAAATGATTTTTCACATGAGCATGTGTATGTACTAAGAACAGTTACCGTTTCAGAAATGGCTGCTGTGTTCCTAATCTAAAAGCTTCAAACAAGAAAGAGTCTGAAAGACATGGTGGAAAACAGTACAAGGTATAGAAGCAAACACTTGGAATGCTGAAAGGAGCCCCTCATGACAGCCCCTCCCCCACAAAGACCTCTCAGGCTCCCTTGGGGTGGTCCTTCTCGATGCAGTTCCTACGCGCCCGTTTTAACCCTGACATGTTCCTTCACTCAAGAGTGACTTGTTGGGTGTCAGTAATGAGTGCTCTGGGCTCTGTTCTAGGAATTATGGCCATGAAGAGAGAGAAGCATATTAAACAATGCCCCACAGGGTTTTTAGCACATAAAGACATAAAACTTACTCTATCTTGAATGAACATCAGTTGCTGCAATACACTATCTCCAGGAAACATGAGGAGGGGAGAGCCTGCCTGAGAAGAAGTGAAGTTCTAGAGAGAGTGGCCTAGACATCAGAGACTGTGAATGCAGAGCCCTACATCGAGAGGGCCCAGCATAGCCCAGGGGCCATGTGGCTGGGTGGAGGGAGAGGAGATCAGACTGCCCACCTTCACGACCTCAGGGGCCATTGAGTTTACTGGCCTCTATTTTTGAGTGAGATGGTCATAATTTTCAGTGGGGGGAGGGAAATGACATGATTTGAGCTCATTTTGATCTGATGGCTCACACTGAGTTGATTCTGAACGAGGCAGAGGGAGAAATGATAGCAGCTGGCCAGAGTGGCTGGGGGTCATAGGTGTGACACATGGTGGCTTCTGCTGTGTCTCAACTCAGAGCCCACAGGTTATGGTCATGAATGAAATGTATATATGAAAGAAAGAAGTCCAGAATGACCCCAAGGCTTTGAGACAGGTCACCATGGCCAGAGGGGATGAGAAGGACTAATGGTGTTAGAAAAGACCAGAAGACTGGCTTTTGAGATGTTTTGAATTTGGAAATCTCTTAACCATTTATGTAAAGGTGTTGGGTGAACCATTGTGTTTGCGCCTGGAATTGGGGGAAGGAATCAGGGCCATAAATTTGAGAGTCATCAAATTTATGCTATTTGCACGTATGTCTGTCTATGTCAGCATAATGTTGTATTCATCTTTGAAGTTCCATATAGCTCAGGAGTGGCTTGCTTACACTGGTAGAGATTCATTAACTTTTATAGAACCTGTGGACATAGCTATAAAAATAAAGTTAGGGCTCATTTTGTTGTGACGGCAATAGTGTCCCTTCCCCTTTCCCTAACACACACACACACACACACACACACACACACACACACACACACACACCAAAGCACAGATCCAGACTTGTATCAGAGGTCTAATTCTGTAGCTTATAGCAGTTGGCTTCTACTGGCCATCTCAGGCAGGTTACATAGCCACTCTCAGCCATGACCCCATCTGTAAAATGGGAGTGATCTTAACAACCAGTTTAAAGTGTATTTTGAGAGCAGAATAGTGGTTATTATGTACAACATACAAAGCGCCTTATAGAGGTAATAGTACCTGGTTGAGAACCACTGAAGATAGGAATGGCAGGCGTCCTGCCCAGAGTCTTATCTCTTTTGCTCATCAGAAGGACTTCCAGTCCACCAGAGATCCCAGCAGCTAGGATTCAGCATGTCCCAACTGACCGACCAGGCTGGCATCTTCCTGCCCAGATCCTCTCCACTGCTAAACAACTGGGGTCTCCACCCCATTCCCACTGTATGCACAGCAACCAGGCACGCTTCTAGACCCCTTCAGTCCTGACCAGGCTCTTCCCTAGTCACCCCTACAGCAATGGTCTCTGAAGTGTCAGTATCTGTATGGTTATGCAACTGAGCCAGAAGTACTTAAGGATCTATTCATATTTATTATTAATTTGAAACATAGAGACATCATTGGCCACTGGTATTATATTAGAGCCACAGTGAGACACACTCCACACTGGTTAGAGTAGTTAGAATAGCTTAATGCAATAAAAAGTTTGAGGCCGCAAATAACCTATAGTAGTGTTCTGAGGAATCAAGCTATCAGTTTGCATGACTTCAGATGGAGCTGCAGCTTTGAGTTCTAGTTTTGAAGTTTCACATAAACATGTACTCACCATACGATATAGTGATCTCATGGAAGGTTATTTATCCTGGAGAAATGAAAACTCACATTTCACAGCCCTGTGTCTGAGGCCTGGAGAGATGGCTAAGCAGTTAAGAGCATGTTCTGCTCTGCCAGAGTTTGGTCCTAGCACACAGGTTTGGTGGTTCACAACCAGCTGTAATTCCAGCCCAAGGGGATATCAGCACCCCTATCTCTGTAGGCACCAGTGCCCATACCACACTGACACACACAAAAACATATAATTAAAAATAAAATAAATCTTTAAAATAGTGAGACTGTCTGGATACTTATGGTAGCTTCACTCATAATTGCTAAAACTAGAAGAAATTCATATCCATTAAACATTGAAGGAATGCTATCCAGCCATAAGAACGGACAAAGCATGGACAGTTCCAAGGCACAGCATGAAGGAAGGCACACCATGAAGGAAGCCTACATGTATCTTACAGGTACTGCAGACTGAGCCCGGAGGCTCCCTATTGGATGGGTCTGTTCATCTGACATCCTGGAAGAGGAAAATCTCTAGGGGCAGGGAAGACATCAGTGAATGTCTGAAGTTGAGGGGAGCTGATGGCCAAAAGGTAGCTAAGGGCATCTTGGAGTGAATACTCAGTTCTGCCTGATGTTTGGTGACCAACACAAGCTCCAGGTATTGGTTAAAACGGAAAGAACTACATAGAAAGAAATAAATGTTGCAAGGGTGTAAGTTAAAAAAAAAAGTATGTGGGAAGAAACTCAAAACAGGACAGAAAGTATAACAAATGAACTGACCTGTAGTGCAAATACGCAATTTTACCACTCAAGGGAGAGGAAAGGAAAGTAAGCAAGCAATCACTGAGTTAATAGCATGAGGTTAAAAGGAATTAGGCTATGAAGAAATACCTTTGTAATGTGTTTGTGCCTCACAGATTCAGGTGTTGGCAATCTTGAAAATAGAGACTCAGGATGAACAGTATGTTAACGTAACTAAGGAAAGCCAGTCTCTCTTGATATCAAAGGAAGAAGTTACAAGCCGGAGTTACTCGGAGAGGCAAGAACAAACTCTATTGTGCTGGATTCAGAGGCATCAGCATGAAGTCATGCTTGTTTGTGGTAAGATGCACACAGTGTCAGGCAGATCATTTCAATCTTTTTAATCATACAATTCAGCAACAGTCAGCACATTTGCAATGTTGTACAACTGTTTCTAGAATTTTTCATCATCGTGAAACACTCAGGAACAAAGATACAGTAACTCTCTGCTCCTTGACTCTCATTCAACTCTAGTCTGTATTTGTGAATGTGTCTCTTTGTAATCATTTTTTAATTTTTAAAAATTATAATTACATTATTTTCTACTTTCTTTGCCCCTCCAACCTTCCCATGCTCAAATTCATGGCCTCCTTTCCTTAGTTTTTACTATAAGAGTGTGTGTGTGTGTGTGTGTGTGTGTGTGTGTGTGTGTGTGTCTGTCTGTCTGTCTGTCTGTCTGTCTGTTTCTAAATACATATACACAACTGGCTTGGGCTGTGTGTCTCAGTGCTGACCACTTGGTATTGGATCTTTTCTGGGGAAGATTGCATTCTCTGCTGTCAGCACTCCCTGGTTGGCTCTAGTTCCTTGTCTAGGGCTGAGGCTGGGAGCTTCCTCCTTCTATGTTAGCATGGCTATTTGTGATGCCACTGTTCAGGGCTTGTTTTGGCAGCCATGTTGATGAGACTTTCATGTAACTTCTCTGATGTTTTTAGAGATTCGATCGCTCAGCACACTTCCTGTTCCTCTGCCTCTTATGTTGTCCTCCCCCTCTTCTGAACCGATCCCCGAGCTGTAGGTGTAGGAACTGTGTTGTAGATCTATCAGTTGGGAGTGGGCATCACAAGATCTCTGCATTTTGATCTGCGGTTTTCTATAATGGTCTCCATCCAGCTAGACCCCAGCAAAGAGATCTGTCTGGACAGCAGGGTTGGATGTGACAAGCTGGATGTGTCTTCTCAGGTTACCTCATGTAAATGGAATTGTGAGGTCATATCTCTTCTGGGCCTTGCTTACTTCCCTCTCTGGGTCCATGGACATCATCATATGATCAGAATTCTCTCCTCTTTTTTTTAGAGGCTGAATAATACTAAGCTGTGTGACTATATCCGTATGTTTATGTTTCTGCTTATGATGAACCCAGAGAGACAAGTAATTAAACATCTAAATGAGGGAGGCAGTCAGTGGCTAACAGCACTCACTGTGTGAGCATAGCATCTAAAGTCAGACTCCCAGAACCCACATAAAAACCAGGAGTGGTCCAAGCACTTGTTACGCCAGTGCTGTGGACTTGTGGGAGAGCTAGAGGGTGGCTGCGTTTTCCTGGTTGCTCTAAATGGATGGTGGGAGGGCTGCCCACAGCACAAATGTTGTTAGTAACATTGAATGGTACCCCTCAAGTGATTGAGATAGCTTATTTCATGTTATGGATATCTTATGTCCTCCCCCTCTTTTTAAGGGCTGCAGAATTTATCATTTGCATCTGCCTTTCTTACTTGGACAAGTTTCTTGCAGATTATATTTTTCCAAAGAGCTATTCAGGTCTGGGTCATACCCTGATCTCTAGGCAAAGCACCAGGCTGGGTATCAGATCATACACAATTCTTTGATAGAGATCAACACACCGATGAGAAAGGGCAGGGTGCTGAACAGGGCAAAGCCAGGAGCCACATTTCATTGAAGATTATCTTAATCTCTCAGAGACCAGACAAGACTTCCTTCAGATCTTTGAGGCTTGGAGACTCAGGACAGGGAGTAACCAGGGAGATGCACCATCCCTCTGTCTCCACCATCTGCTTCCTGGAAGCAAGACCTCAAAACCTGTGAGAAATTTGCTTGGGTGTAGACGTTTCCTAGGTACCTTGGAGTCTGTTTATCTCCTGTTGGCTCTGTGTATTTCAGGCTGAATTTACTCACTTACATGAAATATCCACCCTTCTTCTCCTGGGGAACCCATGCAGGCTGCCTGCTGGGGCCCTGTGACTCACTGGCTTCCCAGAAGCCAGCAGACAGCTGGTGGTGAATGATTCCCTGGGTTGCTTTCCCCTCTGCCACTACTGGGAACTAGTAGCTGCAATCCTGGAAGATAGGAAAACATTTATTAATAACAGGCATTTTTAAAATGTGCATTTTGTTGTTTTGTTCCTAGTTGATTGGCTGTTTGTCTTTTTTTTTGGGGGGGGGGTCATGTAGCCCAGGCTAGCCTTAGTATGTAAGTGTGGGTGGCCTTGAATCCTAATCTTTCTACCATCTCCAAAGTGCTCAGTTTGTAGTTATGTGCTAATGTTCCTAGCTTTGTTTTATTGTTATATTGTTTCGGTTTTGTGAGACAGGGTCCCAGTGATGTGGAAGTCTTATGTAACCCAGGCTGGCCTTGAATTTACCTCAGCTCCCAAGTGTTGAGATTGGAGGCAAGAACCACCATGCCTGAATAGTTTGCATACATTAAAAGCAGCAGAGGCTGGGGAGATGGCTCAGTTGATAAAGTGCTTGGGGCACAATCATGAAGACCTGAGTTCAGATCCCCAGCACCCACGTAAGAAAGTCAGGCACAGTGGCACGTGAATACAGTCCCAGTGCTAGGGAGACAAAGACAGGATGATTTCTTGTGCTTGCCAGTCTAGCCAAATCGATGGGCTCCAGGTTCGGTGGGAGACGACCGAGGAAAATGCCCAGCATCAACCTCTGCCTTCCACATGTGCATCCACACATGCCTGTACATATACAGACCTAATAACATGTACACACACACACACACACACACACACACACACACACACAAACACACACACACACACCAGCTGGAGACAATGATGTAGGCTTGTAATCCAGCTAATCAGAGAGATGAGGCAGGAGGATTGAAAGTTCAAGATGTGTCTGGGTAAATTAAGGAGACCTTGTCTTAGAAAAAAATAGGGTCTGGGACATATGCTTCCACGAAGGCCGAGGTTCAATCCCTCATGCTAGGGAGATGCAACAACAATGATACAGTTTACTTTTTAAACTAATGTATGGCAATCTTTATTTAAAATTGGCTTCTCGACAACAGTTAAAAGAATGGTGCAGGCGAGGGCAGAGAATCCACATCCGCACCTGTGCAGACTTCTGAGGTTTAACTGGATCTGGCTTCACACTAGTTTACCAACCTATTTTTTTTTACACAAATTCATGGCATTTTTAAAATAACCCCTTCTCACTGTGCATTTAAAGTACTAAACTGTTCGTATAAGATCTGACTTACACCCAAGTTTTCAGAGGCATTGTTTCTGCTGTGTGGAGGTTTCTCAGCTAACTCCTAGAACTACAGGCAATGTGAAAATGGAAGGTCTTGGATGTAACAATTAGAATACTTGTGATTCACCCCAAAAAACCTTGTTTCCCTTTGGGAATGGGGAGTTTCTGGCTAGAAGGAAATAGATGAATTCATTCATTTGTTCGACAAATATTTATTTGGCTAAGTAGCTTGTAAGCCCTAAGCATCTTCTAAATACTGCAGAAGACTCAAGGGAAGTCAAGCAAGCACCCGGTCACCCTGCCCGAAGCATCCTCCCTGGAGACCTGGGAAGAAATCAGACTCAAAGAAGAGAGACCTCAGGCCCGGGCTTTCACTTTCTTAAGTCCGCTCTAGGTTAACTCAACTGGACATGTTCCTGGGCAGATGAGAGAGGCCAAGGTTGTCCTCGCCTTGTGAACAACTGTTCCCCTTGTCAAACCTACATATCCTTGAAGTCACCCTCCAAGACAAGAGTCTTCACGAACCATGACTTTCCAAGACCCAGCCTTGCCAAAGAACAGGCTGTGGCCCCATGGGAGACAAGTCAGGTCAGCTCACAGAGCGTCCCAGATCAGATTCCTCTGTTTGCAGAAGTTAATCCATTGTTATTGTTCAACATTACTATATTATTAAATCAGGGCGGACCTTAACTGGCATGTGAGTGCTAGTGGAGAGGACAGATTTGCAGGGTTGGCCATAATTGTGTTCTGGGGACAGAAGCCAACACCTTGGTTTGCCTGGGTGTGGTGGTAGCAGCAGTAGCCTGGAGCCATTTGTGAGGACCTAGGAGATCAGGTCAGTCCCATAGGTAGACAAGTAGGCCTGTGATGGCTAAGGACTCCTGCTGGGGAAGGCTCACAACTTCTTTAGGGTTCAAGTGCATGTTGGTCAAAGGAAAACCCGGGTCGAACAGCAGTGGGAGACTACCAGTCAAAAACTTTTCTAAACCTGATTTGTTTGGTTTCACGGCCTTTTCTGAAGAGCAGAGTCACAAACATGCTGTGAGGACCTTAGCTCCTCCAAAAGTTGATCTGAGGCTCCCCACAGTCCCAGCAAGAAAACTAGCTGCATCCACCTATGGCCCCAGTGTGAAAGTGCACACAAGAGGATATTAGCATCTCTCAAACACTTCAGAGTCCCTGGACACGGCATAACAGCTAATTCAGGGACCTGGGTTGGATAATTGTTTTCCTCAGATTGCTGCTGTAAGCACAGACTCATTTATAGGCTGAGATTTGTTCTATCTGACACAGGGCTCCGCTGCTGCTGGACAGGGTGACATTAAGGTAGGTGGTCACTTTAGGTTTGTTTTCTTGCACACAATGTCTTTTGTCAGGGTCATATTCTAACACTCTCCTTTCAGCTGTCTTCTTGTAGAAATATGGCTTCCTCCCCTCTGTGTGCACTCTATGCATTCCTCCGTTCTAGGCAGCACAATGTGAGCTTCTGCAGTGGTGAAAGTCAAAGGCGGGGATCTCTCAGTTCTTCTCTTTCCCAGATTATCTTGGCACCTGCACGGAGAAGATCCTGAAAGAGTGTCTTGGAATTGAATTGAAAACGTCCTCCCTGCCTGTCAGAGACCCTTGACGGCTGCTGGACAGCTTTCTAGCTCCCCTCAGCCAGTGTCTAACCCCAATTCCCTGACTCATAATTCAGTTGAGGCCACTTGCCAAATAAATTTTAGAGGCGGGGTGGCCTTTTTTCACCCTTTGGTGGGATGAAGAGGAAGTCTTTTGTGTGTGCCTGGCTGGCTCCCTGCTCCCCATTCTCCTCTCATCCAGGTGAACTGAGGGGATCCAATGGTTTAGAGCACAGAGTAGGGTCAAGCAGATATGTCATGCAGCATATGTTCTAACTGTTCTGTCAGGCTTGGTAAAGGGCCTGCCCCAGCTGAAGGGCCTGCCCTAGCTTTAGGACTTACCCCAGCTGAAGGACCTGCTGCTGGTATTTGCAGAGGTTGCTCCTCTCCAGGACCCCAGCAGGGTGCCTTTCTCATCAGAGGCTCTGTCTACAGTACAGCTGATTTTCACTCTATTTGTTGGGTCTGTATTTCAAAACTTGGGTGTGGGAAAACATGAACTGCATTTTGATTCAATTCCTGATAGACACGGAAGAAACTAGAAAAACAATTTTCAGAACTGTCTTATAGCCAGAGGTACATGGTGGGGATGGGGTCCCAGAGCCCAGAGCCAGGTTTTACAGAGTAGCCACCTAGGTCTCTAAACACCCAGGAGGATGTTATTCTCTCTCCCCAAAGCCTCTTGAACATGTAAGACTCTAGAGCTCATCTACCGGAGTTGCAAAGTCTGAAATTGCCATTGTGAATGGCCCGGTATAACTGCCCATGGCCAAAATGAGGCAGCAAGTGATCCAGAAAAAGACCAGTTTGTGGCAAAGCTGTCCTTCCTGTGCCCACAGCCTCTGAAGAAAGATTCAGGCTGCAGGAGGTGTGCAGGAACCCCCAGGACCTGTGTTAGCTCTGGGTGAGTTGTGAAGGACAAAGGGTTTTTTTCAAGGGACGATCTGGAGACCCTGAATGCACATTCTTCTTTGGTGATTTAGTAACCCAGCACATCCACAGACAGATGCTGTGGGGCCACCCCTAAGCTCTGCATAGCGGAGGGGCAGCTGAATGTAAAAATGTGTCTCGAGGAGTTTGAGTCAAGCCAAACTTTTAATATATATGTTTCTTATTCATTTTGAGACAGGATCTCAATTTGTACCCCAGGGTTCCCAGGATCTTCTCTACAGCACAAGCTTGGCTCAAATTCACAGCAATTCTCCTGCCTCAATTTCCTGGGAGCATAGGCTTACACCACCAGGCCTGGTTCTTGAGCCAACTATGAAGGAATTTTAGCCTATCTCCCTCCTCTTTGGAATGGGAACATGAGGATCAAACTTGGGGTCTTGCACTTGGTGGACAAACTAGGCAACTATCTACTACTTAACCATGTCCCAGGCTCTCAGCTTTCCAGCTCCTGGGTGATTGCAAGGACAGTTTTCATGGAGAGCTATTCCTGTAAAAGAAGCTTAAGATTTCTGATTCCATGACTAAATCATCTGGAAGGGCATTCTATCTTCAACAAACTCTATGGCCCAGTTGAACAGGAAGTACCTAGTTGAGGGTGATTTTATGGTTTACTTGGCCATAAGCAGGGCAGTCTCTTCCCTAGACAGTAGTTTGATCATTTACCAGTCTTTATAGAACAGTCCTTTAAGCAAAACAATCCCAACCAATTCTCAATCCTTGAAGGTACAAGAGTCAGTCTGTCTGTCTGTCTGTCTGTCTGTCTCTGTCTCTCTCTCTCTCTCTGTCTCTCTCTTTCTCTCTCTCTCTGTCTGTCTCTCTGTCTGTCTCTGTCTCTTTCTCTCTCTCTCTCCATCTCTCTGTCTCTCTGTCTCTCTCTCTCTCTATCTCTCTCTCTCTCTCTCCTCTCTCTGTGTGTGTCTGTCTCTCTCTCTCAATCTCTCTCATTTTGATATATATATATATATATATATATATATATTCCAAAATAGCCTCAAACTCACTATGAAGTAAAGATGGCCTTGAGCTCCTGTTCTACACATCACCACTGCTTGATCTAGAATTATGGGCTTGCATGACTATGCCATATCATGCCACACTGAGCACCAACCAGAGCTGTGTGCATGCTAAGAGGAGCTCTGCCACCTGAGCCCCACCCCCAATACCTATTCAGATCTCTTAAGATATCAAAATATGCTTAGGGTCTTCATTCTCATTAGATGTATCTGTCCAGTAAGAGAAAAGGGTCTTATTAGAAGAGCCTAGGCATTTAGTCTGGAGAAAAGACCTCTCAGCATGTGAATAGGTGGAGATCTGAACACATCCCAGGTAAGAGAACTGTGTAAAGTCACTTGGGGAGAATGGGAATATAGTTAGCTCCTGCCATAGAAACATTCAAAGAAAGACAGCATGTGTATAATATAGTCAGGAGACATGGGAAACTTGTCTGTGTCACCCTGGAAAATGGATTCTCAAGATAATTCCAGCCTATGATGCTGGCCTGATGTCTCCCAGGATCCTGAGATGCTCTGAGTACTGTAGAAAGAAAAGACAAGGATGGACATGGTGGGAACATGCCTTAATACCAGCACCTGAGAGGTACAAACAGGCAGACCAGGATTTAAAGCCAGTCTTGACTACACAGGAAGCTTGAGACCAGCCCCAGCTAAGTGAAACACTATCAAGAAAGAAATGAAGGAAGACAGGGAAGGGAGGAGAGGGAAAAGGAAGGAGAGGAAGGAGAGAGGAGGATGTGGGAGAGAGAGGAAGAAAGAAGGGGGTTGAGGGGAGGGGAGAGGAGTGGAGGATGGAAAGGATGCTGAAAGGGAGGAGTGAAAGGGAGAAGGTAGAGGTGGAGAGAAGAGTAGAGACAGGGGCTGCTCTTCTAACTCCTTGAAAGCAGAATATATATGTGTATATATACATATATGTGTGTATATGTACATCTATATGTATATAAACACACATATGTACATATAGACTACATGTGTACATATATGGACATGTATATATGTATATGTAGACACATGCATATATACATGAATATATATATATATGTATATATATATATATATATATATATACATACACACATATATATTTGTTGTTGTTGTTGTTGTTAGATATAGGAAAATGGGAATCTGACACATTTGTATTTTCCTGCGACCTGAAAGGAACCAGAGGAGCAGGGGTAGAGGGGATGCTGGCTTTCACCAGGTCTTCTGTGTTCATGAGAATGTTCTTGAAGCCTTCCACTAACTGGAGATTGCAGTAAGAGAGACTTGACTTGAGTAACCCTGAGATGACACTGGCCAGACCCCGACAGTCAGACAGTGCCTCTCAGGTTTGTTCTTCACTGTCCCCTTCATATGCCAATACCATAGGTCCAGATGATAGGAAGGAAATAAACTATACAGGAAGTCAAGTGACCAAGGCTGGCCCTTTGCATGGAAAAGCATGCTGTACAGCTGTTGGTGAGACTCCAGAGACATTAGAAAGCTCCTTCTTGAGGCTGTTGTGATGACTCGGGGGCTCATTGGCTAAGAGCATAGACTGTTCTTGCAGAAGAGTCAAATTCAGTCCCCAGCACCTAACCTTGTAACTCTAGGTCCAGGGGCTCAAATGCCTCTGGCCTCTCTGGGTGCCTGTGCCCACATGTGTGCACGTACCTCCACATAGACACACTCACATACATGTAATTAAAAATAACACAGATTAATCTTGCCAGTGGTGGTACTGCATACCTTTAATCCTAGATTTTAAGAAAAGGTTGGAGGAGAAAGAAAGCAAGGTCCTTTGTCTCCCAGCAGACACCATGGGCACCTTGTTCTCCCGGATGATTGAAGGCCACTGTCAAAGCTCAAATCCAGGACTCTAAGTCTGCAAACCTCCAAGAAGTCGTCATGGAAAAGAAAATTCAAATTTAGCTATTCTCCATGTTCCTTTCATTTTTTAAAAAAATTGTTTTTAATCGTGAGTGTATGCATGCCTATGTATCTCCTGTGTGAGTGTTGCTATCTACAGAGGCCAGACACATCTGAACCCTGGGAGCTAGAGTTACAGAAGATTGGGAGCTGCCCAGTGGGTGCTGGGAATCGGACTCAGGTCTTCTACAAGGGCAAACTATGTTCTTACCAGCTGAGCTATCTTTCCAGCCCTTTATTTCATTTTTAATTTGAAGTACTTTTTGTTGTTTTGTTTTTGTTTTTTTGTTTTTTGTTTTTCAAAACATGGTTTCTCTGTGTAGTCCTGGCTGTCCTAGAACTCTCTGTATACTAGGCTGGCCTTGAACTCACAGATATCCTCTTGCTCCTGCCCCTTCCCCTTCCTCTGCCAGGATTAAAAGGGAGTGCTACTTACCCTGGGGCTTGAAGTACTTGAAGGTTACAGAAAAGTGGAAAAAAGAATAAAGAGCACTCCTACTTTTCCTAGATAAAATTTCAGCCAAGATTCCACACAGCCTCGGATCATTTTATTTTCTACAACATCGGATGGGGTAGTGCCTTTGCGATTGTGCCCCAGTAGCAATCCCAGCAGAACCCTGTGGCTTTCCTTTTCACGTAAGTATAAATTAAATCTAAAGCTATGAATCAATACAGGAACACCAGGATATTTTCAGTGTGACGGGCCCTGCTCAGAGGGTCTTCCGTGTCTGTGGAGACGGGTTTGGCAGGGAGCATAGTAACTGGCACAAAGCAACCAACGGCCCTGGTGACCCCAAGCTGGGTCTCCTCCGGGGAGGGTGGAGAGGAGGATCGCAAAGGTCGCTTCCTAGAAAGCCCCGCCCAGGCTTCCTCCTCTGCTTGGCCCTTCCTGCAAGCCATTGTCGCACTGGGAGGACCTAGCCAGCCAGCCTTGCAGGGAGGCATTTCCGGGAGGCACAGTGCAGGCAGCCTGGCAGGGCGGGACCCACGGAGGGAGGAAGTGCTTGCCGAGGAGTGGCACGTCGCCCTGGGCTATGCCAAATGCCCTGCTGGGCATGGGGAGGGGACTGTGCCACCCCACTGGGACCCAAAATAGACCATGAAGGCTTAAAGCAGAGGTGGGGGCTTTCTTTTCCTGCCTTGCCTTGATTCCCACCAATGAGGACAGTATTTCTTACTTATACATCTTCTTAGGGCTCTGTGTTGAGAAAAAAATTGCATCCATCCATCCATCCATCCATCCATCCATCCATCCATCCATCCAT
>NW_021604607.1:7200159-7203973 GCF_004785775.1 Grammomys surdaster | reverse complement strand
CATCCATCCATCCATCCATCCATCCATCCATCCATCCATCCATCCATCCATCCACTGTATCCACAAACAGTTGCTGAGTGTAATCTGCCTGTTGAGAACAGAGCGAGGAGCAGCAGAGAGCAGGGAGTGAGAACCACAAACATCCTTGCTCTAACAAAGACCAACAGACATAGTAAGTGCAGCATACACACAGTAGGGATAAGTGGTGACTGGAGATGGGTAAGAGGAGAGAGGAGTAGACAGTTCCCTGGGAGGAGCATTTCAGGTGGAGAAAAGAGGAGGGACTGCACCCAGTTTGGGAAGTCTGGCTGGCAGAGGTGACCTCCCTGCTAGTTTTTCTCTCTTAGCACTGTGTCCCCACCCCTATCCCTCTCCAGTCATTGGGAAGTAGACATATCTGAGTTCCAGCGGTGCCATGATTACCAGGATAAATTGTACGACTTTGCGATGCCTACTGATCTCCATGTCACTTGAACCCCATTTATCTCTCTGGTCGAGGTCCCCTTCGTGGCCTGCAGCTTAACCCAGGACCCTGGGGTCCGTAGGGCCAGTCTTTAGACCCAGGGTCCTCCCACTCTTGTCCACTTAATAGTCTCTCTCTTTCTCTGAGAGTCTGTGCCACGTCACGTTCTCTGTGGAGCCTTTATCCACTTGCCCCTGGCCACTCTAACTCCACCTACTACTAACATGACGCTTGGTACAGGAATCTACCAGCCAGTGTCCGGCTATACTACGGTTCTACGTTGATGCGTTCTCGGGTCCCATTGGCTGTGACTGGCTGTGCCCTTCCCCTCAAGAGTCCTCAGTAACGAGCACCTGGTACATAGTAGGTCTCAATAATGAAATACATAATGATCAACAGTGCTTGCTTGACTTCTCTGGTCCAGAGAGGGCTTTGGAAGCCTTCAACAGGCAACCTCTACTATGCTTCAGGCTATTTAGCAGACTGTATTCACAGCTGTGGACTCCTGGGATACAGGTTTCCTGTGGGTAAGGGGCTAGTATGGGAGAAAAAGTCTCCTTTTCATTATAGAAAATGGCTGGCTCAAGAGGCATTGTGTCTGAGAGAATAGGAGCAGCCACCCCTCTCCCTGACTCCACCCCTGCCCTGGGTGCCAGTCTGGGCTGGCCACACAACTCCTGGAAACCCTGGTCATCTATGGGCTTCCTCTCCCTCCCCTAGGGACCCGAGCACTCCTGGGGCTGTGGCGCCTCTGCAACAGAGGCCAAGTTCTTATAAACATGTGCTGGGCTGGCTGGTTGGCTGCCCCTTGGCTCCCAAGGTCAGCAGGGGGCTTGAAGGGTCTTACTCTGTCCTTGTCTCCTAATTCCTGTCTACTCGGTCCTAATCCTTGCCCCTGTCATGTCACCTGGCTGAAATGGAATGTCTCTGACTCACGGCTTTGCGTGAATTTCTCAAGTTTTTTTTGCAGGTCACCTCTTTACTCAGAAACCTGCAAGGGCTTACCCAAAGGGCAAGGTCCAAACACCAGGCCTGGGATTTTAGGGTCTCTGCAGACTGACTCTAACCCCCGTGGATATACTTCTCCCTGATCTCCTTCACCAGTCTCTTCCCAGCAATGGGCCAGTTCTGCGAGTTTTACCTATGCGAAGGCTTTCCCACTTTCACATAGCTGTCTGGTCCTGGCAATCCTTGGCCTGTTCAGAGAGTCCAGGTTCAAGCATCTCCTACATATGTCTCATGCTTGTTCACTGTAGTGGAGATTTAATAACATCACCCTCAAATCGTTAGGGCCCAGCAGTTCTAGAATGTAGCTTTGTTGTTGCATTTGTCTCAGTTTTTCATCTATAAAGTGAGTGAGGTCCAGCCTTACCCTGTATTTGGGCTATGATACAGAGTACACGGCAGGAGACAGAGAACGGGCTTACTAGCGGGAAGACTCCAGACCCTCGCATTGTTTCCTGTTCGGCTTCTCGTAAGTGTGTCCTGAGATCTCAGAGCCTCAGTGTATTTGCTCTCAGGAAAGCGAACATTGTAAAGGTGCCGGAAGGAAGCTCATCACCACCATAAGCCCCAACAGAAGGATGTCAGTTATTAATGGAGAAAGAATGGCTGGTATAGGAACCCTTTCCGGAGCCATCTCTCTGTCTTCTTCTTCTGGGTATTTCTGTCAACTCCAGATTAGGGGACAGACAGAAAAGAAAGAAACCATTTCCCAAAACAAAGTCCTAACCACTCACTCTTCCAGGTTAAGAAAACCTCACTTCCTGAACTGTCAACCTGAGAAAAAAACTTAGACATGAATTATCAAGTGGAAGGATACGGCTGTCATTCGGGTTACCAAGGCTTCCCATGGCTTCTGCTGACACCCTCTCAGAGGGAAAAGGATGGGAAGTAACTGTCAGTCTCCCGGGCCAGGATGCCTGCTGGGAGGTAAAGTTACTCCAGTGAAAGAAAGTGAGATAGATTTACAGTGTCAGTGGATATGGGGTTTTCAGTAAAGAAAGTGGGTATGAGGCAGATGGAAAGGGAGGGAGGCAGGGATAAACCTGCATGTCATGAGCAGCTGCTGTGTGCAGGGCACCATGCTAGGCACATATCCAACTATTACCTCATTAAATTGTCCCAGCAATTCTGGGAGTTGGTTCTACTAGCAACATTCCCTAACACGGAAGTGTGCCTCATTTTTTTTTTTACCTTGGCAGTTCTGGCTATAAAGTTGTCAGCATTCATTATAGACATAGGATATGAAAATCATAGAAAGCACGTGTGAAATAAAGATCATGTCTAGTCCCCAAGGTCATGATACAAGATGGGAGCCCTCCAGTGTGCTCTGTGTTTATGTGTGTGTGTGTATACATATATAATGTTCTGCTTGCTTGGTGACCTTTACAACAAAAATATTCTTATGCCATTAAAAGTTCTACAGAAAGCATCTTTTGTGCCTTCCCAGTGTCCCCTGTAATTGCAACTAATTTCCAAGCCACACTCCAGCATCTGGATATCTGTCTCTCTTCTTCTCTAAATGATAAATAATACTGTCCAATAGCATCCTTGCTCCAACAACTTTTGTTGGATCTCTTTCCTTAAGAATGGAATGTTTTTTTGAAACTTTAAAAACAAAGCTGAAGGAGAGATTATTTGAAAATCTTCTGTTTCAAGGCTTCCTAGATCAAATAATTCAGGTTCTCAAAGGCAAAGGAAGATCTGAAATCAGAAGATCAGGACACAGACACAGTTCTCCCCAAGCACACTCAGGCCACAGGCGCAGTCCTCCCTAAGCCTGGGATGTTACATGTCCAGGCTGTTACCTGCCACATAGGACACAGAGGATACTTTCTCTTACTTATTCAGATTAAATGGGAAAATTGAGAAGAAATGGTTCTGAATGATGTCATCGAAAAGAAGTGATAAATGTTTGTGGGAATAGACACGCTTCCCAGATTTGATCATTGCACAACCAACATATGCTTAAAGCGACACAGGGCAATCCATGAATATGGACAGTTTTGCGAAGTTCAGTTTAAGTTTGATCTTGAAATAGTTTCATTTCTAATTGTAAAAGTAACTCTTACTGTGATAAGCTTTAGAAAATATGAATAGAGTAACCGTAGCCTTTCTCAGATTATTATTATTATTATTGTTATTATCATTATCATCATCATCATGGTTTGAGGTTGGGAGTATTTTTCATCTCCCCCTCTCTCTTTCATTGTGTGTGTCTGTCTGTCTGTCTGTCAGCCTGTCTGCATCTGTGTGAGTATAGTGCATGTGCGTATGTGTGCATAGTATAGTGCATGTGCATATGTGTGCATCCATGCCTGGATTAGCAGTGTATGTGTGCATGTGTGC
>NW_021604607.1:7199888-7200149 GCF_004785775.1 Grammomys surdaster | reverse complement strand
ATGTGTGCATCCATGCCTGGATTAGCAGTGTATGTGTGCATGTGTGCATCCATGCCTGGATTAGCAGTGTGTGTGCGCATGTGTGCTTCCATGCCTGGATTAGCAGTGTGTGTGTCCATGTGTGCGTCCATGCCTGGATTAGCAGTGTGTGTGCACATGTGTGCATCCATGCGTGGATTAGCAGTGTATGTGTGCATGTGTGCTTCCATGCCTGGATTAGCAGTGTGTGTGCACATGTGTGCATCCATGCGTGGATTAGCA
>NW_021604607.1:7199529-7199878 GCF_004785775.1 Grammomys surdaster | reverse complement strand
GATTAGCAGTGTGTGTGCACATGTGTGCATCCATGCGTGGATTAGCAGTGTATGTGCACATGTGTGCTTCCATGCCTGGATTAGCAGTGTGTGTGCACATGTGTGCATCCATGCCTGGGTTAGCAGTGTATGTGCGGATGTGTGCATCCATGCCTGGATTAGCAGTGTGTGTGCACATGTGTGCATCCATGCGTGGATTAGCAGTGTATGTGCACATGTGTGCTTCCATGCCTGGATTAGCAGTGTGTGTGCACATGTGTGCATCCATGCCTGGATTAGCAGTGTATGTGCACATGTGTGCTTCCATGCCTGGATTAGCAGTGTGTGTGCGCATGTGTGCATCCATGCC
>NW_021604607.1:7196508-7199519 GCF_004785775.1 Grammomys surdaster | reverse complement strand
ATTAGCAGTGTGTGTGCGCATGTGTGCATCCATGCCTGGATTAGCAGAAGCCAGAAGAGAATATTGGCTGTCTTGCTTTACCACTCACTCGCCACATTACTCCCTTGAGAAAGGGTCACATGTGAAAACCCCCTGGAGCTAGACTGGTCCTGGCTAGCCTCTTGTTACCTCTCTTACAGCCAGGTCTCAAATGAGGGTCTTTATGCACAGCAAACACACTCTGACTCAGTGACCTACCGTGTACCCTTCAGTTGACTTTTCAATGTCAATTGGACATCAGTATAAAAATATAGCTGTATAAAACTGGGATTTGTGTTGTTTATAATGTCATATCTCATTTGTCTGCAGGTATTGTGTTATGATCATTATATTCTTAATTTTCCCTAAAAGTCAATAGCTACGTACTTGCAAGTTAAGCATCATTAACTAAGCAGTCTTTTACTCATGACTGATAAGATTTTCATTTCTAAATATTTCCTATTAATAACTCCATGATGAGCATCTGAACATCTTTGTGAATATTAATCTTTGACCTCATCTCCGATTACATCCTTCAAACAGATCCTTAAAAGCGAAATTACTAGGTCAAAGTGTACGAGCATTGTTAGAGCTCTTGGTACATATTGAGAACTTTGTTCTCAAAAACATTCCTAGGACAAAGGAAGATGGAGCCAGACCCTGTCTGATACAAATTATTAAAGACTGGAAACTAGTCTAGCAGCTGGGGGTGGGGGGAGGTGTATGCCTTTAATCCCAGCATTTGAGAAGCAGGGGCGGGCAGATCTTTGTGAGATTGAGGCTAGCCTGGTCTACAGAATGAGTTCTAGTAAAGCCAGGTCTACACAGAGAAATCCTGTCTAAAAAACAAACAAACAAACAAACCCAACCAAACCAACCAACCAAAAAAAAAACCAAAACAAACAAACAAACAGAAAAAAAATTCTCTAGCATTTTATAAGCAAATGTGCTGTTTGCCTTTTGTTTCCTGATACCACCAACTGTATAGTTGGACCAAAGGCTTCATGTATGCCAAGCACACACTCTAGCATGAAGTCACACCCCTAGCCCTCAATTATACTTCAAGCTATTTTGTTTGTTTTTTTTCATTTTTATATCTACTTTGCTAAGCATATTTGAAATGTGGTTGCTTATTTTTTTAAAGATAAGTATGTATGTGTGTGTGTATGGATGGATGGATATTTGTGTGCATGCATGTATGTTCACCATTCGAACGAATGCTGGTTGCCTGAGGAGGCATGAAGAGGGTATTGGATCCCCTGAGACTAGGCTTACACATGGTTAGAACCCACCATGTAGGTGCACGGACTCAAACTCAGGTCCTCTAGAAGAGCATCCAGTGTTCTTAACTGCTGAGCTATCTCTCCAGCCCCCTAGTAACTTACTCTTCATCTTTGGGAATTATCTATTACAGACCCCTATTTGTTTTTATCTCGGAATATTCTCATTGTTTTAGATAACCTCTGTATGTATATTTTAAATGTCTCAGGCCTATCTCAATTATATTTATCCTTGAAGAATTTTCTAAATGAAAAAGATCTCTCAAAAGAGGAGGAGGAGAAGGAGGGAAAGAAGAGGAGGAAGAGGAGGAGGGGGAAATATCTATTTTTATAGACAAAGAAGTCAAAGGTCAATGCAGGAAGTGAATTTTTTAAAGTCATTTAACTGACAAGTGTCTAGCCGGTATTTGAACTTTAGTATGACTGGTTCCAGAGCTCTTAATTAGAAAAACAAGCAGATTGGTGGGGGTGGGCAGGGGGAGAAATAAATAATAGTAGCTTTGGAAGTCCTAATAGTGGAAGCAGAGTGTGCTTGGTAGGACCACTGAAGGTCGACTGTCAGAGGGATTGGGTACACTCATAAAGGAGGAGAGAAGGTGCTGGGCTGGAGACTAAGGAGCTAGCAGTCTGGTGTGTGGCCAGCTATGACTCTGATCATTGCCTCAGGGCTCAGGGATGAGTTCCTTACACCATTTTCCTTCAGTGATCCTGCAGAGGCTGCAGCTGTGTGCCCGGAAACCTTTCCAAATCTGTGGCGTGCTGAGTATTTGTGCAAGCTTTGGTTTGCCCTCCATGAATACTCCCAAAGCTTGCACTACCCAGCAGAGGTCACTCCCTGTTACTTCTGTACTGAGTTAGAAATGGTCAGAGGCAGCCGCATCTGTCAGCCCAGGCTCTACGGCTCTACGGATGCCTTTGATCAGCTTTTCTTACTCAATACATTTGCTTCTACTCGAAGTTCTACTCATTTTTGCTGGTTGAGAGAGAGAGAGAGAGAGAGAGAGAGAGAGAGAGACAGAGACAGAGACAGAGAGAGACAGAGAGACAAAGAGACAGAGAGACAGAGACTGGACTGCTGATCTCCTCAGACACCTCAGATTAGGTGCACAAAGCTTTCTGATGAGTTTGGATCTCCTCTCTGAAGTCCCTTGTCCCCTACTTTCTAGAGTCAGAAAGGCTGAGAGAAACAGAATCAGAAGGAAGAGGAAGAGGCCAATTGTCCCCTGTCTTCTCCTCTCTCATGGCTCTCTCTGGATCTGGCTCTAGGGAGTTGAAACCAAGTGGAAGGTACAGATTTGATGTAGACAGGGATGACAGTGTCAGGAGACTGCAGAGGCCACAGAGATGAAGAGAAATGAAGTTCTGCAAACACAGAGGAAAACTTGACCAAAGACTGAATGGAAGCTTACAGAAAACAAGGAAGGGGCCAGCATTGGCTCAGTGAGCAAAAATGCTCATCGTACAAGTCTGAGTTCGAGTCCCAGGTCCCATGGTGTAAGGAAAAAACCGACTCCCGAAAGCTGTCTCTGGCCTCTACACATGCACTGTGGCATACACACTTCTGCATACATACTCACTGCATACCCCATAATAACAAACAAATAAAAATGTGAAGTTTAAGGACAGAAAAAAAGCAACAGAAACTTTATAGGATACATATACATATACATATACATATACATATACATATACATATACATATACATATACATA
>NW_021604607.1:7051101-7196498 GCF_004785775.1 Grammomys surdaster | reverse complement strand
ACATATACATATACATATACATATACATATACATATACATATACATACATACATACATATATTTCTTAAAAGCGTTATATTTTAGGGCCTAATAACTTTAAGAGACAATTTTCTAAGCAATAGCAAGAACAATAGTAGGGTTTGTATTCATATAAGGCATGTAAGGCATATTTGACAATAGTAAACTAGAGAATTGGAGCAGTAAATGGGAATTATATTATTTATGTTATATATAATATGTTATATATAATATATATAATTACTATATAATATACAATATATAATGTATGATGTATGATATATGATATATAATATATAATATATATTATATAATATATAATATGTATATTACATATGATATATATAATTTTATATAACATATAATTATATATGTGTGAGTGGCATTTGCACACATGTACACATGTCCTCTTACCTATGTGAGCCTGGGGGCCAGAGGAGGACATCATGTGTCCTGCTCTATCATGCTCCCCCTTATTTCTTTGAGACATGATCTCTCTCGTGTATCTAGAGCTAGTATGATTGCCAGTAAGTCCCAGATACTTTCCTGTCTCCACCACTCACAACCTTGGGGTTACAGGCATGTACATACATGGACTTACCCAGTGTTTTACATGGCTCTTCAAGTTTGTGTAGCAAACACTCCTATTCACTGGGCCACTTCTCTAATCTGTATTTCAGGCTCTTGTATGCAAATTCAAGACAAATAATAAACTAAGGGTACACATATACATGCATACACACAGACACACATACATACACACAGACACACACACATACACACACACATGACTCAAGAACAAACAGAGCTTTGATAGTAAGTGAATACAGATCAGTGGATCCAAAAGAAGGCAAGACAAAGGATCAAAGAACTGACAAGCAGAAAATAAATGATACATTTATTAGTTATAATACTATCCCAAGAAATGAGGTGACTTATAAGGTCTTTTTATAATCCTCAGCCTTGATTTTGGTACCAGTTCCACATCAGTTCCCACTGCTGGAACTGAGGCCTCGTGGTGGAGGCTAGTTAGGGCAGAAGCGTGATGAGCTAGGTCTGATGCTCCCTGGGTCTGTGATTGGTCTCCTTAGTAAAGGGAACTGTACTTAGGGGTTCACGGTGGTCATTCAGATTAGAGTATCACATTGAGGAGATGATTAGGTACAAGGTTCAAGTCAAAAACGATGCTGGTCTCACAGCCTAACCTATGGTGATGTGGAGTTAGAGACAATCATCTTGAGAAGTTATGGCTAGGTTTGGTTTGTTAGTCAGATCTGAAGGGAGGGAAGAGAACAAGCTCAGGAGCCTTAGACTGGTCAGGGATGGGCTGACCCAATAACACTGTGAAGTCTTTCTCTGAGCCCACCCGCTTTATGTTAGCCATAGCACTTCCTGCTGCTAACAGCCTCTTTGTCCCAGATCTCTGGCTTAGTTAGGTCAGGCTAACTTCAGTACTTTGTCTCTCTTACTCTGATCAACACAGTGCAGTATCCATTTACTCAAAAAGCCTTCTCTTTGCAGGTCCTATCCTAGATCCTGGGGATTCAGCATGAACAAAACAATCCCCCTGACCACGAGGAGACCAGTTGTTTAGAGAAGGGCAGCTAACATTCAGCAAATAAATGCTTCCAGAAAGCAAAAACTAGGCAGTGAGAGAGACTGGCCTGGAAGCCTCAGGCTGGAGGAGCAGGAAGAGGTTGAAGGATAAGTAGGGGAAAGGGCAGCCTGGGCAGGGCAGGCCTGGAAAGGGGATTGGTATAACAGAGAAGGGGAGCCAGGTAGCTGGGCCAGGTGAGCCCCCAGGATCGCAGCTATCTCCAGTGTAAGCCATTGGGTGCAGTGAGCTGGGAAGTGACACACACTCATAGGAGGTCATGAGACTCTGACGACTCTGGCTGGGCTGTGGAGAATAGCCTGTGGCATTGACGAGAGGGAAGCAAACAGAGGAAAACAATGCTCTAAGAGATAAGAGCCCTGGATCCCTCAATATGCCTTGAGATCTGAGATGCTCAGATGCGTCAGCGTTCAGTCTAATCTACCCGCATGGTTATCTAGTTGTAAATAGCCATTGGAAATACCTATAGTAGTCATGTCGTAGAGACTTGGTGGGGATCATGAATAGATCATGATAGAATGTTTAAAAAGTTACTTTTGCAGAACAAAGAGCCATACAAGAACAAAGGCTGTGTTTATCTGCCCTCCTCCAGGAACTGGACACTTGCTCATACAATCAGCTAACTGGGATCTGGAAGGCAGTGTGAGTTAATTTCCACTGTGAACATTGTGGCTTCTAAGACATCACTTGTACTGTGGTTGTTTAGCTGATTTGGGTGATGAGGCCAAACTCAGCGATGGGACCCCAGGGCCAGCCAGGTTCTTTTCCTCTGTTCTCAGACCAGCGGTGACTTTGAATAAGGTGTCATTGGTCGTCAATGACCTCAGTGAAGAAATGAAGAGAATTCCCTCTCTTATCCCTCACCTTGGAGGCCACTCACCCCTAGAACAAGAAACAAGGGCCATTTCTGACACCAAAGATTTGATTCAAACTACCCTACTGCCTCTTTTCTTAGAAGCAATTAGTGGGGATGGGATGGGGTAGGGTGGATTATGGGGATATTAGAAGCCCCTCAGGAAGTGTTTAAATGTTATTTGTTATTGTTTTTGCTGAAGGACAACCATTCCAGTTGTCAGGGGATTGAGAAATAAAGCCCGTAGCATGTCAAGCAAGGTCACAGTACTTAAGTGTGTTCCTCCTGTGCCCAACCCTCAGCCCTGCAGGCCAGATCCCAGTAAAGAGATTTTTGTTTAAACACATATACATATATCTACATATACAAAACAACCAGACATTCAAATAATAATAATGATAACAACAACAAGAAAACAGACACTGACCTGAAGACGTTGGCCTCTGATAGAGAACTTGCCTTGTGTGTGAGAGACATTGCAATAAAGGAAAATTTAAAAACCAAGAAGCCAGTGTATGCTTCAGGTAGATGTGCAGTTTATTTTTGAATCAAATCACTGCAGACTCTCACAACATCCTTCTGAAATGGGCAGTTGCATCTTCATTTGACAGACAAGGAAATTGGTATTAAAAGAAGTTGGTAGAAGTTTGGGCTGACTAGCCCAAATTGCTTTAATTCTAAGATGACTCCCAGTCTTCGGGATTATTTTTCTAAAGTATCTGCCATACCTCTGTAACTCTCTTTTTTATGAAAGCCAGTGTTCCTCACATCCTGGGAACCTCTTAGGCCAGGGAAAATTGAAGACAAAGTCCACTCTAGGGGCTGATTTGCCACTCTACCCATCAGGAGACGAAGGAGCAATCAGACCGCAAACATTGAAGGTCTGTGTGAGAGATCCGGAAGAATGAGGGAGGCATGTATCTTTAAGGGTAATTCAAAAGTGAGACCCAGTCATGTCTGCCCAAGTGGAAGGCAATGATGGTCACAGAGGACAGAGATGGCCAGGGATATAGAGCCAAGTGCTTCCAGGCACAGGGAAAGATGGACAGTACCACTGATTCATCTACCACCTCCTGGAAGCCAGGTAGCCTGAACTTTTCCTCTCCTGGCTTTTGATCCCTCTGGAGCGTGGTAGATGTGGAGGCCAGGGCCACTGGATATGCTCCACACAGTCCAGATGTGGGTCAGATCTCTGCAGGTGACTCAGACTCAAGCCACAGCCTCTGGTCCATTGCTTTAGAGCATCAGCTTGGAGAGTAATTGAGACCAGCTCGGGCCTGGGAGAAAACATTTGAGCCAGAAGAAGAGGTTTTTTTGTAGGTAAGGAGAGGTCTTAACAACAGAGAAAACCACAGGAGGGTAGAGAGTGGGATATTGCACAGCACTCTCTAATGGTGGGGCTGGAGTGACGCTTCCACTGGAGTGACAAAGTGATGTCAGGCAGGGAGGGAAGGAGAAAGAGACAGCAGAAAAACCTGCTGTTCCTGTTAGATAAGTCACCCTGCCTGTGTCTCTGTCAACCCTACTTTAAAAATATAACCAGAGGCTTACTATTGAAAGAGCAGGGAGAGAGGCCCTTCTCAATACTTACAAAATCCTTAATAAAAAATTGATATTAATTTATCTTTTTTTTTAAAAAAGAAAAACAAACAACTAAGTTTGGGGTTTATTCTTCTGAGTCACAGTTTCTTGTATCCCACGTTGGCCTTGAAACTGCCAAACAGCTTTATGGCTTTGTACTTTGGATCGTCCTGTCTCCGCCTCCCTGTGTTGGGATCTTTAGTGTGCACCACCTCCCCAGGTGTCACACTGTGCTGGAGACTACACCGAAGACATCATGGACTATAGGCCAGAGCTCTCCCAACTAAACCACATCCTGGCTGAGCCCCCAACTAAGATTTTACTTTGTTTATTTATTTGCCTTGGGTTGTTGGTTTGTTTGTTTTCAGATAGAGCTTTATTATGCAGCCTTTGTTGGCCTGAAAATCACTATGTAGGTTAGGCTGGCCTGGAACTTGCACAAAACCATCTGCGTCCACCTCCCATGTCCGGCCCACAAACTAAGTCTTTACATCTCTTGAACTAGTGTAACTTTGGTGTATGAGACTGACTTCCTCAGTTCCTTCCCAGAGTCCTTTGTCTTCTTCAGACTCTGCCTTTGAAAACATGTTATGGGAGTTTAATATGTGATCCACCTGATAAAGAGAGGGGAGAGGAACCAGAAGGGTTGTCATGAAGAGACCAGTCTACAGGACAGGGTAAAGGTTCTGCCTCAGGTGGATTTCTGAGTTCGAGGCCAGCCTGGTCTACAGAGTGAGTTCCGGGACAGCCAGGGCTACACAGAGAAACCCTGTCTCGAAAAACCAAAAAAAAAAAAAAAAAAAAAAGATTCTGCCTCAAAAAAGGAAATTATGGTGTAAGAAACATCAGGACAGAGGATGATCATGGCCACATGGCCACATTTATGTTGTACTTTAAAGTGCCCTTGGGCTGGTACCCATGACCTTGTCTCTGTGTCAGTGAGGTAGAATGTTTCCTTTAAATGAGAAACTGGAACTTGGACACAGTTGTGCTAACTTGAACCTGAAGGGGAGGCAAAATCTGGGCAGCAGACTTCCAGCTCCAAGCTCCATGGACTTTGGGGCCAAAGAAGGAAGACGGGTGTGTTAGATGCTGAGGCTCCACGGGCAGCCCAGCACTCAGTGCGTTGACCGTCCCAGACTTGAATCTGTCCAATTTAAGGACTTGTACTTTCCAGTCTTTCCAACCCTTGCCGTTTCCTCCGCCGCTGCACAAGGCGGACCCACTTTCTTCGATTTAGCAGAAGCAGTGATTTTGTAACAATAGAGAGAGGTAACTTTCTCTCCCAGTTCCTCCTTTTACACATTTCTCTAGCAGCCCCTGACTCCATGCCCACCCTAGTGTCACCCAGAGGCCTAGCATAGAGCCACGTTATCAGTACTAACCTGAGTGACTGAAGGCCACCACAAAAGCTGGCCGAGAACACAATACCTAGCTGCCTCTCCCCCCCAGTTCTTCCTTCACAGGAGCCTGGTGAACTCTGCTGTCTCCCATGGGGGAAAAGGCCTGGACAATGCTTCCTTATCTATGTGATCAGCAAGGTTGTAAACAGTGTGCTTACTTACTGACACCTTTAAACTCAGTAGAAACTTCTGGAGATAAAAAAGATATTTACTGGGAAGGAGGAAAGAGTATAAAGAGGGGAGAGGAGTGGGAAAAGAAATTCATAGAGAGGGCATGTCATGGTGTGTGTATCCCAGATGAGACATTTGATAAAATCTTAGAGGGTTCCAAGATTCCCCTGTTGTCTCCTCTCCTGGTCCTTGAGCATCCCTCACCATATGTTCTTATACAGTCTCTTGAGTTGGAGATACTTGGATTTGCCTTTGACCCACTTAACACCCCTAAGATGTTATAGCCAAGTGCCTTGACCTCAGTGTCATGTGTACACGCTCATTGGCAGAAACTGGTGCTGTGCTCAGAGCGCTTGGCCCTCAGAGGGGCTAGAACTCACGAGAACTTCCCTCTGGTATGAATGTCTATTGTGCAAAATGCCAGGGGAAAGAGACCAGAAATGGTTTTGAAAAGCCTGTGCTGAACAAGACAGATAGACTCTCCTCTTTTTTTTTTTTAAGATTTATTTATTTATTATATATGAATACACTGTAGCTGTCTTCAGACACACCAGAAGAGGGCATCAGATCTCATTACAGATGGTTGTGAGCCACCATGTAGTTGCTGGGATTTGAACTCAGGACCTCTGGAGGTGTAGTCAGTGCTCTTAACCACTGAGCCATCTCTCCAGCCCATAGACTCTCCTCTTAAAGGACACGGAGTTGAGTTCCTGGTTAACTGAGCAAGGAGCTGCAGGGGTCAAGGACAGCTGCACACTGGCTGCTACCTGTCAAAGGAATGCTCATACACTACTACACTCAGGTGTCATTGTGATCACTAAATTATCAGGAACAGATCCAAGTGGGACAGCTCGAGTGTCAGATCTGAAAGGCGATAGTCATGTCCAATTCACACTTAGCATAAGTGTGATCACACTTCATTATCTTTGTTCTGGTAGCCACTGGCCTGAATGTCCCAACCAGTAAAAGCAGGAGATCCAGGAGATCTGGAACAATAAACACTGACAAAGGGTTGCCTTGCTTCTGGAGAGCTGCTCCTTAGCTTTGAGTCTGAAAGAAAAGACTCAGCTGTCACCCTCTACCCAAGACTCTCTTCGTCAGCTTTGCTCACTGGGAAACTCGTGGTCACCTGTCAAGATCCAGCCAAGGTGTCACCTTCTCTGAAGGTTTTTCTGGGTTCTCTCTCCCTCTCCTATGTCTAACTAGCACTTGCCACCCTGTGCTCTCAGAAAGCAGGCTTCTTAACTCTATCCACACATCTATCTCCAACAGTAAACTGTGAGGTTTGACAGGTACAGTGAGATGCCATTCATCTGTCTTAGGTGAGTATCAGTCACAGTGATGAACATGGGCTGAACACTTAGGGGCTGAGATTTAAAAAAAAAGAGAGAGATAAATTAACTAAGCAAAGATTCACACAAATACAGTCAAATAGGATAATGCCTCAACAGAATTTGAAGGGAAAATTAGCAATACCGTGTTTTACCCTCACCATCTTTGATTAGTTTTTAGATGAACTGTGTAGTCTTAACAGGTGGAATTAGCTCAAGTCATTGATGGATTTTTCCCGGTAGTTTTGTAATTACAGCTCTCATTATTCTTTAAGCTTTGCTATGTGCATGTCATTCTGTAGTACATAGATATACAGTGAAGTCTGGGCTGTCTATCCTGGAGTTACGTGCCCTAAACATTGCCTCTAGCATGTTTTTAGGCCAGAAAATATCTTACCTCCATAAATGACTATCTGAGCAGGAGCCACTTCAATTCGGCCAAAATAGAATAATAAAGAAGCTATTCTACTATGCTGTAAAGTCATCCGTTAACACAGAGCATGCCCGATATCTAAAGTCTTTGACACACCCACATCTCACTTTTCTCTCATTGGGACACAACACTGGGCACGCTGGGCTTAGCGGGCCTTGGACACCCCCTTTCCCCCCAGGGTTCATAAGCCAGAACCTCAACCCTCTGAGCAGACAAAGAAACAAATCCCGAGGGTTTAAAACTTAAGTATTTACAGACACATTCTCAGCATCGTGTCCCTGGTCTTTGTCAAAGGGCAGAGACAGAGGCATGTACTCCATTTGTGTGGGCGCTTATTTCCTGGTAGGGCACCTGCAGAGGTACAAGTGTGAGTGAGCATGCGTGAGCATGCGTGAACACGTGATTTTAGGAGTCTGTGGTGTATGCTTCAGTAGTTTCCTTGTCCTCAGAAACCTATGCCTCAGAAAGACCCAGGTTCTGTGCCTGTTGTGATGCAGATGCCAGGGCTCTTATACAAGTATGTCATTTATCACACGCTCATTTTATGCCAGGTTCACTGCTGGCCATGGAGGATGCCAATACAGATAACCATCTGGCATCTCCATCCCTGCTTCAGCCTGCTCAGCTTCTCTGATGTAGGAAGGAGGAGGAGCCAGGAGGGAAGGTCTCTCTCTCCTCACTTCCCCCAACCCCTTCTTTTTAAGCACAGGTACAATTTCCCTCTGGTTTGCTCTGGCCACAACAGGTGCTTCTCTCTTCGGTGCCCATGTGCTACCCTTGCAGTCACCCAGCTGTCCCTTCAAGAGGAGCTTCTTCTTCAGCTGGCCTCTGTGATCTTCCCTCAGCTTCTGCCTCCTGTGATGTGTTAACCTGTTTCTCTGAGGACTTCTTGGAGTACATTTGAGTAGACAGCCGCTCATTAAATATTCCAAGTGAAACTCGTCTTGTGGATTCCATATCTGGTCCTGAACGTAATGCGTCATCACTCCACTGGCTTCTTTAGAATAAAAGGCATGCTAACCCATCCACCCACCTACCCACATGGTGTTTCTGAAGATCACACACTTCAGATTTATCATCCTGTCTGCCCTGCCATGGGACGACTCTGTTGAACCAACCCAGCTTCAGAGTAGCTTTCTAAAGAAGCACTTCTCCACCTTTCAGAGGGTTGAGTGACCCTTTCATAGGGGTCACATGTCGGTTATTTACATTATGATTTATAACAGTACCAAATTTACAGTTATAAAGTTTCAATGCAAATACCATTATGGTTGGGGTCACCAGGACATGAGAAGCTATACTGAAGCGCACAGTGTCAGGATGAGAACCACTGCCCTAGGGAGTTGGATGAGGCCTTTATAGAGGCAGCCTAAAAACTCCACTTCTCCCTCTGTCTGTTTTTATTTCCTCTGTTATGTCACTGAAGTCTCACCTACAATCATGTCTTAAGTAAGGCTCCCATGAACTCTCATTTTAGAGTCAGATTCTGTGGAATTCTGCCTGTTCCATTACTGTGAGGCAAGCAACTGGAGGTCACCTCTAGATGTGGATATAGCCATTTCTTCTAGCACTTTCTGCACTCCCTGCATTCTTGAGCTATAGGAATATCCATGAGTTCTCTATGTGATCTCTCAGAGTCCCAGAAACTAGCGTTGGAGAGAACAGTGAGTGCTCTCCCTTGTTTGGACCATAATGCTGACAACTGCATCAGGCCATCTAGTTGTTAGTTTTCCTTATGGGAAATCTCAGCCTCCCTGAGGTGGACGGTGGCTAGGGAAAACACACAAAACCATTCTCAAAAGCTTTCTTGTATTTTGCATCTTGGAAATGGGGACTCATTATTGTTTGAAACCTCTGTTTCAATAGAGATAAAAAGAGGTCCATTTTAAGATCTTGGTATATAGGTAAAGGCTACTCCAGCTGGCTGTGTGTGTGTGTGTGGGGGGTGTCATTCTAACCCCTACATTCTTGGTCATCTAGGCTCCAGGGCCAGGGCAGTTGGGCTCAGTGTCATCATTTTTAGTGACAACAACAGTTTCATTTCTGCTCATGCTTGTTCCAAGGCGGGGCTAGCACTTCTTTCCTGGTGGCCATTCCTCTCACACAGCTGTTACTTTGTCACCTCTGATGTCACACCTACCAACCTGTTGCCTGGCCAGTCCAGGCTGGCCTTTTCTAGATCCTAGCAGAGATCTGGCTGTGATTCCAGATTTGTCTGCCTTTCATTCTCTCTCCACACACTCCCCACCAATAAATTCTTACATAGCTATTGTTCAGAGACTCAGAGCATTAATTTTGTGCTCAACTTTCATATTTAAGAAAATGTTAAGATTAAATTCATTATTGTTCTAGTTTTTTTTCTATTGCCATAATAAACACTATGACCAAAAGCAACTTGGGGAAGAAAGGGTTTATTTGGATTAGACATTAGCCAGTTCACAGACCTTCACTGAGGAAAGTCAAGGCAAGAGTTCAATCAGGGCAGGAACCTGGAGGCAGGAAATGGAGCAGAGATCATGTTGGAATGCTGTTTACCCACTTGCTCCCCATGGATTACTCATCTCACTGTTTTATACAACCTAGGACCACTTGTTCAGGGATGACACCACCCACAGTGGCCTGGGCCCTCCCATAATCATTAATCATATTAAGAAAATGTCCCTACAGACTTGCCTAAAGGGGACTCTGATGGGAGCGTTTTCTCAATAGAGCTTCCCTCTTCCCAAATGATTAGCTTGTATCAAGTTGATAAAACTAACTAACTAACTAATACAATTATATACATTTAGCAGTTTTAAAACTGTTTGGAGGTAACAAAAAGAATCGTTATCACTTAAGAGCTCTCTGCTGGTTTCAAGGTAAGCAAATGTAAACTTATTATCTAAGACAGGTAGTGTTGTGCAAATGGCTGGTTCCTCCAGGAGGGAGTGGACTTGATTGGTACATTATGTTTTCCTTGGAGTAGAACAGCAGAGTGGCTGTGGATTAATGGCTCCTTCACTGGCTAAATGACACAGGGAGAAACACAGGACAGCCTCTCAGTGCTACAACCTTATACCTAGATCTGCCAACAGAAGCCACTAGCCTAAGTCACTGGTAATCCAGATGTGAAGGAGGAGGAGTGGAGTTGGTTGTAACCAAATGGCTCTATCAGGAGTCAGACAGTCCAACAGAATTAAAGCGTTTGGCAATTTCCTCAAAATCACAGACCCTCTTTAGAAAGATAACAAATCTTGAGTATATAGGCCAAAAACCATAATGTTTCTTAGCATCTATATAGCATGTGTCTATGAAATGACCTTAGGATGTTGGTCAGGAGCCACACACAGGAGTATGATTTTCTGGTACTAGAGTTCAGAGTTAAAGAGTGAAGTTAGAAGATAGGTTTTGGAGGCCAGCCTGGTCTACAGAGTGAGTTCCAGGACAGCCCGGGCTATAAACCCTGTCTCGAAAAACCAAAAAAAAAAAAAAGATAGGTTTTGTAAAGTTACAGAATGGGTTGGCTTCGTTTGAAATGGAGGTGTGTGTGTGTGTGTGTGTGTGTGTGTGTGTGTGTGTACGCCTTCTCTTGTTATTGTGACAAGATAACTGGCCAATGCAACTTAAAGCAGAGTGAGTTTGCTTGGACACAGTTTGAGGCACAATCTACTCTGCTGGGGATAGTGTAACCGGGAGAATGGCTGTAGATACGGCAGGAGGACCAAAAAGCAGCTTGTTAGATTGTGTCCATCTGGTGTAGACACTGCAGTAGAATGGTGAAGGAGCGTGCAACATTGTGTTCATCTGCAGTGAGGAAGCAAAGAGATGAACACAGGTGTTCAGCTCACTTCCTCCTTTTCATTCAATCTGGAATCGCAGTCTCTGAAAACACTTTCACAGACAAGCCCAGAGTTGTGTTTCCAAAGTGATTCTAAATCCAGTGAAGTTGATTATTCAGATTAACTCTTGGGGGGAGGGGTGACTCAGAAAGGAGGAGCAATGGCTTCTCCCAGATAGCCTTTCCTATCTGCTACCTCCCGTGTTCCTGACAGTCCCAAACCAAGTAACTGGTCAGACAGAGACAAGAGAGGTATTACACAAAACAGAATATCTATAGAACAGTGGCAAGTGCATGTTTTTTATGACTTTGAGTGTCTCCTTCAATTTCTGAGTTCTAGGGGCCCTCTCTTGCCTCTTCTTGATCTCATTGTGACAAGGAACTGAAGGTTTGCCAAATACTAAAGCAATAGTCCTGCTTTCCATGCTCTCTCTCTGGAGCCCTACTCACTCCAACCTGATTACAAAGCATATCTTGGGCCATGCCTGTTACTCTGATGGGGACTACTGAGTCATCATTCTCCCACTTTTCTGCTGCATCACAAGTGCCTGCTTTCTGTAGGTCTAGAAGTTAGCCCCTTACCAATAGCTCATCCTTCCAATGGGATACACTACAAAGACGGAGGGGACTAAAGCCCCAGGCTCGCCCCCAACCCCCTTTTGAGACAAGGTATTACTGTGTAGCTGTGGCTATTCTGAAACTGACTCTGTAGACTAGGCTGGCCTGGAACTCACAGAGATCTGGCTGCCTCTGCTTCTCCGGTTCTGGAATTAAAGTTGTGGGCCTGCAGTGCCTGGCCAGTTTCATCTCTTAGTAAAATAACTAGGTAGACATTCATTTGATGTCATAGCCTTTGACTCCAAGCAATGTCTCAGGGAGCCAAGACACAGGTGGGGAGACTTTCTAGGAGATGAGTGATTTGTACACACACACACACACACACACACACACACACACACCCTTCAGCAGCTTGGGAGCTTTACTTCAGGATGCCTTCTGCTGCTATGTGAGCCTAACACTGACTGATGCTTCTAGAGACACTCCTGTAAAGCTAGGGTCCTGGCTCCCTCCCAGACCCCACCATCTTTATTCAGAGCTGCCCACCTTTAGTTTTCCATGGGTACCAAAACGTGAAAGAATCCTGTGCCTGGCTTACATTCTCAGCTCCTGGCTTACATTCTCAGCTCCTTACAAAGGCTGTTGACCAAGTGCTGAAGACATCTTAAGAGGTCTTTAGGCCTCCGGGCTTTGTTCTGTGCAAGGCTGCATCTAGTCCTTCTGGGAATCTTATAGGCACACTTAATTTATAGGTTAGAAAGAGGGGATGGATGCAACTAGCATAGGAAAGATTTTAGTGTTCTTAGGTACCTCTTACATCCCCCCCACCCCATGCCCCACCCCCAGACAGGGTTTCCCTGTTTAACCCTGGCTGACTAGGAACTTATTTTGTAGCCCAGGCTGGCCTGTGTTGGGGGATGGTCTTGTGCTCTGTGTATTCAGATGCTGATTTCCATGCCTGGACATCTGGTTGCAGTAGGGACTTGCACAGTCAAGCATCTCCGGTCTTGATGTTATGCAAAAATTGTTTTCCCTCAAACCTCGAACTCAGGCCTGGACAGCAGCCTGTCTCCACCTCTGGAATTCAGGGATTAAGGGTGTGAGCCACTATGTCCAGTCAGAACCCCTACTTTAGAAGTGACTGTGAATTAGGGATTGAATCCAGGACCCTTACTTTCCTCTTAAAATAAAAAATCTCAAGCCAGGAGGTGGTGGCACACGCCTTTAATCCCAGCACTTGGGAGGCAGAGGCAGGCAGATTTCTGAGTTCGAGGCCAGCCTGGTCTACAGAGTGAGTTCCAGGACAGCCAGAGCTACACAGAGAAACCCTGTCTCGAAAAGCCAAAGGGAAAAAAAAACCAAACTCTCAAACGAATTTCATAACCTCAAGCCTATTGAAATGTTCCCTGCAGGGTAAAGGTATTGCTCAGTCACCTGTCAAGTACAGCTCAGGATTCAGAAGCTCTGGTGAAAAACAATGTTTGGGGCCTGGAAGCTGCCAAAGTGATTGAGGTTTTGTATTGTCTGGTCTTTTTCCCCCTCCCTCCATTTCAGTCTCAAGAGAAGCAATATATAAAATAATTCCAGTCTCAAGAGAATATATAATATAAAGCAAATAAAATATGCTTTTATTTTTTATAACTTTGTCTACCAATTTGAATTTTTCATTAAGACAAATAAATGAGTCACCCTGGGTGTCTGGATGTAGAAGTGCCATAGGAAATCACGCACCAGCCTCTAAGAGTGAAAAAGATGATCTTTGGAATCACCCTCAGGTATGACAATTGATTTCCAAGTTCTCAAGCACCCATTCATTCAGATACCTTCCCAAGACTTTCATAAAGCACCCACCTTCTTGGTACCTAAACAAACTTAAAATCTGCCCCAGCCCCAACACACACACACACACACACACAGACACACACCCCGTCTCCGGTTATAATTTTACTAGGAAATTTGGGTGCAAGAATGATTCGGGAAGCACAGACTTTGGATCCCAGTGAGGCCCAATTTGAGGGAACGTGCTTTCTCCGCAATTCACAATTATGGAGTTCATTGACCCTTTCCCTAGCCTTCAAAAATCAACAGTTCCCTTCTTCTGTCTGGAGATTTTCCTGCAGGTCACCTAAGTAGGAAATGGGAAAGTGTCTAAAATCAGGGAAGGAGTGGGCATCTCACAAGTGGAAAAGGCCAAAGAGCTCTCTGCCTGCCTGTGGGAGAGGAGACGTCATAACCATCCCTCAGTTGGCTGTATCCTTCGAACCCCGGAAGGGCAGATCCAATAATTTGTTCGTGCTATCAACACACCCCAAGATCACACTCAGGAACTCGCTGGGGAACCCACGGTGATGCTGGGGTATTGAGAGCGGGCAGAGACCTGCAGGGCCTCCATGGCCCTCTTCTCAGGCATGCCCTTAAACCTAACAGCTTACCACAAGCACGTCAAAACAACCCATAAACCGGGTGAGGAAAAGACAGGACAGGAGCGGACCTAGATCATTTTTGTCCCAGTTTCTCCCACACATTTCTGCCTCTCCAGACTCAGAAGTCAAGGTCAGTTTCGCCAAAAAAGAGCGCAGACACGCAGCTCTGCGGTCGGGGTGCTCGGAATTATTCCTGCTGGGCGAAGGGAGCCACAAGGCTGAGTTAGGGACCTATAACAGCAACCGGAAGCGGGGGTGGGTGGGTCGCTGTGCGCTGCATGCCCTAGCAGCGCGAGCGACCTCCGACCCAGCTCTTCTGCCCTGGCTCTTTGGGGGAAGTGAGGCTGAAAGGACGCAGGCGCAAAGGCATACTTCGAACTTGGGTAGCAGATCCCTGCCACTATTCAGCCCCGCGCTAACTGCGCTCCATTCGGTGTCCCATATAGTTATTCGCCACCAGCGACCTCAAAAACAAGTCACTGCTCTGCAGAAGGATGAGGGAGGGCAGGCGGGCGCCGGAGGAGCGCTGCCCGAGAGAAAGGGGCGGGACGGGGTCAGGGCAGAGGCTGTGGCCGCGCCTCCCTATTGGCTGGGACGCGGTGGGAAGCCGGGGCAGGAGCCTGAGGGTGGAGGCGGAGCTTGCCTGGCGCCCCGCCCCGCCCCCCGCCCCGCGGTCCCACTCCCGCGCCCCTCGCGCCCTCCCGCGGGCGGGCCGTCCGAGTTTTTAAAGTGGGCTGGCAGCTGAGGAGGCCGGACATTCGAGAGCGGCCGGTGTACAGCTCCGGAGTCCGCAGCGCTCCGCTCCAGCTCTCCTGAGGCGGCCGTACAATCCTCGGCAGTGTCCTGAGACTGTATGGTCATCTCAGCCGCCGCACTCACTTGCCCCCGGATTTTTTCCAACTTGCTCTCTTCGAGCCACCGTTTTTGTTTTTTGGTTTTTTGTTTTTTTGTTTTTTTTTTGTTTTGCTTATTGGTTGGTTGGTTTGGTTTTGCCAGATCCTAGAAAAGTGACTCTTGTTCGGGGATAAACGGAACTTCTGGTCCCTTGTCGCTGCTCTCTCTTTTGGCGTCTTACAACCTCCTCCCACTCCTTTCCCCGGCCCCGCCTCCTCCTGCAGGTTCCTCCCCGTCACCCCTCTCCTCCCTCCTCCGCACCTAGCCAGGCGTCCGCAAACTTCCACCTGATTTTGCGGGACTCGGACCTACGAGCACTAAAGACCTTTCTCACCTGCCGGGGCGACGGAGAGCTGAGGAGGTCCACAGCAAAGAGAGCGGCTGAAGCCCCTACGGGGTTTAGGAACCCAGGTGCTCCGGGTCTCGGAGGGCCACGGCGACAATGACAGCTGACAAGGAGAAGAAAAGGTAAGCGGGCGACAGAGTTGGCGACCGACTTGGTCCCAGGCACTGGCGGAACTTCGCGTGGCGGGCGCGATCCGGAGCATTTGCGAGAGGGGTGCGAGAGGTCTCGGAGGCCGGAGGACCGCTCTTGGGTGGGGGGTTTGAGTAAGCAAACAGGTGCTGCCTTTAGGGACACGGAGCTGCGACTTCGCAGTAGAATTGCAAACCTAATAGTTCTGAGACCTTGAGACACGGAGAGATGGCCCTGGAGGTCAGGGGTGCTTCCGCGGCGCCTTCCAAAGTCTGTCGTCCCTAGAGCGCCAAGCTTTCCCAGCCAGCGGTTTGAAATGTTTCTGGGCTGATGCCCTTGACGCTCAGGGTTTCCATGCTGGAGCAGCAGGCACGTCTTTCTTCTCCTAAGACCCTCCAGGTCTTTCCGAGCGCGCTCCTATGTTGGCTTTGCGCCCCAAACTAGCAAGGAATAGAGGGCAAAGCGCAACTCCGGGGCGCGCCCTGCCCGAGAAGCCGGAACACGGCCAAGGGTCCTGCTCCAGATGGCACCCAAGTTTATTCAACCCCCTTAACCTTACCCTGCACCTAGACTCGGGTAGAGAGTGGGAAGTGAGTGACCTGGATTGCCCTGCGGGGGCAGGTGTCCGAGAGAGAGAGAGAGAGAGAGAGAGAGAGAGAGAGAGAGAGAGAGAGAGAGAGAGAGAGAGGGAGAGAGAGAGAGAGAGAGAGAGAGAGAGAGAGAGAGAGAGAGGAGTGGTGACAGTGGGCCGCTCCGAGTGTCTGATTCTTAAGACAGAGAAGGGCAGCCACGAAGACTTGCCCTCGCGAACCTTTCCGCACTGGGTGAGAGGCAACTCGGGCCAACTCGGCGCTGCTCTCGAACCTCCTTCAATCCGCCCCGGATCTGGTGACTTGACACCCAGTTTTCGGAGCCGAGGTGGGAGCGCACAATGCGTCCGCGAGGAGCTGGGTGCATCCTCACCTCTGGCAAAAGTTTGTAGCTGGTCGCCTGGCACTTTAATCCTGTTTCGATTTGTGCGCGCCGCGGGCTAGTGCTTCCCGCACTGCGCTCCGCGGCGACTTAGCTGGGGTGTCCGGAATCGAACGCATGACCGCAGAGTGGCGCGTGCTGCGGGAGATCCGCGGCCAGGCTGGGAAAGACTGGAGGTGAGGACTCAGCTCCGAGCAGATTGGCTTTTGTTTGGACTTCCACTTAGGGACGTGAGCCAGGAATTGTGTATCCTCTGGTCGAAAGCGGCAGCTCCCACCTCAGGGCACCGATAAGGAGTTGATAAACGCCAGCGAATCGCACCCGTCCTGGCCAGGCGCCCGCGCACTGCGCTGGCGATCTCTAGGAGGGGGAAGGTATTGAGTCCGGTTCTAGATTCCCCCTTATCGCCTAACAGCTCTGAGGTTCTGTGTCCTTTGAGGGTAGAGAAAGAGAAGCGAGAGAAAAGACTAAGATTCCAGCTCAAATCAGAGTGCAATCACAAACAATCAAAAACACGAAGTTGAACAGTAGAGAGGAGCCAGGGGAACTTACTGAACATTTTATTACTGCACTGCCTATAGGTGACTGTCGCATTTCCCTGATGCGGTCTGACAGTAATCAGTGTGAAATGTCATCTTGCGCTTAGATCTATCAATCTTTGGGAGAATTAGGGTACAATGGAGAAAGCTATTTCCATACCCGGCTTGCAGAGTCTCTTTGCAGAGAGCTGGCAGAGAGTATAGTCGGAGCCTCGAAGAACACTGCTGTAATGACACAACAAATTATCAACAACAGCGGCCACTTTAAGAACCAGTGTGACACAGACTGTGAACCTCCTAGGAATCTGCTGCCTGTAGTGTGATGCCCCAGTGGTAGCCGGGCCTGCAGTGTGTGTGTGTGTGTGTGTGTGTGTTATCGAAAAAGAGGACCTAATTTGAGTAGTCAGTCGTCCAATGCCTGTTAGGATAATGGTTTTGAGATTCTGGTTGAGTTGGCTGGCTTCTTGGGGCATCAAGATGTAGTTAAAAAATGTGAAGCAGGTCATTGAAAGTTGATGCCCCTTAAATGGCTGCCTAAAGCTTTCCAGAGCCCCTCAGGAAATCAATGTGATCAGCAAAGGTTCCCGGATGGGGGATACCCTCCACTAGTGGTTCAAGGCCTGTTTCTTCTCCAGAGCATAACTGAACATTTGTATTATTCCTTCTGGAAACAGCCCCTCGAGAAACCAGAAGGCTTGTTTTAGTCCCAAGCATCCCTGTGTGGGTAGATATATTTGTTTGTAATAGTTAGATACAGACTTTTGATTGTTGGCTGGTTAGCAGACTGGGGAGCTACAGTGAGGTCTCTTGAGTTTTGATGAAGCCGACTTCTCTGGATGCTCTCAAGTGGGGATTTGTAGAGCCGAGCAATTAAGATAAATAGAAGTGAGGTCCTTGGATGGCCAGGCATCCAAGACCAGGCCCAAAGTCAGACTCTGGTCCAAATATCTTTCAGGAGAACTTCTGGTACTTGGTACCAGGGCAAAGATGGACAAAGAATTGGAAATACCTGGACCTTCAAGTTTTCTGTGACTGGCTTCTTTTGGCAGATGATCTAATTGTTCTCTGTTAAAATGAACTCAAAGTCCATCAGTTTTCCAAGCTGAGAAGATGGTGCTGAAAGCTTATCTTCTAATTAGCGTTCCTTCAACATTTGACAACAGTTTTCGTGGAAGTAACCAGAGTCTAGCCTGGTAGAGAAGTGGTGTATAACACTATCAGCCTGGTATCTAAACTGTACTTCAGATGGCTCTCTTAGAGGTCTTTAAAAATGTGGTGACTTCAGGTTGTTTTGAGTTTTTTTTTTTTCAGTTTTATTGTGAGGCTTTAAGATTATTTTATAAACAAGCATGGAAGCCATAAACATATTTTCTCTTTCTGGATAAGGCCCAGGGAAGGTAATATGACTCCTGTCCTAACTAGGAAAAATTAGTGCTGATAAGAATCAGAAAGTTGGTTCATTACAGACAGCATGTGGCCAGCAGAGCCCACCTCCCACCCCCACCCCCCAAGCCCAGACATGCCTCTAACCAGTGAGGATTTCCAAAGAATTAGTGTAGCTCACCACCACCACCAGACTCCTGAACCTTCAAAACTTAGATTTACTTTCCCAGATAATTGCAACAGCCTTGTTCTGAGGCAGGAATGATGTCAACCAGGCAATGGAAACTTTCAGGAATCTGAATCCATTGGTTGAGTACCCTTCCTTTATTTCAGTTAGGGAAAAACATCATCATCATCATCAACAACAACAACAACAACGAAACAACCGAACAAAAACCCAACAAACCCTACTACTCTAGATATTAAGCAAAACCAATGCAAGGACCCTCCTCAGTGTCTGGATGTAGCAAGTTGCTTTGTGAAGTAGAGAACATTCCACAGCTACTAGATTGTTGCCTGGCGTGATTAGGCGTTTTCACAGGGATGAAAGCCACCAGCTGAAAACAGTCTACTTTGTTTACATTGTAAATCAGCCTCTCTGCCACTGTTTCTCTGCCTCTGTGTGTGTTTACATGGCCATGCCCAGTGTTCTAGGAATCTATGTTGTTAAGTGTTTAGAAATAGAAAGAAGCAAGTAGGGAATTCTTAGTGCCCCGGGGCTTCAGCCCACTGTGCTTGAGAGCACCTCCTTCAAGACTGAGGTGTTTCCATTTGTGAGAAGATTTTTTTTATGCAGGATTTACTTGCTTTAAAAACAGCAACAACAAAGCAAAAAATGGTTCTGTCCTATCTCAGTGTAATAGCTTCCTCTTTCATTTTTCCTGATGGACCTTTCCTTAGTTTTGAGGTACATAAACTACTGAGGTTTTTTTTTTGTTTTATCATGTTACTGAGTAAGTAATGTTTTCTCCCGGTGTTTTCTCACTATTCTGTCTTGCACACTCCAGAACCATGCTGGTGAGTCTCATGATGATATCCATACCAAGATACTAACCAGTAAGGCAATGAATATTCCTGGTCTGGAAAAAAATGCCAAAAACTAAGAAATGGGACATCCGTTCACTACTTTCTTTCTTTTTTTCTTTTCTTTTCTTTTTTTTTTTTTTGGTTTGTAGCCCTGGCTGTCCTGGAACTCACTCTGTAGACAGGCTAGCCTCGAACTCTCGAACTCAGAGATCTGCCTGTCTCTGCCTCCCAAGTGCTGGGATTAAAGGCGTGCGCCACCACCGCCCGGCCCGTTCATTACTTTCAATTGCTTGGTCTGACTAGGGGCCTAGGGAGCAGACAGGATCACACAAGAAGCCTTGGGTGTGTCAGCCACTCAGGAGTTTTCTTTTGTAGGCCCTGCCGGGCACAGGTGGAAGATGAGATCCTTGACCTCATGAAGGCTGGCCGCCCCAGGGGGTGGGAATTTTGAGGGTGGGGAAGTGGGAGTGGGGGGGGTAGGTGGGGGTTACAGCCACAGAGAAGAAGGAGGAGGGGTAAGGGGATGGGGGGTTCCCGGGTGGGTGGGGGATGGGGTAAGGGGATAACATATAAAATGTAAATAAAATATCCAATAAAAAAAAGAAAAGAAAAGAAATTCTGAGTGGCATTTCACTTGGTAACTATACCCACTATGATTGAGATGCATTGGCTCACAGTTTCCCTGAGAAAATAAATGGTAGACGCTGGACACCAGCGTAAACTGGATCCCAGAGACAATGTGGTGGTAGAAGTTAGGACTTGGGGATGATATCAGTAAATACATGGAGGCTTCACGGGAGTTCTCCATCACAAAATGTTGACACATGGACAAAATGATTACCAAGTTTAACTGCTTGATGTACACATTTGCTCTGGGTGAAGAATCTGCAGGCCTCCACAGTGACACCCAGAGGTTTCTGTTTCCATTGAGGACAACAGTGGCCTTGACTGACTCCATGAAGGCAGAGAAGAAAGAGGGTTCTTTTTCCTGAGCCTTGTAAATGGGCTTCCAGTTAGTATTTGATCTCTAAAATTCTGTAGAGCGTATGTTTTGTCTTTTTTTTTTAAATGTTAATCTTAATCTCTTCTCTTCATGACAAGTGAATCCAGTGCTTTGTACAGGCTGGGAAAGCATTCTCTACCATTGAGCTATTCCTCACTCTTTGTTCAGCTCGTAGTAGTAGCCTTTCAAAGGTGGTGTGATCTGGAAGAGGCAATGCCTTCTTACTGCTTGCCTGTCTAGCAGTCAAGACCTGCCCTCCCTGAGTTCAAGGCTACAGGCTGCCTGCTCCTACATTTCAATGCCAGTGTCTTGTCTTGTTTTGTCTTAGGGAGTGTCTATAAAAAGAAATTTACACTCATGGTTTCCATTATCCCCCACTACCTATAGATTCTTTTGAACCCTAAAAATGGATGTGTTCTTGGGAGGAATGAGCTATATAGGCAGGAGGACAAGACAGAAAGCTGAGCCCTCAGTCTTCCTGTGCCAGCATGGTCCTCAGAACTTTCCGGATTAACTTTGTTAATCCTTTTAACAACCCTGTGAGATAAGCCCTGTTATTATCCCCAGTTCACCGATGGGAACTCAGGTGCAGCAAGGTTGCTACCCATCATCACAGGCAGTATAGCAGAGCTGAGACTCCCTGGGCACAGTGTCTCCAGAGTCCACACTCTCACCCACCGTTCCATACCTCCTGGCCTTACCTAAGAGGCCTATAAAGCATTTAATACCATGTCTGAATGCAGTAAGCACTCTATAAATGATAACTTCTTTTGTTGCTGTGTTTATAATTATTATAATGACTTTTCTCGTGACTCATCCCTTGTATCAAACCTCACACACAGGCAGGAACTGAAGACCCAAAGGCTATTCCCGAAACTCCTGGAATTTCTCCTCCTCCTCCTCCTCTTCCTCCTCTTTCTCCTCCTCTTCCTCCTCTTCTTCCTCCTCTTCTTCTTCCTCCTTCTTCTTCTTTTAATAGATATTACCTCAGCTAGAACAGGGGATAATTCTCTACTGCCCCTAGAAGTTCAAAGCTTTCTTCCCACCCTTTGCTGGTGGCAAGACTTCAAGAACTGTTCAGTCTTCGGACTCCATTGTGTAGAGGGACCTGTTAGGGGCTCTTCCTCTGTAGCTTCTGAAAAACCATCTACAAATCAAGATGTACAGGACTTCCTCTGGCTCCTTTGATCTTTTGAAATTGCAAGCACAGGAAGGAAAGAATGGATGGGGGGATAAAGAGTAGTTATGATTGTCGTGATCATATTTTTATAGAGCCTTTCTCTGGTGAGCACGCTGGGGCATATACCAAGAACCTTGTGATCTTGAGTTTCCTTGCCACAAACCTTGATTGCATTGAAACATATCGGAATAGTTGTGGGTCAAGGCATAGATGTGGGGTCGGGTGGGGTGGGGTGGGGTGAGGCATCTATGGATGTATGCAGCTAGTAACACTTGCAGTTTCCAAGTAGAGTTTGTGTGCAATTCGCTGATATTTTTCTGGTCCTGTTATTCAAAGACAGAACCAATCTGAAAGACTGAGTCTGAGAGAAATGTGGCGGTCCTTTGAGATCCCCAGAGCCAGAGATAAGTATGGCCATGACCAGAGTGTTATGTACTTCTGAGTGACCTTTCTTTCCCTAATAGCTCAAGAAATACTGGTTTGCTTGTGGCCTCAGGCTGTTTTCAGAGGCCACCAGTACATCCTCCAGGCTCCTGTTATATAGTGTTGCCTACCAGAAAGCACAAGATTCTTTAAAGTTATGAGTAGTCTATATGCCAGATCCTAGGAAGCAGATAGATACTTTCTTATACAGAATGAGATTGCAGAATGAATGGCTTATTGGCAAGTAAAACAAAAACATGAAAATCTCTCTCTCTCTCTCTCTCTCTCTCTCTCTCTCTCTCTCTCTCTCTGTGTGTGTGTGTGTGTGTGTGTGTGTGTGTGAGAGAGAGAGAGAGAGAGAGAGAGAGAGAGAGAGATGGATCTGTACTTAAGAGTACTTACTGATCTTATAGAAGACCTGGGTTTGGCTCCCAGCACCCATATGCTCATAACAGCCCCTCAGTCCAGTTCCTGGGGACCTGACACCCAGTTCCAACAGCCACTGCATGTGCTCTCGAATATACACATACACACACACACACACACACACACACACACACACACACGGCTCAGCAGTTAAGAGCACTGGCTGCTCTTCCAGAGGTCATGAATTCAGTTCTCAGCAACCCCATGGTGGCTCACAACCATCTGCAATGGGATCTGATGCCCTCTTCTGGTGTGTCTAAAGAGAGTGACAGTGTACTCACATATATCCATAAAATAAATAAATAAATCTTTAAAAACTTTTGAGACACATATACTAAAAAATATACACATATATGTGTATATATGTATGTATATATGTCCATGTATACATAGACATGTTTTTAATTCCACAGCGTCATGGAAATAGACCTTTAGGACTTTCCTATATTCCCCCAGTGGCTCACTCATTCACCCTTCTAGTGGTAACTTACGATTAAAAACATTTAAATGTCATAGGTAAGAATCAGATGATTCATGTTTTTCATCTGGTTAGACTATGTAACCAAACATGTAGATACACAGATCTACTGTGCTGCCCTGTTGACCGTGATATTCTAGAGGTTGACCCATGCTGCTATATTGGCTACCCCCAAATGCCAGGCTACAGCCACTGGCAATTTTAGATGTTAATGAGAAGTGTTAGTGGCCTCTTTTGGTCTCACTTTGGTTTGAAGTGCACAATTAGTAGTCAGTAGTTTGCTAAGAGAATACATAGGCTCCATGTAAGAAAGTTAAGAATGCTTTATAAGTCCTTTAAAATACATCAACTACAGTATATGGTTTGGAACGGGTAATAATTTAAACCACGAAGCTGTGAGTCTAGCCATGAAGGGTTCTGTGTCTTTTGACAGCATAGTATGTGGCACACACCCTTTACTCATGACTGAAAACTCTCTCAGCCTCATGGCTGTGTAAGGTTTGTCCTGACTGCCTGCCTCCTGTAGGGGTGAGAAAAGAGGGCAGTGCATCAGCGGCTTCTTGCATTTGGGAAACGGGAGCTGCTGAAAGAATCAAACCACTTCATCTGAAGCCAAACCCTAGGAGTGATCTAGGTGTGGAGAGGCTGGGCCCAGAACACCACCCCGGGCTCCTTGTGTTGTGTTGTTTTGTTGGGAGGGGTCATAGCCAGGAACTCAAAGGAGCAGCTCAAACTGCAGCACTAACTAAGTCCTCATTACTAATGAGTAATTACAGCAAATATTTACAGGTCTCCTTCCTACCTTTATGACTTCCTGTTGCCGAAGCACTTTGGAATATTGAGAAAGATTGTTCTGGAAAATACGTCATACATGGTTGTTGGAAAAGAGTGCCTTTAAACACACACACACACACACACACACACACACACACACACACACAGTTACTTGGTTTTGTTTATGAATTCCATGTGGGAATAACAGAATTATACCTAAGAGTCTGAGAATCTTTTCAAAACAAAGTTTTAAAAATCAATTCTCAAGTACTGGTTTTAGAGCAATAATAAGACCATGCATGTTTGTAAAGTAAAGCTTGGGGTTGAAGCACAGCCGCTGCATAAATACTTTTTAAAACGCTGCAATGTTTTATGAAACTATGACCCCACAGTGCCTTCTGAATGAAAACAGAAAAACTTAATAGAATAAATCAAGGCATATAAAACAAGCCTTAAGGGTAATTCTCTGAGGTCAGAAGTCCTGAGAATGCTTATTTTCTATGTATTTAGGGTTTTGTTGTTGTTGTTGTTGTTGGTTTTTTAAATCAGTCCAGTGAAGTGGCTTTCTCCGTACGTTCCTGTGAGCCACCGTCCCCTGTGTTTCTCTCTGGTGTGTCCCACAGTTCCCAGATGCTATTTTGGAATGGCAGCCTTCACTCCAGCACTGGCTGAGGTCGATGGAGCTAATTTTGGTGTTGAGGGTAAAGGGAGCGAGAAAGTCTGCAGAGCCAAAAGGCTTTCTTGTCCCGGCTTGGAGCAGTGTGGTGTTACCAGACACACTGCATTTCACCTTGTCCCTGCTTAGAGCAGTGTGGTGTTACCAGACACACTGCATTTCACCTTTAGAACCTTTATTTGTGTACTTGCACAACACCTGTTTACCTAGATATTAAGATAAGGGAAATATGAAGGTCACATTTCACTGGTGACAAGGGAGCGTCTGTAATTGTAACCATATCACCGTGTCCAGGAGTCTCTTTTACTCTATACCCAGAACCTAAGGGAGTTAATGGTGGGTGTGGTGGAGAGCCAAGGCCCTTTTCAGTTTCTGGCTTCATTATTGGTACTCTGCTTTCTTGGATCAGCCAACGGGCCCCGCCCATTTTGGCGAAGGCCTTGGTGGTGGTCAAGGAATCAGGGAGAATTCTAGTGCACTGTGTGGGCCCTAGAGTCATCTGCTGTTCTATGGAAACCAGTTACCAGATTCTGGCACAGACATGGTTCTCCACGGCTCTCAGAAGATGTTTACATGGTGCTAATACTGCCCTGTTTCAGGCCTTCTCTGCTGTCTTGGGAGTACAGCAAATTTTCCTTGTGGCAAGAGGGGATTTCTCTGAAGATCCCCCAAGGATTATCTAAATACTCAGTCTAAAGAGCTAGGAACTTGACTCAAGGGCCTTCCCGAAGGGAAGCTATGAGGCAGGTGACTTTGCTGGAAATGAGGGTCCTTACTCCCAGTTCTCCTACTGCACTACTCATGGTGCATCACTCACGGGGTGCAAGCCTGTTCCTCCACCACACAGGTATTGTTCCCTGGTTCCTCGAGTTAGTCCATGCTTGGATGCTTCTGTACTCTTTCTACCCAAATACTCACATGGCTTCTCCCATGAGCCCAAGCTCTCTGTCTTTAACAAAATCCCATAGTATCTACACCCCAACCCTTCCCCTCCATTTGCTATTTTATATTTCCTTGTTGTCTAACAACACTTTAATTTGTTCTTGCCTTTCCAGAAGGTTGCGCGTGGCTCGAGAGCAGGGTGTCTGATTTTCTGCTATGCTGACGAGACGTTGATCCTTTTCATTTCTCTCTGAAATCACGGCCATTAAGAAAATAAATACAGAATGTTTGTTGATGTCCCACTTTCTTGGGCTCAGCTGTCTCCATCCACACGACTTCCCTTCACCTATTTCTGTTTAGAAAGAACAAGAAAGGAAAATAATGGGGGGCAGTGCACTGACCAGGTGAGGCTTATTTGCTATCAAATGCAAGGAGCAGGCAGGTCAGTACTTTACATCAAGAATGAAGAGTTGTCTAGATAAATTCTTCAGCTTAACTCTGGGGTTAACAAATTGCCAGATGGGAAACTTAGGCCAACGCACACCAGCTCTCTGAAAGGCTATTCCGTGGAAAGCAAACCACCTTCAGTCAAAAGTGCATCGTGCCCCTGTATCAATCTGATTTCCTGTCTGAATTTTTAAATTTGCATAATGAGTTTAAAACTTGCTTTCTATCTCCATTTTAGGTGTTCTGTAGTTGTCTGTAGATGGAATTCAGGAATATGGGGACCTTAGTTCCGAGAAATGGAAAACACAGGCAAAAACCTTGCCTCAGATCAGCTTACCCCCTCCTTATTTGATATCCACCATGCAAGTCAGTAGAGGTCTGTGGTAAAGCCGCCCTTGAGTGTACGTACTTACAGGTTATCTACTAATTTGGGGACTGTGCATAGAAAGATCACAATGAAGCATTTGATGACTCTGGTCTTTTCAGATGACTTGTTTAAACTAGTGTGTAGTGGTGTGTGGCGCTGATGAGAATCTTAGCCATCTTGTTATGGAGTAAAAACTAGCCCAGGTAAAGCATAGAGTCAGAAACAGAAAATGGATAGGAATTGAGAGCTCTGGGTTGTATAAAGTTAAAAAGGGCTGGGCTGGAGAAGACCGGAGGGAATTTTAAGAGAACATTAAATAAGATTTCAGCTTTGAAGGTTATAATTTGGGTTTGCACAGGTAGCCACTGCAGGCTACAGTGGGGATGGACAAGGCAGTGCAGACCGCAGGCGAGGAAAGCAGAGTGCGCAGGACAGGACTGGTGAGCACTCATTCCAACTCGGAATCAGTAGCTCTTATAGTAAAAGACATGGAGCCCGGGCCTGGGCTAGCGAATCCGGGGACAGGCCCTCTTCATGTCAGCTTGATGGAATCTTTGGCCTGCCTATTTGAAGACATTAGAATCTACTCAGAGCACTTTCATTACTACAAACCTAGCTAGAGTGTGCACACCTAGGAGTGACTGGCAGAGGCCCTAGAGGCCCTCCATAACAATGACCTCAAAGCATTGACCCCTAAGATCTTTCTTAGAAACCTGGCTGTCATTCAGTCAGGTACATATCTCTCTGTGGCTTTCACAATTACTTGAAAGTGATAGGTGCTAGATTTTAGAGTGGGAACCTGAAGAGGTATGGCTTTCTGTTCCATAAAATGGCCTTGCCCTTCATCCCCATGGTCTCACTAGGAAGGCAAAGCCTTTGTTCCATTGGGGACTTGTTAAAGCCACTTGTCATATCCTTTCTTGCTATTTCTCCTTAGAGAAGGATAAGACATCCTTTCAGCATCGAACACGTGGAGGGAGTTAGATAGCCAAGGCTGAGTCAAGTAGCTCTTCATCCACACCCTGCCCAGAGAACTCAGGCCAAGCCATTCTGTGGCCTTCTCCTTAAGGCCCAGATCTGATGTTGAGTCTGACAGGGCCAGAGGGGGCGGGGGGTGGGGGGGTAGAGGGGAAGAATCGTTTTTCGGAGTCACCTGGTTAGGACAGTCAGAGCCCTTTCCTCTCTACAAGCAGGTGGAACCTTTTCCCTGGAGGAATTTAGAAGCACTAAGGTCACAGCTAAACATTTGTGGGCCAGAAGTTGGTCAAAGATCCCAAATCCCTGGACAAGATGCCATGCCAGGGACAGCAGAGGCCAGTGACTGATCCTAGTTACATTAGTTTACCCTGCCCAGTGGTACCTCAAGGGAGGTAACAGCTCCTGAACAGTTTCGTGTTAAACTTTAACCTCACAATAACAACTGTCATGTCTCCACTGTTAGTTCTGTCCCCAGTGATTGTAGAATGGAGAAACCGCTGCTCAGTCCTGGCAGGTTGGGTTAGTTAGGTCAGTGGTTTGCTCAAGATTAAAGCCTGAGCCCAGAGAGGAGTCTTCTGGAGCCAGGGAGCTGTAAACACCCCATCAGAACAAGAACAGAAGACAGTGGAGCTCTGCAGCACAGTGCAGACTGGTCCTTATCCAGGGGCTAACTGACACCCCGGGCCTCTGGAAAGCTCTAAGAAAACCCAGAGACCAAGACCAGATCTGACCACATGCACTCAGATCTCTCCATGCTATAAATGTGAGGGTAGCATTGACATTCCCATAGCTCCTTACAGGCATCAGGAAAGGAAAAAGAAGATGCTTTAACCAAATTCGCCTGTGACTAAACATTGGCGAACCTGTGGAGGGATGGCTCCATGTCTACGTATCTGTGTTTTTTAATATTCAAAAAGATGTATGTGTATGCACATGTGTTTGTGACACATGTGTGCAGGTACCTGCAGAGACCAGAAGAGGGCGCTGGATCTCCTGGAGCTAGAATTACAAGTGGTTGTGAGCCATCAGGCATGGGTGCTTGGAAGCGGGCCTGGGCCCTCCGCAAGAGTAGCATGTGCTCTTAACTGCTAAGCCATCCCACCTGCCTTTGTGTTCTCTTTCTTTTCCTAAGTAAACAGTCCTTAAAAAACAAACAACAAACAAACAAACAGACAAACAACTCACCTTTGCTTCTCCTGACCTCATAGCAAGTTCTACCTGGCCTTGGTCAGTGAGATGCTAGGGCCTGGGCATATCTCAAGCTAGTGTGGTTCTCGTGTTCTCTAGCTCGCTCCAGGCTAAGGAGAGATCCAGAGGACTAGAGGCCCCAGGCAGCTCTCAGAGTGACGGAACCCTCCACCTTGAGCCACCTCTTAAGCATCTCAGAAACTCTTCTTTTATCTAAATCAATGGGTGCCTTTTAGCTCTGACCACCTGTAGTTGCTTGTATGGGTACAAGGGTAGTGACTTCACCTTAGTTCTCCTGGAGTTAGGTCCCCAGGGCCCTTGTTTATTTTGGGGAGTGACAAGCTTTCACCCACTTGAATTCCTTTGCCTCCAAATAGCGTCAGAATGACCACAAGCCTTCTGTGTTTCTTCACTTCGGTTTTGCCAGATTCTAAATGCCATCATAGCCACCCGCTCTTGTTTTGTGTCCCTGGCTAAGCTGGCCTTCCCATGAAGTTCAAAGCAGCTTCTTAAGGAAGTCTTAAGGAGTCTGTCAGACTGCTTTAGTTTACTCTCGGGTTTGTGTGACCTAGGATGGAGATTTTTACCTCTCTGTGTCTCCCTTGGGTGCTAGATGTATGTGCTGCTGTCTCTGCGGAGGATTCAGAGATTGAAACCAGGTAATGTTTTAGTAAGACCCTACGTCTTAAATGTATATTTAAAAGCTGTTTGTGAGCATTATCTCAATGGAAAGAACTTTGAGAAGTATAAAGTGCAAACCTCGAAGGCATTGTCGTTAACAAGTAGAGCAATATACTCATTAGGCGTGTTATTACCTCTTAAAGTGAACCGCCTGCAGATGGGAGGAAGCCCTGAAAGAGTCTCCAGGCTCTACGGGTGGGTCCCTCCACCTGGACATTTGGGACCTATAGGTTCTTGCCAATCATATCATTGAGTCTATACCCCAAGATTGAGGAGATCTGAAGAAAGTCTTGATAAGTACCAGATCACACACCCTTCTCCTGCTCGGTTTGTTTCCTCTCACCGGTGGAGAAGGAGATGGCACAGGCCAGCGTTCATGACAAGGATGACCATTCCTTCCATGTAGCACACAGAACCAGGGCCATATGTCCCATAGCCACTTGCTTATATCTTGATGCATTATTTTATGCCAAAGAGAGTCAATGACAACCTAGAAACAGGTGGTGCCTGAAAGAGACCTTGGTCTCCTGGAATGTAGAGGCCTGGCTATACTGTATGCTGCTGATCATGTGACTTGACAGGTCACTCAGCTCTGGCCTCAGACTCATCATCAACTGTAACATGTCTGAACCACATACCTCGGAGCTCATTCTTCCCTTAGCCTCACTCGGGAGACTGGCCAGCTGACTTCAAGCCTTTGTCTCAGCTTAAGTATGACCTCCTCAGGGAAGCCTTTCCTGACGTCCCTCACTTGACCTCTAACCCTGTCTGTTTCTCTTCTAAACATTCCCCACATGTAATTTACATGTTTATTTATGTCTGCCACACCCTCCCCTGCCAGGGTGAAACTGAAGGTACAGGCTCCACATACGCCTTGCTCACCACCAAGGGCTGAGCCTTTAGGACGGAGCCTGCGCATAGTTGGTGCTTCTTACATATATATTCATTCAGTGAACTAGTTGCTCTGATATTGCTTTGCATATCAGAGTGCTTTTTTGATATATTTGATAGTGCTTTACCACTGTTTACAATCATCTTGTGTTTACTGTTTTTCTAAAACTAATTTTGTTTTGTTTTCTGAGGTAGGGTCTTGCTATGTAGTCCGTGCTGGCTTCCCTCTGGCTGGATTACATGGGTACCGCCATACTTGTTCTTTCCAAAGCTCTCGATGAAAATGTCAAGGAATTATCACTTTTAGCATAGGGTTGAGGTAGTCAAGACACAGAGTGTAATGACCATGCCAGGGATTGGCAGTTCCTACCTGAACACGTCCCTAGCCTCAGACTATATTTGCAAAGATCCACACTGCCTCTCTTCGCCCCATAGTTTTCTGTTGTGGCGATGTTATTGTTTGTCATATTTGGCAATGTTTACCCCAGAGAAGTAAGGGCCATTGTGTGCTGGTAGCGTCTGGGAATGCACAGCCAAGTCCCAGGGGGATAGCTACTCTGTTCTTACCACAATTAGAAATTGTGAGGCAAGGTGGGCGCTGCCTCACACTGCCGGTTCTGTGTCTCCATGGGGTTGGGGTCCTAGCTCCACAACCCGTGTGTGCCCTACCCCGCCCTCCCTCTCACATGGAAGTTTGGACCTTCTGCAGGGCAATGTGCTGTGCTTAGTGAATTTTCTGAGAAGAGGTAGGCACTAGCTGGCTAGATGATCATCTCTGGCCTCAGTTACTCCAACATGAACCATTAGGTGGGAGCCAGACCAGATAACCTCCAAGTTCTTGAGGCTCTAGCTCTGCTTTTAAGGGGATTTCCATTGGTCTGGCATCCTGTTTACAGATGCTGACCTCAGAAAGGGCAATGGGAAGTTATTGTCAGGGGCTGGAGGACACCTCTCCATCTCTTTGTAACTCTCTCCAGATGGATATTCCATGATGATGGACCTGGTTCAGTCCACTGCTGTCAGTATAGCAGGACTAATAACAGCCCCCAAAAGTCAGCTGAGGTACTGAGGTACGGATAAGGTAGAAAGTTCCAAAAAGGAGAATGTGTCTCCATCTCCCATGATGCAGGCTTCTGGGGTGAGAGTGCCAAGATTAGGAAAGGGGTGCTCTGACACGTTGATGGACCGGGGTTAGACACTGGCTGCCTGTGAGCCTTCTCTTTCACATCTGGCAGGTGATTGTTCTGTGCCCTGCAATTGAGCAAGGCTGCACCGACACACACTGCTGCAAAGGAACAGCACATTGCTGCCATGATTCCTGTGTACGAATGTATCTGGCGTGCTCAGACCTGGTAGCAACATGAATTGATTGACACACGCAGCCTGAAAATACAGTCCTTCAACCTGAGGCACCGAGGGAGAAGTCAGCTAGAAAGCCAATGAGGCCTTAAATTGTTGAATGAAGTCATGCTGCATGGGGGGAGGGGTGACTGTGCAGTAGGACAGAGGTGAGTCACAGTGCAAGAGTGTTGGGGAGTCACCTTGAACTTGGGCCAAAAAAGCAGAAATATTGGGACTCGTTTATCTGCCTTCTATCAGGTACATCAAGTTCTGGATGGCCACCCGCTGGCCAGAAACATGATGTGGACGGCTCTGCTCTACCGCCCTGGGAAGGCTCTCTGCTGCCTTTAGCCCCGCTGAGCAAAGTCCGCTTGTTCGCTGGAGTTCACACAGACTCCTTGCCAGGCCTGCCCAGAATCCTGTCTCCTCTGACTTCCTGTGTTCTTGCATAATATTTCCTTGCCTCTTGAATGGCTGGCCCCAGTGTGGGGGCAGCTCACTGGCTCTGCTGGACAGAGAGTAGGATGTGGAGGGAGGATGGGTGATATTTGGATCTAATCCGTGGGTGCTCTGGGTCCTGGTGGCAGAGGCCCTCAGAGCGTTTGAGGAAAGCTTTTAGCAAGAGGCTTAGGAAGCGTTGCAGACTGTATACACAGACACTCACCTGCTCCTGTACACACAGTCGTCTTCTTATATTCATGAATCAGCTCTCCTGAAAAATTGTTAAAGTAGTTAAATTGTTTTCTTCTGATCATAAAAAAATATGAATCATTCCCATAAAGTGACCATAGAAGCCTAAAAGTTAAAAACAAAAACAAAAACAAAAACAAAATTCTGTCACTCCGCAATAAGTTCTGTTAACACAGTGAATATAGCTTCTCCTCCATCAGAAACGCTGACCCACGGCTGTGGGCTCTCAGCAACGTTAGCTGTGTTAAGTTCCGCTTAGTGATGTGTCTTCATGAGACTCCCATCCACTACATGTCCAGGCTCAAAAAGCAAGTAGTAACCAGCCCAACAGTTATTTTCAAACCTGAAAAGCAATGTTTCCCCTGAAGTTCTGACAGTATGCTCTGGAGTCCCAGAAATAACTGCAAAGTAAAAAAGGGTTCTGCGCCTGTGTGTGCCTTTCTATAGGTTTAGAACAATTCACATGCTTACACGGGAGGAGGTGCTTCCATGACAGCTCTGAGGGCTGGGCTTGGTCTCACTTTGAGGAGAGAAAATGATCTCTCTGTCTCTCGGCAAGGCCCTGTGTGCATTAAGTGAGGGACCCACTAGCTGGTGGGTCAAGTTTTACTTTGGTGGCTTTCCCATGCGCAAGAATCCAGAGAAGCTTCATTTAAATTTTACTTGGCTATTGCCCTCTTGAAAATTTGTAACACTGTCATATCTTTAAGGAAGTGACCTTTCTTTGTCCAGTGTTGTTAGCATGACACGAGAACTTGAAAACATCCACAGTGATGTTTGGACCTGCTTCCAATTTGATTATTGAAAACAAAACCAATCATGCTATAGATATGGGGTTTCTGACTTACCTCTGAAAACTGTACTTTTTAAAGGGAGGTCATGAGAGTTTTCAGGCCACATGCTGCAAATCTGCAGTAGACAACACACGTGTGCTCCTGTGTTGGATCTGAGTGTCTACAGCATTTGCCTGCTTTCTTTGATTCTCCTTTAAACTGGATCAACCATCCTCCACACTGTACTGGGGCTAGCACCCAGGGCCTTACAGATTACTAGGAAAGTGCTCTACCAATGAACCACATCCTCTGCCCAATGTGTGTATATGTGTGTGTATATGTATGTGTGTGTGTGTGTATGTATGTATGTATGTATATATATATATGTGTGTAAATATCAGAAACTTGGTTAAAAAATGTATAACATACATACAGTATACTTATAATATATATCATATATATATGCATCCAAAAGTTTCTGTTTGAGACTGGACTTAATACTTCCCCTTGGGAATTGCTTGCAAGGTTTACTTTTTAGTAAAGAAAAGTTGTTTCCTAAACTCTCTCGCTTCAACTTTTTACTTAAGTCAAAAAAGCAAGAGAATACCTCTCAACTTGAATACCTTTATTTTAAAGCTCAAGAACCTTTTACAACAAAATCTTGCCACAGAATTTGGCACCAGTGGACTGCAAGGATTTACCTCATTTTGATGATAGCTTCCTGCAAACGATCTATTGGAATAATTTGCATAATTACAGTCTCTCCTTCAGTTTATTCACCCTGCACTCCCTAGTCTAGATTTACTGACCAGACTGTTATTACATCAAATTCCTTGATGCTGTATTCCTGAGGAATGATTGGGACTAAGTTAAAGAGAGGAATCGATGAGCTCTGCTTTTCAAAGTCATTGGAATGTACAAATTCAGCAAGGGGCTTTTCAGATTGGTCTCTTTACTAGGTCAGTACCTGGCTTTGCTGGGTTTCTGACCACACATGTGCATTTGGGAAGCAGGAAGGGGCGAGAGATCTGAATTGGCAGTGAGAGTTATGAAGCAGGACTTTGTTAAAATTGATAGGTCTGTACAATGAGCTCGCGCACGGCAGATGTTGGCATGGTAACTCCTACGTGGCAAAGTGCACGGAGCCTGCAGATGACTTTAGCAGCACTCCGTGTTAATTTGATAAATGGCTTTTTTAATAGTAGTTTGTGGACTAATGGAAAGGTTGAAGCAAACCTTCCTTAATGGAAGGGAGGATGGAGATTTTGAAGCCACTGGGTGAAGCTGGAGAGTCCCAGCCAAGTCTTCATTTTCAACTCAGTTTCTTTTCCCGGGAGATGTGTCTCAAGTGTGGCAAGCACAGTAGGAGCCTGCCTTGAGGGTAGGCATCTAGCCCTGGGCTCCAGCTTTACCCAGGCACAGTAGGAACCCGCCTGGAGAGTAGGCATTGGCCCTGGACTCCAGTTTTAGGCATGAAGAGGCTTCAGGGTTTTTATTCAACACATTTACTTTGTGCAGGAGATTAGCTTAGGGCCACTCTAAGAGTGTGTTTTCTTTTTCCTTAGTGGCCATGGGGCAGGGTTATGGTGGCTGACAGGTCTGGCATGTTTAGCTCTGTTTAGTTGGTTGTGTTTTGGTTATTTGAGTTCTGAAAGGGATTGTTTATTTTTGTTTCTAATTTGTTTGTTGACATAGGGTCTCAAGTAGCCCAGGCTGGCCTCAAATGCCCTATATACTGTTGAGGATGACCTTGAACCTGTGACCCTTCTGCTGCCAACTCCAGGCTGCTGGGGTTGTAGGCGTGAGTCATCATATCCAGCTAATATATTGGGGATTGAACACAGAGCTTCTGCATACTAGACAACACTCGACCAATTAGCTGCATCCGCTCCTAGTTTCAGCCATCTTTAATTGTGTGAGAATACATATTCACACTACACTGTGCAGCCATCACCACTGTCCACTTCAAGGAGCCTCTCCTCATCCCACATTGGAATTCTGAGTTCTTTAAACACAAGTCCTGCCTGTACCTGCCCCTGATAACCACATATGACAATTCGAAGGTACCTCATACAAATGAAAGTTGAAGATGTCCTTTTGTGACTGGTTTCTGTTATCTAGCATATTTTCATTTCACCCATATTGTAAGGGTCAAAGCTCCATGCAAACTGGATTGTCTATTGAATGTACATACCACATGGTGTTTACCTACTGATTGTCAGTGGGGATTTTGGTTGTTTCCTTTGACAGTTGTGAACAGTGTTCTATGGTAGCAATTCTCAACCTGTGGGTCAAGACCCTTTCAGGTTTCACAGGAGTCACCTAAGACCATCAGAAAACTCAGGTGTTTATGTTAAAATCCCTAGCAGTCACAAATCGCAGTTATGAAGTAGCAGTGACAATAATTGTAGGGCTGGAGGTCACCACAACACAAAGAACTGCATCAAAGGGTCACAGCTTTAGGAAGGTTGAGGAGTTGGTTTACAAATATCTCTTGAGTCCCTGTTTTAGCTCTTTAGGGTACATTAACTTCAATGAAATGGCTGGGTCATGTAATAGTTGTCCAACTAATCTCTAAGGCACTTCCTTTCTGCCTTTGTAGACTATACTAGCTTGCATTCTGAAGGGTGCTCAAGGCTTCTTCATGGCCTTGCCAGCCAGCCATTACAGTCTAGGTTTTAGATAATAGTGCTCCAGTAAGTCATCGAAAAGTGGTTTCTTGGCCTGGCACCCCTACATAAGTGGCTTGGGTGGGACTGAGTATCGTTCACCCATTGTCTATGCCTATGAGGCAAACGAGGCCTTCAAGGGAAGGGGGGAGGGAAGGAGGCACCGTGTGATCATCAACTCCGTTCCCCGAGGTTGTATTGTGAAGCAGATAAAACAGTCTTAAATGGAAGGCCTTGGAAACTTAACAACTCTCAGCCTGAGTTTTATCTAAAGCAAGCTTGCTGTAGGCTGGCTTTGGATAAGCCTTCCTGGTTTAGCATGGCAGGTAGGTGCTAGCATCCCTCTGCCCAGAGAACAAGCACTGTTGTCATCTGCAATAGGAGCCTGGGCCCTTTCTTTCCTCTTCTTCACCCAGACATCTTATCAAGCACTTGCTTAGGGCTTTGAATCACCCTGCTATCTAGTTTTCCGACTTGAAGCAATGTATACATCTCTCCTTTTCCCCATCCAAGGATGTTAAGTTGGCAGCCTATATTTAGAACTTATAGTGTACCTGCTACAGACCTGAAACAACTTCTAGCCATTTGCCGTGGATGGAACCCGTTGTCGTTATAAGGAAGTACCACTTATAATTTCACATCACATCCTTAAAGAGGCTTGCACAGTGGAACACAGATTCAAGCCATACAGGGGCCATCTAAACTCAAGAGCACAGGCTGGGGGTGTGGCTTAGTGATTAAGAACATTGTGAAAACAAGGCGGTGTGTGTGCGCCTATGACCCCAGCATTGGAATGCAGAGGCAGGCAGATTCCGGGAGTCTACTGCCAAATGGCCTAGCCAAAAAGGCTTCATATTTAGTGAGAGATACTGTCTCAGTGAATAAAGGGAAGAGTTACAGAGAAAGATCAGAGCCCATGTGCACACACACCCCCATCTGAGTGAACACACACACACATACACTCAAACACATCAAAACAAATACCTCTGGGTGCTGGTTCTTCTCAGTTTGTTGTTGCCGAAGCCTGGGGATTTTTGCCTTTCTGGCAAGTTCCCAGGAGACATTGCTGGTCCTCAGTCTTCACATTGAGAACTTGATGCTTTACACTGATGATGAGAAAATGAGGAATAAGACATAAAAAGGCCAAATGCCTTGCATCTCAATCACTGTGGGTGACAGCTTGAACTTGAGTGTGGGTAGGGACCCTAAAGCACCTGCTGTCTCTATCTTCTCAGAAATGGCAGAAGTGCAGTGCTGGAGCATTCCTTTCTGCCATTCCAAGGGTACATGGTATTAACCTATCACAGTCACTCCAAAGGTGGCCCAGGAAGCCTGGTGCTCACAGCCTTACTATGCATCAGCCTTTGTTACCCCAGTGCTAACCTACTATGGAGCTGTGCCAGTGGAACAGCCAATGCAGCTAAAACTAAACATGACTTATCTAGGCATTGCTCTAGGCTGCTTGGGAGAGAAGTGGTTTGTAGCTTGGATTTGTAAGGAACATGGCATCCCCAATTGTTCTAGGCCTAAATAGATCACCGCTGGAGTCCTTGTTCAGCTCTCAGGCAACACTGGGTACTTAGAAAGTTTAAGATAGATAACATTACTAAAGAGGTTTGTTTGCTTGGTTTGGTTTTTACATTTTCATAGTTTTTCTCCTTAACTCGTGTTCCAAATATTCCATTACTTGGCATTAAGTGTGGTGATAAATCTTAAAATGGTGCTCAATAAATACTTGCTAAGAAAAGTAGGCACGGTAGGTGCCAAAGGTAGCTGTGTCCAAATACACTGAAACATTCAGCCCACAAGCAGGAGGGATGATCGAGACAGGAGAGGCAGCACCTGGGATTCACACAACACATCTGCTCTTCAAGTCATCTTTCCTATGTCCTTAAAAACAAAATGCACATATATAGACATACTTCAGTCTTAAAGGAAAATTTTAAAAAATCATAGATTACAGTGGCTACTGCGACTGTTCTGTCCCTAGGATGCGGGCTACATGTCTCCACAAGGAGGGAATAGAAGCCTAAGCAGGGTTTTGTGTGCATCAGAAGCCTCCTAACCAATAGCTGTAATTCTTCTGGCTTTATAAATAACCTACCACCGTCTTTCAGATGTCTTTGCCAACCCACACAATGCCTATTCCTCATTACCACCAATAACAAATATTTAGTCTGTGACTTCTGTGTATACAGGGTGATCTCTTCTCTCAATAACTGTTTATAAGCAGCTTAAAAACAAGGGGAGAATTAGGAGGTGTAGGTCAATGGTGAAGTCTTTCTTAGCATACACGAAGTCCTGAACTTGATCTTTAGCATGAGATCAGAGTGAAAGGAGCAAAGACAAGCAAGAACCATGTACTTAAAAACATGGTTCACAAACCATGCTGGTGATGGTGGAGGTGGTGGAGGTGTTGGTGGTGGAGGTGTTGGTGGTGGAGGTGTTGGTGGTGGAGGTGGTAGAGGTGGAGGTAGTGGAGGTGGTGGTAGAACAGGTGGTGGTGATGTGTGTCACTGTGTGTGTTTCTCTCTCCGCATAACTTACTAAGACATGTGTATAGTAAATACTATATGTAAATATTCACTATATTAAATGTTATCTGTAAATGCAAATTTAATTTACAAAAAGGTAAAGCTGTCGTATTAGTTGAGGAGGAAAGGTGGCTCTAAATAGGCAGACAAAACAGACAGAGCAGCACAGATGCCCTACTTTGCCTGTGATCCAGCCTGTGGCACAGGAGACTGGGATTAGAATGGAAAGTGGACATCCTTGGGCAACTCCTAGATGCTATGGGTTTTCTACATCACACTGGATTTTATAGGTAAAATTGTTTTTAATGCTGGGCATTAAATGGAAGGCTTCACATAGAGTAAGCAAGGCTTCATCCACTGACCTACACTCATCCATCCATGACGACTTTTAAAGCTTTTTAAAGTCACATTCTAAAAACTGCTACATAGATAGGAATCTGCCTGCAGCTTGTAATAGACTTCATAAGAGGGGCAGAATTTGTGATTCAGAGCTGTTTTCTTAAATGTCAAGAATACAGAAACATAAAACTGGTTAATATTTCTGCTTTTTGCTGCAAATGGGTTGGGCTGGAGCCAGGCTCATGACCTTCCCTGGTCTTACTCTGCCTCACGTAGCTTGGCTACAGGCCTTTGCCATAGTGTTGGGACTAAGCAGAAAGGGTCCTTAATACGGGGGCTTGTTCAGGAGCTTTTTTAAAAGAATGGAATGGTATAGTTTGGGATGTGCTGAAGTTTCCTGATGGAACAGGAAGATTTTCTATAGTCAGGTCTTTGTAAGAGCCTCCTTCTTACTTACAATTAAAAACCCACGGGCTGGTGAGATGGCTCAGTGGTTAAGAGCACTGACTGCTCTTCCAGAGGTCATGAGTTCAAATCCCAGCAACCACATGGTGGCTCACAACCATCTGCAATGATATCTGATGCCCTCTTGTGGGGTGTCTGAAGACAGCTACAGTGTACTCACATACATATAATAAATAAATAAGTAAGTAAATAAATAAATAGTTTAAAAAAAAATCTTAAAAAAAAAAAAAAGAAAAAAAAAATTAAAAACCCACCATGGAAGTTGTCCTAAGACACCATGGACTCAGTGCTCTCTGCTGGGCAATGGTTCTAGATGTATAGATCAGAGTCTTAAAGATAAGGATTGTGGAAACCATTCCTGAGTTACGTCAGAATACTAATATCATTTGGAAGATTTTAGGTCTTCATTACCTTAGGAAGGGAAGCTGTTTTGCTATTCATTGGAAATGGGAGGAGGAACGCAAAGCAGAAAATTCTGCTGACGTGGGTGTTTGCTTGGGGCCAAGCGACTGGGAGAGGCACCAAGGGTGTGCTTCCTTTATGCTAAAAGCCCTACTAGCCTCCACTTAAGAATATCCTGTAGGTAGGTGCAGGAGGGCATGATTCACTTTGTGCTGTCTTCCTCTTGGTTCAGCAGAGTCCGGCGAGTCAGATTGGTAGAGGCAAGCTATCTGGCCTAGTCATCCTTTCCATAGGTCAGCAGCAGAACTGTGGTCTGGGTACTGATGATCAGAGGATGAGTTCCACAAGCCAGTTTCTCTATACTTCCAAGGTGTACAAAACCCCATCTACTGGGCTATGCAGTGTCACTTCATGTGAGCATTGTGTCCACCCATGGCTGTCATACACATGAACATTTCAGTGGAAAAAAAACCTTGAAATTCTACTGCCTTGGATTTTCAGAATTCATGTTAGATCTTTTTGTTTTCAAAACAAAGACCAAAAAAGTAGAGACTGAACCATACCAATGTATAAGGTTCCTGAAAGGTACCCCCTGAATGTCATTTAAATCCTAAAACAATAACTCCCATGAAGAGAAACTGATTATCCCTTGCTAGGGGCAGTTTGACTTAAGATGGGTGCTATTTGGGATGTCTGAGACCCGAGGGGTGATCAAGCCGAGAAGAAAATGATCCTACGCTGGGTTAGTTCCTCCAGGCATCGGCTTCCCCTCGAGAAAGCAGTCTCTTTCCTGGTGCATTTGGGACCCTCTGGAATCAACATCTTACTACCAGGAGCAGCTGGAGACATAAGCAGAAGGCCTTTGGTTTCCAGTCCAGGTGTGTATTCTCAAATGCATCCCAGCTTCCTGGAGTGCTTCCCTTGAGTATGAGGGCTGAGATGAGTCTGCAGGGTGATGAATGGGTTCAGGAAGGAGTGGCCACATCACCTGCCTGGGGGATGAACACCCATGTGACTTCACAGTTGTGCAAGAATTGGGCAACTTTTGGCCAGGGTGGAGAGGTCTTGGCAAAGGCAGTTTCACTCCTAACAGATTCCTATCTCCTTCGTGGGGGAAAAACAGCTATCAAGAGATCTATCTGTACAGCATTGGAGGATGGTGATCGCCTCCTCAGCTGTCCATGGCCTTCTATTTGCTAAGCACCCATGTTAGGAGGATCATTAGACCTAAGACCTCAGAAGATTCAAAAAGATAGACATCCCTTTCCTTCCTGTGGCCGCTATGGAGAAGTGGAGGGTGGGCAAAGGCAAGATGAGACCGTCAATGAATGGCAGAACTGGGAGAAACGGTTTTAGAGCGTCTGCAGAGGAGTAACAGGGCAGAGTGGTAGGCTTGCAGGCTCAAGTCACAGACCTACCTCCTAGCTGAGGTATCTTGATAAAGTACTTTAAACCCTCTGTACCTATATGTTTAAAGTAAAACTGAATCGGAGGGTAGGGCTTAGTCATCATGAAGGTTTGTCCTTGTGTCAGGACACTAGATGAAGGGCTGAATTAGCCTTGGGTTTTTACCACTCTTCAGGTCTCCATTTCTCTGCATCTGTACAGTAAAGAGACTAGAGCAAATAGATACTGAGGTTGTGTGTATTCTAAATGATGTGATCCATGGCTGGATAACTATTAAGTGTCTGCTGTATATTCCAGTACTGTACTGGGCATGTGTGAATGTCTCTCTGTCCTTAAGACCTTGTCTTAGTGAGAATATTCACTAAGACATAGGAGAACATTCTAGAATTAAAGAACATTAGAAATTGAAAACTTGGAGCAGTTTGGCTTGATAGATGGTTCAGCTGTCAAAAGCACTTGGCTGCTTTCAGAGGACGTGAGTTTAATTCTTAGCACCCACATAGTCAGTCACAGCTGACTGTCTGTAACTCCAATTTCAAGGAATCGAATGCCCTTTCTTGGCCTTCTTGAGCACCAGGTAGACATGCGATATATATACATATGTGTAGGCAAAAGATCTAACACATAAGACGAAAGTAAATAAATAAAAGCCCAAATACTGAGTCATGGATTTGAAGAACATCGCAATAAGACATTTCATTATGGACCAGCGTAAGGAGACTTGACAGCAGCTGTGTACCTTGTCATATCCCAGAAACACTGGCTTTAATACTGAAGCTGGAAAAAACAGCCTCCTATTTAGGACTTAGACCAAATTTTATGAAAAGGAGTATAGACTGAAAGTATGATGTGGTCCAAACTGGTTTCCCATATATTCTTGGATACTTGTTCTAACAGAAGAATGTATCTGGCACACAGGAGAATTCAGTTTCCAGTGGCTGGGAAAATCTGGGGCCCTGCACTGCTCAGCTTCAACAGCAGGTGGTGTTCTCAGCCCTGCCTCTAGAGGGCAGCATACAAGCAATACCGATCACACAATACTCATGTTACCCAGAGCTTGGAGAAAAACTTTGAATGGCCTTATGCTTCCCGAGCCAGATTTTTCTACGAATTCCTCCAGTGCCTAAGCTTTTACTATGTTGTGGGAAGGGAATATAGGCATTTCTTCCCCTCAAGTGTCTACATCTACATTTGGAGGATACTTAGCAACCCCTTCAAATTTGTTTCATAATAAGTAAACCATAGTTCCTCAGGGCTCATGCAAATTGGCTGATCCAGCAACAAGGGAATACTCCTAATGGCCAAAGTAGTAGAACAGATGGTAGGCGTTCAGGCCATCTCACTATAGAGCTGGGGAGAGTGGGCAAGAAGCTTATGCAGGTCTTGAAGAGTAAGAAGAGGCCATGTTGGGAGGTACAATGGGCGAGGCCTCAGCTACCTACCAGTTTCCATGCCACCTCTTCCAACACACACACGCACGCATGCACTGCACACACACACTCACACACATATACACTCCCTCTCTCTCACGCACTCTCTCACACACTCTCTCTGTCTCTCTCTCACACACTCTGTCTCTCTCTGTCTCTCTGTCTGTCACACACACACACACACACACACACACACTACTCATCACAGGTAGTCAGTGCATCTGGATGTGGTACTTTATTCTCAGACAGGAAATGAGATGTAAATGACAGACGAGGTGTGTGAACTCTCTGGCCTTGCCCAGACACTGATAATTCCCACTCATCTCTTGAGCAGTCAGAGATAGCCTGGCTCGATAGGGTGGTTCATGACACCCTAGCTTCAGATCAGCAGACTGCAGCTGTTGCTGAGACTCCTTCCCATTACAGACCACAGAAATCCTGATGAGACGTGGCCCATTTCACCTTCTGTAAGGGCACAGGGACATGTCACACTGGCCATGAGAGTACCCCTTCACAAGGCACTCACACAGTAGGCAGGACAGAAGGAGTCATGGGGTTCAGAGAGGACAGTGATTTGATGCTGAGGCTCTTTTCTGGGGACAGACAGGCAGTCTGTCTGCCTTCCAGGAAGCCTCCTTAGGCACTTCTTTCCCAAAGCCTTGTCTTATTCCTGTCCCCTCCCCTTTTCGTTCATAAAAAACTTATTTTCTTCCAAATAAGCAAGTCCAAAATATATGAAATAAACGTTAGCTCTAATGAGCCTCTGGGAAAGTGCTCACCTTTGAACTCAGCCAAGGATTATGGGGGAAAGAAAAAGTCGTAGGAACTTGATAGAATGTTAGGGCTTCCTGGGTTTTTAAGCTGGGTTATGTATTACATTTCTTTTCCTTAATAAGGACCGTTTCAGAACTCTGTCCTGAATAACTGGGCCATGTCCGAAAGTAGAGACCTAGGATTGGTTACTCACCGTAGTTTAGGGATTATTATCTGGGTGCTAGGCAACAATAGGGTAGGAGGCCCTGTTTCTAGAATGTTCTTTCTTTCCAAGGACTCAGAACCTTTTTTGATGGTCCCTGTGGGGAGTCTGAGGCAGGGAGACCTAGGAAGGAAGAAGAGGATGTTTATATATAGGAAGCCGACAGCTGAGGAGGAATAACACTGAGGAACTGTCCCACTGAGGCAAGCTTATTTTCCCCTGAGACACTGCCTCTTCAAATAACAGGAATCATTTTCTGAAAGACAGGCTCTCAGTCTGGGCCACCTCTGCCTGCTTGTGTGGACTCTACGCATCTGAATTTCTCCAGCCTCCTCTCTCAGATACGAAGTTTACTTCCAGCCATTGGCACAAGTCGTCTCTAGGATGACTTGAACCTGGTAAGACAGTGTAATGACAGCTCTAGCAAATCCCGGTCAAGGTCTCCAAACTGTTATGCCCTGAGCAGTAACCACCCCTTCCCTTTTCTTTAAACTCCGTGCTTTCATTTGCGTGTGTTTCCTCATGCCTAAGTCAAATGAGCTCTGTGTCTCATCCCTACCTCTCTACAGGGCCTGAGCATCAGCGGTGGGTGGGCTGCTCCTCCTAGGGACCAGAGATCTAGAAACAGGACCTTGCTGAGCCTGAGTTACCACTTCACGGCATGGACTGTTTTTCTTACATTTTCCTTCCTTTAGTCCTTGCGCACCAAGTGAGGCCTGCATAGATTTCCTTGCTAGATGGGTGCTCCCCACACATGCCTGGCTCCTCCTGCCCAGATTTCCTTGCTGGATGGGTGCTCCCCACACATGCCTGGCTCCTTCTGCCCAGCACCTGTTCAGTACTCTCTAGCCTGTAAGTCCAGTCATCCCGCAAAGGACAGTTTCTCTGGAGGCTTTAAGGTTTGCCAGAGTGTTCTCTAGAATTGGCAGCTTAGCTGTGACCTCAGGAATCTCGGTGCTGGCAAGGCTGGGTCTTTACACCAACATGGGCTCAGCGCCCATGGAGATAATCTCCTCTTGTAATGGTCACACAATCATCTCATTGTTGAAGCAATAGGAACGCAAATCCAGAAGGAATCCCACAGCAGGGCTGCCGTGGCTCAGCGAGCTGCTCTGCTCCCGGCTGAGGGCACCTTAGGACACCTCAGGTTCAATTCCAACTGTCACCCTGAAGGTCAGCTGTCTCATGAGGTGTAGGTGTATGTAGGAGCCCACACCTACAACCTGAGCCTCCCCAGGCTTGACACTGCCCTGGGTTCTGGCCGTCTCCTCCTGTTTGTTCTTTGAAACTCAAAAGACAAAACCCCTCAGCAGCTCCACCCTTTCCACTCTAGTTAGGTGCCCTTTGTATCCCCGTTACTGCTGACTAGCAACAGCAGCCGTAGCTCCAACACTTGAGTGCTTGGTAGGCGTCAGACACAGTTCTGAGCATGTTTCTTCCTCTCAAGTGCTCCATGGAGCAGAGAGATGTAATGGGAACTAAAGTAAGTTGTCCTAGATCGGAGCAAACTCCCAGGCTGCCCAGCTGTCTGCTTGCCTGGCTCGTTTACTGGGGCGAGGTTCACACTTAGTAGGTAGGCACTTGGAGACATTCAGTAAGTGAAAGCTTACGGCTCACAAATACCTGGTGGGATTTAAATTCCAAAGAGCTGTGCAGCTTACAAAGTCACAGAAAAGCACAGGAACATGGGCTTTTATTTCAGCAAAGTAAGGGTGGTGCTTATCTGCTGTTAGTGTTTTAAGTCCATGGAGAGAGGTGGAGAGAGAGTACACCACAGTGCATTCGTGGAAGTCAAGACAACCCAAAGGAGCCAGAACTTTTCCTTCCATCCTGTGAGGCCCAGGGATCAAACTCCTCAAGGCTTCAGACTGGCAGCAAGGGCCGTCACCTGCTGAGTGACACTTTATGACTCCAGTTGCTTCAGAACGTTTTTTTCCTAGGTAGCATTGTCAGAGCTGTGGGATTTGGCAGACTGCCATGGGGAAAAGGACAGTGTGTTTGTCAGAATACTGGTGGCCATTAGAAGCTATGTCAGTGAAACGGAGGCTGCACCTGACATTTTAAAAATAATTAAGGAAAGAGAGAGCAGAGTAACTGAAGTCTGTCCCGGGCAGTTCCAAAGAGGTGAGCATCTGCTTTCTGCCCGTCAGCAGGGCTGGGAGTGATCGAGACTAAGTGACAGCCCAGGCGAATCTCCAGGCTCACACAGCCCCCTGGACTCCCCATGTTGGTGGAACACAGCGTGCCTCTCTGACTGCAGAGTCTTAGTGGGCCTTGGATGCCTTTCTCTGTGGCTTTCCACACAGTGGAATCACAGATCCTGTCTGAAGGTTGCACAACTGTATCTGAGGCAGAGCGGGATGTACAGGCTGCTGAGGCCTGACGGTCAAGCAGGGACTGTTACAGGTCTAGAAACCTGCCCCTGCTTCAGGAGCTCTGAGAGGAGGGTCTGGGTTCTCCAACTGTTTGGCCAGGGGACAGATGGAGCATTGAGCCTTTTCACCAGAATCTCATGGAAAGCAGTGTCCTGTCACCTGTCACCATTAATAGGTGCAAAGAGTGTTGCACAGAAAAAAATACCAATTTGTTTTCTTTTCGATTGCTGGGCTGGGTAATGATGTAAAAACTACATTATCCCTAATAAACATGATTTGCAGAGGTCGTTGACAACCCCAGTAGCAGAGACTTGCATTAGCAGGTAAACAGATAAGGGAAACAGCCGGCTCCACCAACTCCTGGCGTGGCACGTGTGCCTAGGTCTGGTATGAATTGAAGGTTGGGGGTGGAGTGTGGAGAATCAGGCAGATGGAGTCTGTCTTAAGTGTTGGCTACCCCATAAATCTACTTCTCGATTTTAAGGTTGTCATTTAGTTGTATACATGTTTGTTTTGGTGTTTTTTCTTAGGGTGGGGGTGTTCTTGTGGGGTGTGGGGCTTGTCCTAGTTTCTCAGCTCCATGTTACCTCACCACCAGAGGTGGGAACCCAGGCCAAGCATCCTCCCTGACAAATGACTGAAGGGACAGCTACATCTGTGGCAGAAAGCCTGTGAGAGAGACTGCATTGAGTGGTAGATTGTTCGGTTAGGTCGAGGAGTTGGGATCGAGGCAGGAACTTCCCCAGGTTGGGAGAGAGTGGCTCCTGTCTGAGCCTGTTCTCCTAGGCCAGCGGGCAACGATTGGCAGCTCACTCACCAAAACACCTGAATGTAGGTAGCACGCACAGGCAACCACATCTGTGTGAGAATATCCTCAGGATATGTGGATAAGTTAGTTCCCTAGGGACAGTGAATCCTCAGGTGTTAAATAACTGGGCTTCAAGTATAGTCACCATTATTTTTCTTTACCAATTTTTATTTTTTATTTTTTAATTAATTAATTAACTAATTAATTAATTATTTTTGCCAGAAAGCACCAAAGCATTAGAACTCTGGCATCCTGCTCCCATGGCTGGAAGAGTATGGCTTGTCTAACTTCTCACCAGCTGGCCGCATCACATCTGAAAGAGCTACCAGATGCTATTGCTGCTGGGGAGGTTGTGGGGTATATAATTCATAAGCTTGCCTTTTGCCTGCCTCTCAGAGGGGAATCACAAGATAAGGAATAGTAAGAGTCCAGTACCTCACAGCTGAGTAGCAGAGTCAAGTCCCAGTACTCAGGCCAGGGCTGGGGAGATAGCATCCATGTCACTGGGTGGCAGGTTGTGCTGGACCTTAAAGCTTGGAAGGTCAGAAGGAAGAAGATCCTCTCAGCTAAAGCAAAGCAACTGGGGACCTAGCTAGATGGCCGACAGGATGTGGCATGTGGGGAGGCACTGAAGCATGGCTGATACAGCTGGATCTCAGATGAGGGGATCCAAGTGTAGAGAATAAGACTGGGGCTGGGAGACCTCAAAGGGCATGCTGCCTATGTTCCCCATGAGAGCAGTCCTGAGCCACTTTCTGTTGCAGTGAGGGAAACAGTACTTGTGAAGTGGCTCAGGAGAAAGGGCATTGGGCTCCTGAGGTCTGATGGCAGTTGCGTTGTTCTTGATCCATGGTATACAGGTGTGAGGGGCAAAGGCACACATCTGGAAGACAGGGGCAAACATCTGGAAATAAATCAAATACCCATGCAGCCTGAGAAGTGGTATAGCCTGGGTAAGGTATTGTTTTTCTCCCCATGGGTAAGGTGTATAACCTGCTCTTCAGCAAGAATGCCTTGCCCAGGTCTCTGTGGCCCCAGCTGGAATCCAGACCATGGCATCCCAGCCATTTCTGCTGTATTTGAAGCTTTTAACAAAGATATCCATTTCTCTTGCCTTTGGTGTCAAAAGAGAGATTCTCATGTGCACTGTCCAGTGTGGCCAAAGCACAGCCGCCAGAATGAACAGGGTCTAGCTGGCTGCCGTGCTGCCTCCCACCCAGCCTCTGATGCACGCAGGGCAGTCTGCACACCTAACACCCACTCTGCCGCTCCTGCGCTTCGCTGTCTCCTAACCACTGGCTCCTGCTCTACCCTCAGAGGTATTTGTGTCCTGGCTTCCTTCCCTCCATTGCTCTCTCTTCCAGTTACCTCTCCAGCCTTTCGGACTTTCTCCTCTCACACTGTGGTGTTGACTGGGGAGGAAGCTAGCCCTCCAGAACAGAACTTCTCTGCAAGCTCCCTGATGTCAGAAGAGCCATCTCCGCTTGTCACTCTTGCTGAGAGACCAAGCATGTGAGGAGGGAATCACGCCTGTGGAATGAGTGCAGGGAGTAAGCTCCTGCTGGGGAAGACAGTCTGACTTCCCAGGTTACTCAGGGTTACCATCTGGGGGAAGCCGTTGGCATTTCTCATGGCTTTGGATGACTTCTTTGCAAAGGAATGGAGTAAAGCTTCCTAAATATGCACAGATACTCGATTCTCACAGGATCAAGAAAGGGACAAATTTGGGAGAAAACAAGAGCCTGCACTGTGGCCATGAATCAGACCCAGAAAGCTAGACATGTGACCATGTAAACAGGCTACACATCAGAATTCTTGCAATAGAACCAGCAAGATTCTCTCCTTCAGCTCGTTCCTTTTCTGTACCAATTTTCTCTTTTTAAAAACAGGGTCTCGTGCTGCCCAGGTTAGCCTTGGATTTGCCGTATAACTGAAGATGCCTTGAACTCCTGATCATCCTGCTGAGTGCCAGGATTACAGGCCTGCATCACCAGGCCTGGGAGGTGCTGGGTATCTACCTCAGGGCTTGCACATGAGGCACACACTCCACCAACTGAGCTCCATCCTCACTCCTTTGAATATTTTAATAGCGTATGGAGACATGGGTGGAGAACAGAGATCCTGCAGGTTTCCCCCTGATATGTGTGTGTTTCTAAACAGCACACACTGCCACAGTGCTGGAACTGAATCGGATTAGAAGAACAGATCCTGAGGTACTCCACCTTAGCTTGTGACTGAGAACCAGTCCTGATGAAAAGACCAAACACTTTGTCTTTCTTTTTAATATTAAAGCGTCTGAAGTAGAGAGAGGATCAGCCCCCATACTTATGATTTGTAGTTGAGAAGTTGCCCTCACCCACCATCCATCCCCAGGGCCCCTCCCAAATCTTTCCTCCTCTTCTTCCTCCTCTTCATTTTCTACATCCTAATGTGTAACCCTTGTAGGGACTTTCTGCCCCTTCTTCCTGCGCATCCCCAGTGCTGGCTGCAGAGGCAGCCCGGCTCTGTTTTCTCATGACACAGTGATTATTTTTGGCACCAAGCATATTTTTCTCTAATGTTATTATTGCCTCCTCCGCCCTTCTGGGTGCCTTTTGAGGAGCACTCAGTTTTTGGCAATTCCACATAAAATCAGAGGGTTAATTTTAGTTCAGTGGTAAAGATGAGGCAGGGAGAGAAGGAGATGCCTTCTCCCTTTGCTCCACTGCAGCATCCTATGCCCATCCTAAAAGGGACGAGGTTCTCCATGCCTGTTCATGAAAGAGCTTGCTTGCTTTCCTGGCTCTGTGCTAACCATTCATCTACTGCTGGGACTGGGGTTGAGGGTGCTGCTATCCAGAGGTGACGTTGGGGGCTGCACCTCGGGGCTGGCATCTTAATGACTTGACTTGGCGGGCTTAGAACAGCCTCATTCAGACTGGGCTCACTCCCTGTGCAGTTGGCTGGCGCTGCCTCTGTCCATAGAGTTCTCTTGTTCAAGCTGTAGAAGGAAATGGAGATTTCCAAGTGGGAAGAGACCTTCCCAATGTCTTAACTCTTCCCTGTAGGGAAGAGGAGCTACAGAGAGCAAAAGAAAACCCAAGCAGCCCAGCTGCAGTTCCCTGGGAGGGGGGGAGTGTGGCTGGGGGCTGAGGCTGGAGCCAGCACAGCTGGGATCACCCTCTCTTTCCTGGGGAGGTGGGAAGGGAGAAAGTAAAGGGCGCATTCGAATTGCCCTACATCAATTAGCAGACATTTTCCCGTAGTTTGTCCAGAGCTGAGGCCCTGTGAAGCACATGCAAAGGTAGAAAGTGCTATGTCTCTGCTGCTACAGTCCTTAAAGCAGTAGGAACATCACACAGAAAAGCTGGTAAGATGGGACATCCTCTGATAATGACATTAGTAATGTGGGCAGAAGTGACAGAGGAAGCTGGAACCAAGGATGGCAGTAGGGGAAACAAGGAGTCAGAAAGGGGTGACATCAAACAAGCTTGGAGCAGTTTCATAAAGACATGTACAAATGAACGTGATTCTTTCTGGCGGACGAAAAGCTCTGACCCATTACGCAGTAAGTACCCTTGGCCAAACATGGCGTGGGGTTAAGTGGGCACATTCTACTGTGTCTTTGGCTTCAAGATCTTAAGGGTCCTGGAATTCTTTCTGTTGAAAGTGTGTGAGGTCACAGACCAGCAACATCAGCACCAGCTAGGATGGTACTAGAAAAGTAGACCCTTATGCCCTGGCCCAGACCTGAACTTAAAAGTGCACTGGATCAAGTTCCCTAGTGTAATGTGTACACAGTATAAGTGACATTATAGGCTAGTTCACATCCCGGTGTTTATTCAGAGGGATGGATCACATGAGCTTGAGTGCGCGTGCGCGTGCGCACGTGCACACACACATACACACACCCACACACACACTTTTACCTTTGAGTGTCTCTGTACTAATAACTGTTCCTGTGTGGAAACTTCTTGCTCTAATCACGTGCTGGATTAGAATTCTTAGGAAGGATTTCAAACAGTGAGCAACTTTGAGGAATTTACACCACAGAAGTCACTGAGGTGGTTTTTATGTCTTCCTTTGGTACTGCTTGTGCTTTAGAAGAGGACTCTGAGAGAACCAAGGGTGGAGGCCTTCCCAGAAGAACATGTCTACATGGGGTGAAATAAAAGGGAGAACAGCATGGGGCTGACTGTGCAGTGTGGAATCTCTGGAGCAATGTGGAGAGGTCAGGACAGGCGGGGCCTTCCTAGAGAACAGGGACCCCTCTGGAGGAGAGAAGAGGAGCAGCAGAACAGAGACAGGCTAAGTTGGTGAAGAGGGAACATTCTGGAAGGCTGTGGGAAGTGTCAGTGCCTAGAGCTAAATCTTTAGGGCTACATGGAGTAGGCCAGCGTTCTCCACGATTCGGAGCCTTGCTTCATGCTAGGGAGTCCATCTCACACACAGACTAGCCTTTTCTTTCTTTTTCTGTTGTGTAATTTTGTTGTTAACTTGCTTCTCAGAAAGAAATGCTGTAGGAACGGGCTGCACGAGCTGTGGTTTGAACCAACCACAGCATGTGTTGTTGGGTGCCTGTGGGATCCAGGGAAGGTGGCTGAGAGGACAGCAGCTGAGGCATGGGGCTCACTCCGAGACCCAGAGGAAAGGCTCGAAAGAAACAGTCCAGGGAGAAAGAAGTGCTCACCGGTGATGCCCACTACACCTGTCAACCACAGCAAGCACACAGTCTGAGTCTCCATCTCTACTCAACCCCTTTGCTTCTCTCTGTCTGACCGTCCTTCTTTCCTATCTTTCTTCCTCCCTCCCTCCATTGCTCCCTTCCTTCCTCCGTCCTTCCTCCTTCCCTCTCTCCCTCCTTTCTTTTTTTAATCCTTTTAACTTTTTGTCTTTAGATGTAGATCTCCAAACAAAGGAGAACTTCCCCTTCCCTCCAGCAGATTTGCCCCTTGAAACATGGCCTAGAAGGTGGTTCTGTTGTCCCCTCTCGTCACTTCCTAGATCAAGAGAGTGTTTTCAATGGCTTCAAATTCAGCGTTCTTAGAGCTCTATACCCTCCATGTGCCTGGTTCAGCAAAGCCTTCTGAGCTGCAAGAGGGGACTGTTTATTGGCATTTGGGGAAGATTGCCCAATTACAAACTGCTGTGGTATGTGGGCTCCGTGGACATGGATGTGAGGGCTGTGCATGCCAACTTCCATCTCTGGGAGCTGCTTCCTCAGGCCACATGAGACTTGAGGGTTAAGTCAGAGGCAGTAGGGATGGATAAGTGATTCTTAGTAAATGGAAAGTATTGCCTGTGGTTATTTGCTAGTTGCAGCAGCAGCAGCATTTCAATTTGCTGATCCTAGTTAACCCTTTAGCTAGAGTCTGCACAGTGGCAGGTGCCAGGCAGTAAAGTCCATCAGAGGCCAGCATGGACAATACTTGACAGACAGATGCCCCACTGCTGCTTGTTGGCTCTTCTTTTACGGGTAAACTTCTGCAAGTCTTCTCTAGACCTCACTGTGTGAGGACAATGGGAGAGCGCTAGCTTATAGTGAGGGACAAGGAATTGTTGACCTGCAAGATGGCCACCATTCCAGCACTGACTTAAAGCTGAAGGTAGCCTCTTCAGATGCTTTACCTAGATCTAAGGAAGAGAGGAAGCCTGAGAGAACAGATGCTAGGAAGGGGAGCATGTGGGGCCTAGGCCCAGAGCAGAGCATGCGTGGTTGGTTTTCTTCCCTTCTGCCGACTCCCCTGCCTCAGGAGTGAGGCTATAGATATTGCCACATCTGTTTATCAGCTGTGAAGTGCCTGTAGAGATGGCAGAGAGTTGGATATATGTCACTTTTATTATAAGAAATAAACTACAAAGCAGTACACAGTGCCTAGGCATACACCATGGTGTTGTTCACAGTAGCTAAGCGTTGGGTATGGGGATCATCAAATACATTGGGGTCTCTGTTCACACAGTATGCAATGACTGGCTTTTAGGAATATTTAGAAAGAAATATGAGCATTATACACAGTGTTAAGTAAAAAAGTCAGGGGGGAAAGCCATACATTCAGTGCTATCCATCTGTGTATTTCCCAAGTCACCCTTACTGAGAATGATTTGGCCTTATTCTAGGTTATAAGAGACAGGCAATGAAAGGTCTCCTCTACTTGTTGCTTGCCTAGAGCTGTTTGTCAACAGACTCTTCATGAGCCCTTGAAAACATATCTGAGGAGTTCCATCTACTTCCATATATTCCTATTTTCTAAGCCTCAGTTTTCCACATCTCTCAAATGGAAATACTGGCAGCTGTTCCTTCTCGCCCGTGATGTGAGATTTACTTACTTGTAAAGTGCCTAAGGTGGTGTGTGTAATCCAAATGTAAAGTAGTATTTGCTGGTCTGTTAGTGTTTGCCTGTTGCCACAGGGCACTCAGAATGAAGAAACAAAAGCCATAGGTGGGCAAACTTTCAAACAGCAGAGGTTGATTGCGTGTGTGCTTGAAGTCTAGGCAGCCAAGATCCAGGTTTGAGCCAGGGTGTTTGCTGTGGATCCACCTTTGCTTCACATAGTGGGGCTGATGGAAGGTACCAGGGAGCCAACTGGGCCTGCTTGATGAGGTTACTCTTCATACCCAGAGCTTCACCCTCACTTTAGAGGCAAGGATTTCAACATTAACTTTGGAGACATAAAATTCAGACCATAGCCCTGGCTAGAATGAGGCTGGCCCAAGGACAGTCTGTCACAGCTACTTCTGTGTATGTCCAGCTTTCCCAGCAGGGCTGGGGACTCCACATGTCCTAAGGTGATAGAAGGATCTGTGTATCTGGGTCCCCAGATGGGCTGCTCAGTAATTAAATCTGTTACTGTCTTCTGCAAGGCCGCCTGGGGCAGGGAGGCTAGTCCGATAAGCATCTCCAGTTGGCCCCAAGCTGAATTGACCATTAAAGGGGCAAGTGGGGTGAGCCCCCAGACATTACTGTCAGCTCTGAATGTAGTCCAGGCCTGCTGCTCTGGGGACACTGATCTGCAGAGAGGGTCAGGCAGCTGGGAGCTCAACTCCCCATGAGGGGAGGCTGGGATGAAAGACCGTTATCAGGACTTTTCCTTGAGATGGGGCATGAGAGTTTCAGCCACTCCTCCCTCTGCTACTCTGTTGTTGGTCTTCCCTTCCAGAACAGAGACCATGTCTGTTTGTCTAAGTACATTGCTGTCTCTTCCCCTCATTCAGGTCTCAGTTCTTCCTGTGTTCTTAATTCAATATCTTCCATTTCGACCGATAGCCTTTCCTTCCCTTTGTTATAGCTGCCCCCGACTGACCATTACTGCCTTTGGACAAATATCAGAATGCTCCCAGAAAGTGGGTCATTAGAACATTGTCTCCATAGACCTGTTCTTGCTAGCCTATAGAATTACCCTCTGAGGAATTCTTGTGAGTAGTCTTGTTCTTTTGAGTACCTCCAGTTGTGGCAAAAAAAAAAAAAAAAAACCTTATCAGTTGAGAGCACATTTTATTCTTTCCAAGAACTTTGAGCTTTCCACAGTCCAGTCTGGTGACTAAAAGGGTGGATAAGTTGGGGAACACACAGTCAGAGGGTTGGGATGACGTCAGCACTATTAAATGTTGTAACTGATATTCTTTTGTGGTTCCAACATAAATTCCTAAATCACCTTCCAAAATGTCAGCACAGTGGCCACCTCAGCAGAATAAGCCCTAGCCTTCTCCTGAAGTGACTGTTGTAACAGTTGTCCTCTTTGTGATACTTGGTACAAATCTCTATGCTGTTATTTTGATCCCTCCCCGTAGCTATAGCATCTGTAGAGCGAAGGCCCCACCAGCCCTAACAGTATCTGTTTAGCTTATGGTAGTGACTTCAGATCTGCTCAACATGATGGCCATGACACCATGTAAGGGAGAGGGGAAGGGAATGGTCAGGTCTCAGATGTATTCGTGGGCTTTCTGCTTTCTGTGATGTATAATAACAGACCCTGATGTCCATATCAGTAAGAAGAACGCAAGTGATGTTGATACAAGCCAACATTGAAAATGGTTGTTTTGCTAAAATGACATCGATAACAATAATCCCAATGTAAGCATGGGCCAAACGGAATCATCGAGGAAGAACCCTGTGGCCGGAGCTCCATAAATGAGAGTTTCCTTTTCCTCCTGAATGTTTGAGAAAAGGGATAATTGTATTTCCAACACAGCCTTAATTCCAGATTACATACATAATGCACACAAAATTAACAAAAGGAGCCTTTAAAATCTGACAGCTTTGTCTAGCTGTGGTGGCACACAGGCCTTTAATTTTTAATTCCAGCATGGAGGCCAAATCAGGTGGAGCTCTGAGTTTGAGGCTAGCCTGGTCTACAAAGCAAGTTCCAGGATGGCCAGGGCTGTTATACAGGAAAACTCTATCTCAGAAAGATAAAAAATTGACACCTGTGTAACAATTGTTCTTAGCCCTGGATAATAAGAACTGTAGGGGGTAGTCATGATGTCCTCAGATACATCAAATCTAAGTCAATCCGAGGCAGGACCCCAGCATCCATTTTAAAGGCTCTTCCAGTGAACATCTAAGACCAAGAACCAGAGGCTTGGGTTCAGCTCTGAGTTCACTGTGAAGTAATTAGCTGCTAAGCCCGGGGGCCAGCGACTCTTCCCTCTGGGACCCTGAGTATTTTTATTTTTCTTTTTAAAAAATATTCATTTATATGTTTGGTTTTATTTTGTGTTGGATATTTTTCTGGCCTCTATGACTGTGTACCATGTCCACACAGCACCCACAAAGGATGATATCAGATCCTCTAGGACTGGATTTACAGATGGTTGTGAGCCACCATGTGGGAGCTGGGAATTGAACCCAGGTCCTTCGGAAGAACAGTCTGTGCTCTTAACCACTGAACCATCTCTCTAGCCCAAAGTTGATATTTCTCTGGCCAGGCAGTTGTCTGGCAGCTTCACCAGCTCACTGAAAAGCCCACCACCTTCCCACTTGGCTTTGACCTGTATTTCTTGCCTTCACAGTGCCCTGTCATTTAGCATATGTTTAGATTGTTGTCACCAACCAACAGATTGACCCCAGCTGGCTTTGTGAGCCCCACTTGACCTCTCAGTCACTTAACCTCTTATGGTAACATTTATATATTATGACTTATATATCTGAAGACTGCGATCCCAGCAAAAGTTGAGTCTGTTGGAGACAGCGAGGGTCCCCTTCAGGCTTGGGTGCTTGCAGATCAGAAAGGAGGATCTGGACCAAAAGTAGGTCACCGAATGAATGTATCAGGGACCCACTGCTACACTCACCGACTGGTTACTTCTGTAGAAGGAGGCTTGTGGGCCTCATTCATTCTCCAATGACCTCAGGGGCCAGCATGGGGCCCAGCAAGCCAACCCAGGTCTGTGTAAGGACAGGAAGCCAAAACCACATTTAGGTAGTGTGTTTGGAACCCCACATATGATACAGGCCACCTCAAGGAGAGTCATCAAGGATGGGAAGAAAAACTTAGGAGAGAAAAGCAATGCGGAGTAAGGAAATACCAAGTCTCTCCTAATTAAATATTTATGGTGTGATTTCTTTTTAAGAGAAGCCAATGGATTTTAATATGTAAATTTTAGGATGAATTCAATAAGGATAAGCAAAATGTGATCATTGTAGGACCCATCTCAGAAGAAAAGTATTTCAGGAAATGAAACTCATTGTTGGCTTAGGAAGATGGCCAAATGCAGTATGCAGAACCAGTCAAGATCAGCCTGTGTGCCATAGCCTGGTCCCTCAGACAGCCTGATTAGAGAGGAAGGACAGATGCAGCAATGCCCAGGGCAGCCAGACGGTGGATCTTCAATCTGCTGTGATAGTTTTGATTGCCAGAGAACCTTCTAGGGATTCTGCACTTGTCTCATTTTATCCTGATAAGACATGGAGTCTTCTTCCTAGTTTACAGGTGCAGGAACCAGAGCCCAGGGAACATATTTTCTTCCCCAGATAGATGGGCAGATAGCACTGTGGCCTTGGACAAGCTCATGCTTCTGTTATCTGTGCCTTCATGTTAATTATTCTTGTTCTTTGGGGTTGCTAATTAAATGATTTCAGTGTTACAGATTTTTGTCTATTTTTCCTAGAGTCAACATTAGACATCTCTGGACTATGTCAAGATTAACTAGGAAATCTAATTAAAATCAAGCTAGTTCAAGAGTGGAACTGGAAAAAAGGGTAGCTATATAAAAGGGTGTGTACAACTTTTAAAATCAGGGCTTGCCTTAGGTTCTCAGCCTTTCTTCTAAATGTTAAAATGTTGAAGCTGCCTTCTTTCTTGCTAAGGAAGGGTACTGACTCTTACAGATAGACACTGTCCAGATTACTACCTGGGGATAGGGAGTGGGGGAGGGTAATATTTTATCCCCAGCTTTGCCACTAATTAGATAATTGCTCTAAGCACAGAACTTAACCTACTTGAGTCTTAGTTTCCAAGTCTCTGAAATGGCAACAATGTTTGCAAGGATAAAATTAGGCAGCCTGTCTGCTCCCTGACTGGAAGCCCTCTCATGCCTATGTAGCTCCTGCTTTAAGACTTTGGGAAAATGGCATGGTATGTTCTGAGCCTCAGTTTTCCTATCGGTAAATTGCATAGTGTCTACCGAGCTGTATCAGCAAGAAAGTATAATGGAGTGATACGTAGTTGTCGGTTAGCCATTGGATGCCAGACTGAGGGAAGAGCCGTACAATACTCTGATGGTCAGGCAGAACCCTGCTGATGGCTGAACACATGCTGTATCAATGAGTGTTTATGCGGCTGAGGGAGCGAGGCCTGTTCCTCCACAACTCAGCACGGGGTCTTGTTCATGGTATTGTTGCTGATACACAGCCAGTGATGACTGCTTCACAGAAGCATGGCTGCTCTAGATGTTTCCACTGCCAGGGTTATGTGCTAACCTTGCTGCTGTCAGGAAGTGTGAGGACTGGTGCTGAGGAGTGGAATTCAGGATCTCCTTCCTGGATCTCATGTCCCAGAGCTGTAGTTTTCCAGGGCAGCCATTCCTCCTGTGAATCCTTAACGCATCCCACACCAATGAGCTCAGGATTGAGATGCAAAATCCGGGGATCAAGACTGCCCTTAAAGTCTGGTAGAAGATGCAGATTCTCCCAGAGGGCAGGTTCTGTGGGGTGAGATGGGTGGGGTAGAGATACAGAGGTATGAGATTCCTGAGAACTGAAAGGCAGGGAGGGGAGGTATTGAGGGGGAGGAGAGAAGGGGAGACAAGGAAAACAAAAGGGAGAGGGGGCAAGAAAACCCAATTCCCTCTTTCACAATTCTCACAAGGTTCTGCCTGACCATCAGAGTGTTGTATGGCTCTTCCTGCAGTCTGGTATCCAATGGCTAATCCATCTGGGGGCTGGACGGCCTGAAAATGAAGTGTGCTGTAACGTCAAAGCAGGGTCTGTGCCTCACATCTACACAGGGATGAGATGAGAGGCATGTCAACATTCCAGGAATCCCCAAGTAGTGATGTTCTGTCCAGATAATGAGAGGCTCAAAGCCAGCTAGAAAGGAAAGCAACCCTTGGGTTTGACAACCTCAGAGGGTAAGGTAGGGCAAGCCAGACTGGAGCTGATTGGACGAAGGCCTTGAGAGCCACAGAACACACTCAACATCTACAAAAGCAAATGCCAAACACATTTCTTTATTAGACCAGCAATATATGTTACTTATAGAAACACAAGAAAACATATAATCGCCTGGTAGACCAGGAGGATGAGCTCCCTAATCCGGTTACTCCACAACTCTTAGTCACTAATGGCTAAGTGCCTAGACTCTGGGGTTGCCCTGCCCGGGACAGAGTTCACCACTCCACTTACAGCTGGCAGCCACAGGTGAGTCATTTAGCTTTTCTCCTCTGTATATCAGAGATGCTAATAGTAGCTACTCTCATAGCAACTTGTGAAATTTAAAGATGCTAGCACTGTACTGTGTAAAGTAGTAGCTGAACTATATCAAATGCTGTAACTGTAACACTGGGACCATTGTAAAAAAAAAGTTAGTAAACTACTACTGTATTTCTAGATATTCCCCTATGTAACATACAGAAAGTATTGTGTGCGACACAGTTTTTTTTTCTTTTTTTTTTAATTTCTTTTTTTTTTTTTGAACATGAAATGCTTTTTTTTATAGCATGTTTTACAAGGGGAGGGGGTAAGAGGGTCCAGGTGGTGGAAAAGTACAAAATCTTCTTGGCCTGCGCCTTGAAACATGTCATGGTCTATATGGTACACTGCCTTGAATTATGATCTACCTGCAGTTCTTCAGAAGATATGGTACACTGCTTGAGTTATGGTCTCCCTGCTATTCTTAAGAAGACATGGTACTCTGCTTTGAGTCTATCTGCAGTTGCTAAGCAGGATCTTGCAGTTGCCAAGCTTCAGAGGACATTGTGCAGGTGGGGAAAGGTAGGGGGTAAGGGTAAGGGCGAGGGTCCTGGCTTCTGGCATCTCCCCCTTCTCTGTTTAGTTAGAGAAGGCGTCTTATGTTCAATCCCAACTATGTGAGTTTTGAATTTGGATGTCTAATTATGGGGGGTCTTAGACAAGTTCACAACCCCAAAACACTGATGTGAGACGAGTCACATCGATGGTCGAAGGCTTTAGGCTGTCGACGATGGGCAACGTCAAGGGACTCTGATGATGACACAGTTTTTTTGAGGACATGGTTGCCCTGTGCTGCTGACACGGACAGATTGTTACTATTAAGCTAATGTTTGCTTATAGTGGAATGTGCTATGCCCCCTCCCCCCACCCCGGTGCTAAAAGTTTCACATAAATGAACACATTAAGTCCTCACAATAACTGAAAACTGGGTACCAATGAGGAGATGCTTAAGTGCCTTTGTGGTAGAATCTTACGAGTTAGCAGGCAGATAGATATCCTGACTTTTAAACGTGCTCATGTTAGTACTTGATATGCACTTTGTAAGGTCAGGTAAGATTCTTTAGGATCTCTGGAAAGAGGCAAGTTTTGGTGTGAGTATGTGCCCTCTGTCCCTTCCTGCAACAAAGAAGAGTCAGTCTGGTACCTCAGGCCAGCAAGGATGGTACCCACTACCAGTTACCCTGGGAGGTTTACACTTCTGAACTGCAAACAGTTGTGTCCGCCTCATGTTCTCTTGGGCTTTACTGGTGTTTTCAGCCTCTAATCTGGCATCTCTCTTAGATCTGAAATAGGGTCTTAGGTCCAGAGTTGGTCTTCTTTTTCCTGAGAGGTCTTTAACAGTACTGTGTGTGCCACTGACTGTAGCTTCTTCACCCTTCTCTTTCCATTGATGCCCTTTGGCCTCTGTCCTCAAACTTTGTTCACTAATTTAATTAAATCTTTGCTAACCCTACCCACATGAAGCCCAGTTCTGGCTCCTGCAGGAATGTAGGAGAAGAAAGCTATTTGAGAAAACACCCACTCAAAAAAACAGAGCCAAACCAAAAGGTGGCTCATTCGTAGCGCCCCTGGGCTGAGCCAGATGGGTTTAATGGGAGAACTGGCTTTACTGTGAGTGTGGGGATGAGTGGGTCACTCAGTGTGATGGAGGACAGTGACCTTCTGGGACTAACCCCTCGTTTCTTCATTTAGGAGCAGCTCAGAGCTGAGGAAGGAGAAATCCCGAGATGCCGCAAGGTGCCGGCGCAGCAAGGAGACAGAGGTCTTCTATGAACTGGCTCATGAGTTACCCCTGCCCCACACTGTGAGCTCCCACCTGGACAAAGCCTCCATCATGCGTCTAGCCATCAGCTTCCTGCGGACACATAAGCTCCTGTCCTCAGGTAAGGCTTGACAGGTCCTGGCCCAAGCTGGCATGAGGCTTCACTCCCAGACACACCTACAAATATCCACCCACAAAAAGGCTGACACATGGCCTTTAGTGTTACATTTATTTTTTGCGTGTGAGTGTATGCATGTGGGTCAGAGGACCACCTTTGGGAGTTCATTCTGTTCTCTTCTATCATCTGGGATCTGGAATCTGGGGCTTGAAGGTTGTCAGGCTTAGCAGCAAGTGCCTCTACCCATTGGGCCATCTTGCTGGCCCTGTTCCTTTATGGTAGCATCTCCTCTCTGGTGATGGTCTTCTCACAAGTACACCCAGGGGAAGAGGTCAAGGACAGGCCCAAGCAAGAGTATGAGGTGCTCCCAGAAGCAAGGCAGAAGGGGCACTGCGCAGAGCAGGGTCGGTGGCAGGGGCACTGTAGGACTGAGTAGAGACAGTGGCTCAGCTGCATTCAGTTCCTAATGGGTGGGTAGCCCCATGATGAGATAGCCCTGTGATAGATGACAGCCTCAAACATTGCTCACTCTCGTCCAGCCAGTGCATTCTTTTTCCCCTCACATCTCTTTACCAACAGTCCATAAAAAATGTTTTCTTTCCTTTCTCAGAGTTACATTCCTCAAAAATCATTTCCTGTTAGGCTTCACCAGGAAGAGGCAGCCTGGGATTTCCACTTTCAGATCTTATGTGCAATCTTGTCAGATTTATCAGTTCTGTAAGGAAACTGGGCAGCATATAGCAGCCAGGCTGGCACTACGACTGTGCAGCGTCTGAGTGCGTGAGCAAGGGAGGCAGTCAGGAGGGAAAAAAGACTCTGAGGCTCATTTTCAGTTTTCCTAAGTGAGTGAGTGTGTCACTCTGGAGATGACTCCTTCTGCTATCCTGTAACAAAATGGCTATTCTGGGCAAGAGCCCCCTGCACAGAGGGGAATCCAGCATGAGGTGGGGAAGCCAGACTGGCCTGTGCTATTCTGGGCCCTCTGCACAGGAAGGATATATGGAAACGACCTTCGGAGAAGAGAATGATTGCTCACCCCACCCCCAACCCTATTGCCACCCCCAACCCTTAGGCTGGAGGCTAAGCCTGTGCTACAAGGCTGAGGTGACCGTGCTGTCACAGAAATGAACAGAGAGTAGAGAAAGCGAGGACAGAGCTGCTGAACACACAGCAGAGCAACAGTAATTACTCAGTTGTGGGTGACAATGGTTGAGGGAAGTTCAGACTAAGGCCTTGTAAAGCTTGGACTGCTAAATAAAAAGGCAGACTCCTGAAGAGTCTGTTCCAGGCTCCTTGCAGGCCTTCTTTTCACAGAGTTTGTCCTCTTGTAGAAATGGGGACAGCAATTCGGTGATTTATAGGATTCTGCAAAGCCTGTCAAGCAAAAAAAAAAAAAAAAAAAAAAAAAAGTTGATAAGGGGCAGGGAGCCAATGTGAAGCAGCTGAAGCCTGACCAGGACTAGCCAGGAGCAGTGGGTGGGCAGGAGGTTCTGAGAGCTGTCTGTGTCCTGCTGTCATAGTGGGAACACATTGTCTGTGCTTGCCCACACAGAAGCCTGTGTGTCTTCCTCAGTGAGGCAGATTGATTTGCAGAGGCCTTGGCTAGGGTTGGGTCTTCTGAGCTTATCTGCCCTCATGTGTCTTGGTGCAACCCCTCTCACACTCCATGTACTACATAAAGCCACAGATACAGGACCAGATGTCACACGTCCCGGCTCAGGAGCTCTGAGTCTTGAGGACAAGGACTGCCTGCTGTCTAAACAGCCCAAGCACAGACAGACCAGAACGCTTGGCGCATCAGTCTGGGGCTCTCAGTTCTGTAGAAAGAAAAGTTAGAGCATGATAAACAAGTTCTGGTCATCTAGTCCTGGCAACCTTGAAGAAGTGCCCCTGAGTGCAGCCATGGAAGGAGATGTGGCTTAGTTCTCCTTTTCTGCCAGTTCTCGGGGCTCCTACCAGGTGTTCTCTGGACTGGTTGTAGAAATCATTTTCAGAATTGGAATGTAAAGCAACCCTTTTCCTCCCCACCCACCCATTGTTTTTGTGTGTGAGTTCATGCTCTTGAGAAGTTAGGGAAGGGCCTCTGGGTCTTGCTCGATGGCTTCTACCTCATTTCTTTTAGACAGGACCTCTCACTCAGCCTGAAGCTCACCATTTTAGTTAGGTTGGCTGGCCAGCAAACTCAGGGTTGCGGGCACACACAGCCAACTTCAGTCACTGCTGAGGGCGCACATGTTCATCAGTGCAGCTTGCTGTGCCTGCTGAGCCATCCTCTCAACCCTGAATCATACTTCTTGTCTTGTCTTGTTTTTGTTTTTTGTTTTTTGTTTTTTTTTTTCTTTTTCAAAGATTTATTTATTATATATGAGTACACTGGAGCTGTCTTCAGACACACCAGAAGAGGGCATCAGATCTCATTACAGATGGTTGTGAGCCACCATGTGGTTGCTGGGATTTGAACTCAGAACCTCTGGAAGTGCAGTCAGTGCTCTTAACCACTGAGCCATATCTCCAGCCCCCATTGTTTTTTGTTTTTATATGACAAAAAGTTTAGAGGATCTTTGAGCAGATATCCTCCTACACTTGGCTTATTGGCGTAGTTGCCATCTCTCTCAGAGATGTTGTATAGGACTTTCTCTCATTGGGCCTCAGCCCATGCAACATTGTTAGATGATATGAAAGTCTCTAGTCTGCTGTACAGGTTATAGCTTAGAAGTTATTCTAATACAAAGAAACGATGTAAGAGAAAAGTCAGCAAACCCTAATGTCTTTGGACCCACCTTTTAGCAGTTCTAGTGTTATCGACATATACTTTCCCAACTCAAAACAAACCACAGACTCGTTACTTAGGCAAGTTGAGGTTGTATACTTCATAGTTCAAATGCCTAAAAAAATACCAGGCTTAGCATTAGGGGTGTTTCTTCTTTTCTTAGCAACACACTTCCTTTGATTTTCACAGTAGGCTGTTGTGTGTGGGAATGTTGGGAAGGAAGCCTCCGCACTGAGAACTCCAGGCTGAGTCGGGCCACAGTTGAGATTCATATCACAGGAAACAAATCGAAACAATAGCTTTACGATACTCGCTTCCATGCTGGCCCAAGAGGACAGAACACATTCTGGCGGGAACATGAGTGGAAATATCACTCAATTGTCTTAAATCCTATTTCAAGATGAGCCCTGCGTTCTGGAGCTGAAGGAGAGTCGCTTCTGTGTTCCGAGAGCTTTAGCTCGCAGTAAATGTGCAGAATGTACATTCTCCCCAATTCTGATTTGAGGCTTCCCCCCAGAAATCAAATTCTTGTTACTGTAGAGTTGGAGGTCAGCACAAAGCCAATTTTCTAGACATAAATGTCAGGTTTAGTTTTGATTATTTTGATTTGAATTTATTTATGTTTGATTCCTGGCATTTGCCTAGTGAAGACAAATAGTCTGCTCAGGATATGATTCTCTGATCCTTAAGACATTAAAACCCAAGACATGATTTTAAAGTTTTTACTGTGACTTATCTATCAGGAAAAGTAGGACAAAAAGGACAGACTTATGGCAGGAGATGTGATTTCTGTGCCCTCTTATGCCTCATGGTAAGACCTGTTTTCCCTGGTTTTCAGCCCAATTGTTTTACTCTCCCACTCCATGGCCCCACCTATACTCAAAATCAAGGCCTTTTCTGTGCTGTTTGGAAGGAGGCCAGCAGGATGATTCATGCCAGGATGTTCCTGGCTGAGAGCAGCCAGCAGTCCCTTCAAGAAAGTCTAACTTTGTAGTGTTCTCTTAGGGCAGAGAGTCTGGTCAGTCAGGAGATAGCAACTGACTGTAGCTCTGTATAGCATTTTACGAAGGCTAGCATGGCGAGCAAGGATCGCGGGTGAGCGAGTGTGGAAAGAGCAAGATAAAACTCTCCAGTGATGGACTTCTGGGGCACACCAGGAGAGCAGCAAGGTCAGGTGGGATCTATTACACTGCTGAAAGTGGGCCCAAGCCTGCCCACAGTGGGCATAAGGTACAGCCAAAGATACAGAAAGTGGCCCATTCTCTTTTCTTGCAGCTCTGTGTGTCTGAAAGACTTGAGCACTGTGGTGCTGGGAGAGGAGGCACTGCATAGGCACAGCCTTTGAAAGGAAAGACTCCGTGGAGATAACTTAGTACCAAGCACCTGGGAAGTAGGAAGCCTGTATCTAAGCTTCTCTGAAACAGTCTAGGAGTTCTAGAGTTTCTTGAAGAGGGAAACATCTAGAAGAATCATCCTGGTGGAGTAAGAATGTAGCAGCCTCACTGCTGGCCTCAAAGACCCAGTCAGAGACCCCTTGCTCTGGCACCTGCTAGTTCACCCGAGGCAAATGGCTCTACAGTTCTGGTGTGTCACCCACCATGGGCGGTGCTGTCTAAAGGAAGTGAGCAGTGCTCCGGAAAAGGTGCTCCACAACCTTCTCAGCTGCACATATCCTGGCTGTGGAGTCATCAAAGCCTGTTTACTGGTGCTATTTTTAGCATTAAAGAAACTTGTGCTCCTTCTCAGTGGAGACAGTTCGTCTATACCACAGTTCTTTGAGATTCGAACCTTGACAGGTCCTGGGAAGCAAATGGCCAGGATGTAGAACCCCAGATGATTAGAGAACCAGCCCAGTACCTTAGCAAGCACCTACTTTATTTTGTACCCACAGTTTGCTCTCTGTTCTTAGCAGTTTCCCCAGGAGGGGCTTAGACTCGTCAACAAATGTCTTTCCTGGAAGCTTGTTGGTGCCTGAAGGCTGGACTTGCACCCCTGCTTGCCGTGTCCCCAGTTCTCCACAGAACTGAGTGTGTAATGAGTGCCACGGGTGAGCCCAGCCCTTATTCCAGCCCAGGGAAGATATGGAGGAAAAGCTTCGTAACTGCAGTGAGTGAGCTTACCCCAAGCCCAGTGCAGGGTCAGATATGTATTTAGGGGAAGTCTGGTGTGCACAGCCATGAGGATTAGCAGTTTTCAACAGAGATGTGACAGGAGGCTCAGGACTCTGGGTGCAGCAGGGGGATGTCTGCCTTCCTCTTCTGGGCTGGGAGTGACCTGGCCAAGTTCCTTCAGAGACTCCTAGGAGAATAAGCAGGTGCTACAAGAGCAAATAGTTCCACTGAAGGAAGAGGCCACGCCCAAGCCTGGCTGCTCCAAGGTCCCAGGGAAGGAGAGGGCTGCTGGCTTCCTTGACCCTGTAGTTGTTGTGACTTGAGTCTCAAGATGTCATGTGTCTGGCCCCAGAGCACCTTTCTCCAAAGGGCAGGCAACGCCACTGTAGCCAGTTTCGCCACCTCCTGGAAGTAAGCGGACTGGACACTTCGGAAAGCCCGCTTGGCTGTGCGAGGCCTGTTAAAAACAGGAAACTTTAAGCAGAACTATTTTCTCTGGGTCTAGTAACCTAAATAGGTTGTCTTGGGAGTTCTCCAGATTTTGAAGTCAGTGTTGCCACTGAGATCAAAGAGGCTGAAGAGAAAATAAATTCTCAGTAGGCCTCAGGGCTGGCCTCTGTTTGTCTGGAGAAAGTGGCCACCTCACTAGGGTAACTCAAACGCAGCTGAAACCTTCTTCTTGCGCGTTTCCTAGGTCAAGCACTCTTGCCCAGCCCGGCTGGTTTTCTCTCCATGGGAATAGTCTTCAGCACGTGGTCCCTGGAGCAGCAACTTTTACACCTCTGAACTTTTTTTTTTTTTTTTTTTTTTTTTTTTTTAGGAAGAAAGGGCTCTTTCCCAGCTCCCCTGAATTAGGAAGGAAGTGTGGGGGAGACCTTCCAGCACACCCTGGGTGGGGTACAGCCTCCTCTTACTTGCATGGCCTTAGGCTCTGGCCTCAGCTTAATTTTTGAGCAGGGGTTTCCATGTTCTTTACTTCGCACAAAACTCCATAAATTGCATAGCAGTCCTGGGCCCTCCTGGGCCTATAGTCCTGGGCCTATAAAATGAGACTCAATGCTACATGCCTCGTGAGTCACTGTAAAGCCCATGTAAAGTGTTTACTGTGTTGCCTGTCTGTGGTTATTGTTCCACTTATGTTAGCAGCTAAAGTATCAGATGTTGCTGCTATGATGTCTAGCGTTGTACCTCTAGACCCTTCCCCCAGCCTTCCTATTGGACAGCAAATTCTGCTACCACAGAAACCACACTGTCCCAAAGTCATTTGTCAGTGTGGCCTGGGTGTTTCATCTAGACTTTGCTCATCAGGCGTGTGGCAAATGCTTAGATGGTTGGCAGTATGCCTTTCCCATAAAAGCCCACCCTGTGCTCTAGAGCCATGCTTGTCCCCTCAGTCTTGTCTGCTTTAACACCCATGAGTGTTGTCCATGTCCACTCTTTCCAGTCTGCTCTGAAAATGAATCTGAAGCTGAGGCTGACCAGCAGATGGATAACTTGTACCTGAAAGCCTTGGAGGGTTTCATTGCTGTGGTGACCCAAGATGGTGACATGATCTTTCTGTCGGAAAACATCAGCAAGTTCATGGGACTTACCCAGGTGACACCCTCTGCCTCTTTCAATAGAAAAAAAATGTCTACATTTGGGGAAATAGAAGCTAACAGGAGGTCCTAGGCATCATCTCTCTTGACTTTTCCTTACACACTCCCATATGATGATGACAGTCCTTAGGCCACAAACCCCGAGAAACATGCTCCCAGTGTCATGGGGCTTTGCATTGCTCGTGGCTGCCCTGTCAGGTCTCTTCTGGTTAGATTAACTTGGCAACCATATGAATCAAGTCCCTATTGCCGCCATTACTGCTCTGTCACATCTGTAAGTCCATGGACCCAATGTTGGCCGGAGATTATTGATGAGCACCCCATTCATTTCCTTTCCTGTCTCTGAATACAGATGTTGTTATCTAGTTTCCTCCTGGAGTCTGACTTCATCATAGTAACAGTGTCTGGCCTTGCTTTTGAAACAGGTAGAACTAACAGGACACAGCATCTTTGACTTCACTCATCCTTGTGACCATGAGGAGATCCGTGAGAACCTGACTCTCAAAAATGGTAAAGTGTTCTTCTATGTTTGCATTCTTCCCGTGATCCCCTCCCCACAAGTCTACACAAATAGCCCAAAAGGATTACGGTATGGTGCTGTGAAAAAACTGGCATCCATAGTTTCCAGTTGGATTAACTCTTGGGTGGGTATTCGGCCACTGAGATGAGACCCAGCACATAGAATAGCTCCTAATGACCATCCAAGATGCCCGATGTCATACTACCAGGTCAGGGTGCCATCTCTAGGACGTTTCATCACCTGAGATCAATCATCCCTGCTAAGTGACACCACCCAAACCAATAGCTTCATCTATGCCAAATTATTTATGGGAACTGCTACAGGTGCTATTTATCGTGTATCAAACCACCCAACACAAGGGCTTAAGCAATCTCCCACATTTCTGGAGATTCTGTGGGCAGGTCTCTAGCTCTATGTGACATCAGCTGGATTGCAGTCATCAGGGGATGAACTAGGTTGAAGTGATTAAAATGGATCACCAGATTTGTAGCTGGGACAGTGACTATGGCTCTCAGTCTATTTAGCCTCCTGGTAGCCTTTGTCATGTGGAGACACTAGAGTAGCCATGTTATATGACAGCTCAGAGCCACATTTCTTACTTCTCCCTGTAAAGTGCAATTGTTGAAGCTGGCAGACCTTCCTAGGCCTGAGTCCTGAAATGGGCATGTCACCACTTCTAACCCTATTCTGCTGGTGAGTGCAAGGTTCATGCCTGCCCTGTGTGTCAGGTGTGTGTCAAGAGGCGTGACCCTTAGGATTACTACTGAAGAGTAGCTATTACGGGAATGTGGAGATTTTCAGAAGAACTGAAACTTTAGGGCTGGAGAACTGGCTCAGTGGTTAAGAGTACAGGCTATTCTTCCAGTGGACCTAAGTTGACCTCCCAGGACTTTTGACTGGTAGTGGGTCACAACTGCCTGTAACTCCAGCTTCAGGAGATCCAGGGTCCTCCCCTGACCTCTGCAGGTATTTGCACAAATGTGCTCATAAAAACTTCAGTAAACCTTTCAAAACCAAACAAAAGGAGCCATAGCCGTAGGCAGCAGGGGCTCCCAATGACTGCTAAGATTCTGTCTGTACTTAAGAGTCTATCACTGGTCTGGACAGACTGCCCACATCAAAACATCTTTTACTTCTCTCACCTGTCACTACCATGGGGTGTGAGCTCATCCAACCTGAATAACAAAGGCAGTGATACCACACCTGTGAAGTGTTGTCATTGTCATGCGTGATACAAAAGCTGAGGCTTTATTGGCTCACCTCTCCTGTTGGTACAGATTACTGTAATCCACACTTAGACTTACAAAGCTTTGTAAAATTATAACCACCTCCCTTTCTGATGCTGCCCTGACCTCTCATCTGGATTGCTTGGCCAGCTGGCTCCCAGAGTATAGAGGCTGGGGACCACCATGAGTTTATTTGTCTTGCCTGTGGTACTGAGAAACACTAGGCTATATAGAATGATTGGTTCTTGATGGTGAAGAGGCTATCAACTACAGACATGCACCTCCATGCTTGGCTCTCAGAAGTACTTTGTAAAGAGGTGTCTCTCATTGCTTCTCTTCTAGAGAACACTGGTCCCTGGGTTCTTGGTCTCAATCAACTGCTGACCAGAATCTCTGTTTGAGTCTATGAGATGAACCAAGTATCTCAACTCCTGTGCTGCTCAAAGTCTTTCTTTTCAAATCAATAGCAAAAGATGAGGCCAAATGTAGGTTTAGGTTCTCTGGCTCACAGCTGAGTGCCCTCCACTTATCTGAGAAACACTCAGACTCATGAATAGAGATTTGAGATCAGGCAAACTCAGCCAATCAGCAAGTCCTCACTGAAGATTTCAGGCTGCATAGACTCATGGCCTAAAAGCAAGGGGTCAATATGGGTTCCTGGAAAAAGAGAATGTCAGGAGACAGGCTGTGGAATGCTTTGATGGTGAGGTGGAGAGCCTCAAACTTTGTCCTGCAAACAGTCAAGGGATGTTGAAGATGTTCAAGCTGAGGTGATACTATCAGACATCAGAATGGGGAGACTCCAGAGATTAGCATAGCAAGTTAGGAGCCCACAATAACAACCCAGACTATTAGTCACAATTCAATCTCCAGCTCCCTCATTCTTAACTCCTGGGAGCTCTCAATACAGTTATAACTCATCATATACAAACCCCACCTAGTAACTAAAATTATAAGAATTGGGGAGAGTTTATCAGAACAACATTCAAGCTGTCACTTAATGGGTTCTGCAAAAGATGTTTAATTTTAGTTCAAGGAGGCCAGTTCTTTTGATACACAACTCTTTTAGACTGTCAGTCAAATCAAGGTTCCTTAGTGGTGTGGGTGCAGAGGCAGCTTCTCTTAGAAAGCAGTGTGACTATTTGTTGGAAGGTCCTAGATTGCTCTGTGATGCTGGGCCTTTGGAGGCCAAGAATGAAGGTGGCAGTGTAGCCACAGTTTAGACACAGCTGGCCTCATGTTTTCTATTCTGCTTAACAAGAAGCAGAAAAACTGGGCAGGCTTTGGAGACTTGTACTGAAGGAAAGAAGCTGTATGTTCTTTGTCTCGGCGATTTACTTAATCCTGAATGAAAGGTGATCTAATTGATCTTTGTCAAAAACATCTTTAAGATAGACTTGTCCACCCAGTTCCAGTTAAAAACAAGGTGTGTGTGTGTGTGTGTGTGTGTGTGTGTGTGTGTTTGTGTGTGTTCATCCATGTTCATTCTTCCCCCTCCTTGACATGTGTCACCTTTGGGAGAAAACTGATGAATGGTACATTATCCAGAAAGAACATAGTCACTCCAGGATGCAGATAAGATATAGGTCTCTCATGTTCCTGAGAGACAGGCTAGAAAGAGCACAGAGGATAATTGTCCGAGGATAATTTTAACTGGACAGTGTCCTTGAGCTACCACGGTCACTCTCAAGCTTCCCGCCAGAGGATGCAGGCCTGGCTGGGAAGAGACATCTGCAACTGTGGCTGTAGCCTCACAACTCTCAGGTGACAAACAGCTACAGTGGGAAGCAGACATGGGGCAGCTTCTGCCTTCTAGGCCTTCCTGCTCCTGGTGATGCAGTGACACGGGAGTGTCTACCCAGCCTTCCTCAGGCCTAGCACCTCTTTCTCCAAGACAGACATCTGGCTTTTGCAGGGGAGCAGCTGTGTCTCCCAGGAGCCCCTCCACTGTGAGTCTCTATGGACCTGGTGTTAGCCCATGCCCCTGAGTGGAACTGGACATCACTAGAAGCTTTGTAAAAGCCTTCCTTGACATATTTCTGTCCCCTTGTTCTGACCACAACTGAGCCAGGATTCAAGGCGCAGCAGCTGAGGGATACCATTAGTATTTAGGCCATGAGGGACTGCCCATGGCACTCAACTACAAACAATTAGGAAACACAAATAGATTGTAATTTGGATTTATTCAACTGGGTCCCACACCCTTCCCCACTCAGGCACTGGTTTTGGGAAGAAGAGCAAAGACATGTCTACTGAGCGTGACTTCTTCATGAGGATGAAGTGCACAGTCACCAACAGAGGCCGGACCGTCAACCTCAAGTCTGCCACCTGGAAGGTAGGCTATCAGTCATAGCTTGTAGTGTCAAGTGTGAGCTGGGAGCATGGGTGCCTGAGGCCCTGTCCCTCTTCTCAGCAGTCTCGGCCTTGTCTTACTCCTATGGTTTGTCCCCAGGTCTTGCACTGCACCGGGCAAGTGAGAGTCTACAACAACTGCCCCCCTCACAATAGCCTCTGTGGCTACAAGGAGCCCCTGCTGTCCTGCCTCATCATCATGTGTGAGCCGATCCAGCACCCATCCCACATGGACATCCCCTTGGACAGCAAGACTTTCCTGAGCCGCCACAGCATGGACATGAAGTTCACCTACTGTGATGACAGGTGGGGTGTTGGGAATCTGAAGTCCCAGCAAGGACGGGGGGTGGGGGAGTGGGGTGTATCTTACCTGCGTGTTTCTGTGTGAGTGTACCTACAGTGCAGGGATGGGACCAGGACATAGTGTGGTATTGCTGGTTGCAAGTTTGTAGAAGGTAGCCTCCTTCCAGGTGAAGACTTTAAGTGAGCTAGGCGGGACTCTAATCACCAATTCGAGAGCAACTGGACGTTTTCTTGGGGGTGGGGTACAGAAGCAATAAAGAGAGTGGGCTTGGACTAGAGAGCCTAGCCTCTGACAGAGTCATCTGTGGTCAGTGTAGGCTCTCACCTTCATCAAAGGTGAGACCACAGAGGGTGCACAAGGAAGGCATGCTGTGCGGTTGTCATTCCATGCAGGGTGTGTGTAGACTACACCGCAGTTCCTACCCACTTCTGCTGCTGCTGCTGGGATCTAGTTGTGGATGGTGAGAACAAGTTGTGATCTGCAGTGGCTTGCCCCAGGGGCAGGAAAGGCAGGTGGGGGTCGAACTGGAGTATGTATCCCTAGCCTGAATAAATGGCACCACCATGTCTGACTGCTTTACCCAGCATGAGTTCAACTCGGCAGTGTCTCTCGGCAAGTGTCCTGCTTGTCACTCTGAATGAATGATTTGTTTCTGCTGTGTTTTATGGGATCATTCTGAGAGGTCACAGTTGTGAACACACTTGGAAAAGTACAAAGCTGTACATGTGGAGGCTTTGTGTCTTGGCTCATTTCTATTCCTGGCCTCCCCAAAGCAAAGAGCTTCCTCCTGAGCTCAAGGCAATAATAAGCTTGCCTCTGAAAGTCTGGTCCACAGGAGCCGGAGACAGCCTGCTCTTCCCCATAGCAGGTGGCCCCCAAACCCCAAAGCTCCCAACAGCCCTCAGGCCCAGCTCCTCTCTTTCTCAGCTAGGGTCTTCTATTTCTAGGCAGACATGTCTGGTTTCTAGGTTCGGCTTAGATCCTCCACTCAGAGTCTAGATGGACCTGGTGTGTTGGCTGTCACTTATGGCTCCATTTCAGAAGGAATGTAAAAGATCCTTGACATATTCCTGTCTCCCAGTTCTGATCACAACAGAGTTAGGTCTCAAGGCAGTGGGAGGTAGTGAGTGTTATATAATTAGGAAAAGTTCTACAAGCTTATAGGGAGAGAAACCTAACCTGTATTGGTCAGCACCAATGGTCATTCTAGTGTTACCACTGCTGGTATGGTGGTGACCACTGGATGTTCACACATCCAATCCTGTATCTACAGGAACAGTCTGAGCAGAAGATAGCTCTGAGGTGTATGCTCTGTACAGTTTTTAGAGAGACCCTGAAAGTCCCAGTGCCAGATCCATGGCACCAGCTTTGAGGTGAAATGTTAGTTGGGATGCTTACCCGGCCACCAGGAGTGGCCAGGACTGTGGGGGGTAGGAGGGAGTCACTCTGACTAGATCTCAGCTCCATAAGCAGGGAGAACCAAGCACCCTCAAGTCACCCGCCATCTCTCGATAACAGAAAGGAGATTTTAAAAACAAACTGGCAGGTGAGGGAACTATCCCCCAGAAAGATTTCAGGTAAAGGCTCTAGCCTTGAGTTAAAGGCAAAGGGGGAAAGTCACAAGAAATTCGAACCTAAAGGGATGAAGACCCCATGTGCACAGAAAGAGAGAGGTACCACGTTGACTTCCCTAGTTTGGCTCAGGATGGCAGGTCACTAGAAGGATCCTGTGATTTAGGGCTTTGTGACTCATTGTGTACAGAGAGATGCCGCTTATGATGTCTTAGGACACACTGTATTTTCAGCATAAACTTGTCTTTCAAGGAAGCTGATTACATGGCCCAACATGATTTCTGTTCTGCTAGGAAGACGACTGCAGAGGGATGCAAACACAGAGTGCCACACAGAGCGTTTAACCGATTAGCAGATTAGTTAACCAGGGTACAGATAGGGCAGTTGAAGAAGGGACTATTTTAAGTGTTTAATCCCTTGGTGTTATTTCTCGATTGCTTTGGATTGGGGGAGGGGCTTGTTCTGTTTCCATATGTTGGGGTGTGGAGCAGTGTGTGTGTGTGTTTGTGTGTGTGTGTGTGTGTGTGTGTGTGTATAAAAGAGAGGAGGGAGAGAGAGTATACATATACATGCTAACATGACCTTCTGAGAAATATGCTCCAAGCCCAGCATCTACGTGTGATAGCCAGTGCAGAACAGGGTTCCCCCATTTTATCCAGTGAATTATTTGGTTTGGTGACATCTGACATAGGAGGGGCACATCTCACACAAAAGGGATTGTTTTCCCCTAATGAAACCAGGAAAGAATCTGAAGAAAGGCAGTTTGAATCCACAGTCAAATCTGAGCAAGTTTGATACTTTCCTCTGGAGATAGATATATATATAGCAAAAGAAAAAAGGGGTCGGCATTATAGACAGAGGAGAGGAAGGAGAGAGGCAAAGCAGATGGGAAGTCTTACCGCTTGTTGAACTCAGGTTTCCACAATCAGTAAATTTAAGACAGTCGCTTTTATGTCCCTGGGGGTGGCTTGGTCACTTTGATTATTAGTTATTTGGGACAGTGAATACTTTAAACCCTCCAATAGTTCTGTCATTCCACTGACGTACAGAGCACAGTCATGGCTTAGACACACTGCTTATCTGAAAAGTCTGGAACTAAACGTGTTTCTCATTTGTGAGTTTGGGGGAAATTTTGCATAAACTCTCCTAAGTGAATCCAGAAATTCAAAATCCAAAATGATCTAGAATCTGAAACTTTTAAGTGTTGAAAATTAATGTTAAAACTTTTAACATTTTGGGCATCAGATTTCCAGATGAAGAGTGCCCAGCCTGTTTAGGGTAGACTGCTGTGGCTCTGTCAACAGGAGTGAAGTTCCTTAGCCAGGTAAAAGAAAAAACTTGTCTTCCTCTAGCCCCCATCCTCCCAAGGCTGGCCTGTGAGTTGCAACAATCCTCCTACCTCAGCATCCTGAGTGCTAAGGATGTCTGTATTATCAGTATAATTAATGTCCTTCTCTGCTGTGCACTCTATCATAAACGTTACATTCTGTCTGTTTCTTAACAGTCTAAGGAACTAATCCGAGATGTTACTTGGGAAACATCTGCCATGTCTTGAAACTATTATGTCAAAGAGGAAAAAAAACAAATCCTGGTGGCTAAGGGTTTTGAGCTTGAGATATGAACAGCTTAATGAAACCACAAGGAATTCGTAGTACAGAACAGAACACGCCATTCATCCAGGAGAAAGACCCAGGCCATTCTCAAATCCTTTAAAGGGGTGGGTTTTTAAATTCATGTGAGATGCCATCTAGTGGCCAAGTAAAATAACTGTGAAGAAAGCCAACTCATCAAGATAAGGTTTTCTTTGAAAAATTACATGTAATCTCAGTGTGATTTTGTGAGTCTTCCTGTTACTTTGAAAGATGTATGAAAATTACAGTAAGAATTTAAAACTAATGAATAAAACCACTTAGCCTTTACAGGCAAAGAATTTGAGAGCACCCATCAAAACAATATAAGGCATAGCCAGGAGTTAGGTTAATAAGTTAGGAAGACTTATGTGGCTGACGAGATGCTTCAGCAGTTAAGAGTGAGTGCTGATCTTGCAGAGACCCCCACCCCATACACATAATAACAGCTACTTACAGCTCTACTTACATTGAATCTCTGGCCTCTGAAGGCATCTGCACACATATACATGCACATGTATGTATGCACACGTGCACACACACACACACACACACACACACATACTTGAATCTTTGGGGGAAAAGATGTGTGGTGGAATCGTTCAAAGAACTTAGGAAGAGTAAGACAGCACAAGTGAGAGAAGCCTTGAGGATCATGAAAAGAATGTCCATAAAGACCTGGGCTGGTGAGACGGCTCAGCAAATAGAGGCACCTGCTGCCAAGCCTGAGAATCTGAGTTTGACCCCTGGAACCCATATGGACAGAGCTGCTTTTACAAGTGGTCTTCTGACCTACACACACACACACACACACACACACACACACACACACACACACACATATTATGGCATGCACACCCACAAAAATAAATGCAGCTTTAAAGAGGAAATTATAAAGAACCAGAAAGTGTGGGCCAGGCATGTGTGAAGACAGCTATGAGGTGTGTCAAGTCAGAGAATAAAACAGACCAATTTTAAGCTAATTTATTATAAAATAATATGTTCTCTATTGCACATTGGAGATGATTAATAAACATTGCTGCTTTTTCTAATGGGTGATATTGTCTTAATTTCAGGGTGATCTTTTGCAAGGACAGTGCAAGTATTTTGGTTTTATATATATCAATTCTAAATGCTTTTGCAGGCCTATTCATTTTCTTTCTGTAGACATCTCAGTCAAGAGTTATCCAGTGCTTCTTTAGATCCTGAAGTTAGACTCTAGTGTGCTGTGTGTCTTTGTATCAATCAGCTGACAGGATTCTGGAACCAGCCCTAGCCATGTTTGAATGTATAAAAAAACACTCACATGTTATCCTAAATCTCTAGTCTATTGGAAATGCTCTACAAATTCTCTGGGGTTCATCTCAGAATTTACTATATGTCATTGCTAAAACATGGATGAGTTGCTTCTCACATTTCTTTTTACTCTTTGGGGTTTTGGCAACGGAAAGATGGTGGCGGCATGCAGGACAGAACTGGTCCAGAATGGAGACCAGGCTACCTTTCAGTGTATAACTTCACCCTACAGACAACATTTAACGGAGAGAACAGAGCTCATAGAGAGGATGGTCTACAGAGCTGACTGTATAGACTTCATGTAACTGGACAATACTGAGGACTGTGCAAGACTTCAGGGCTGTTCCTTAAAGTAAACACAGTCTAGGTAAAAATATACTAACATGATTAGGTCTTGAAATCTGAGTAGTGAATAATCTAGATATCATTAAAGACATACACTGCCAGTGCTTATAAACATACAAAAATAAAAACGAATGTGGGGGGGGGGGGTCGTTAAAGCATGGAAGGAAAGAGCCGCCGAGACCACACATTTATTAGGGATAGCATTCTTGGGAAAGCAAGTAGGTGCCTAAAAAGTGCTCAAACCTTTCATCTTCATGAAGAGTTCAGATACTCCCTAGTCACCATGTTTACATGATTAATGTACTCAGCCAACCCTTGGCCTCTGAAGGAAGCAGAGGTAGAAATGGCACTCGGTGGCTACAGGCTGGGAAGGATGGCATGTACCGGATGTCTCCTGCCTCCAGAGGGGACAGCATTCACAAGATCTTTTCTTTCCTAATTTTCGTCTGGTGGTCCATTCTATAGAACACACTACACATGTTTTTAACGTACCACACCTCATTTTATGTATGTTTGTATGTACATATGTATATGGGTTCACTTGTCTGCCTTTATTCTTCTGAAGGTCAGAGGTCAAGATTGGATATCTCCCTCTGTGATTCTCTACCTTGTTCTTTGAGACAGGCTCTTACAGAATTTACTGTTTTGGCTAACGTGGCTGGTCAGCAAGCTCCCAGGATCTGCCTGTTATCCCACCACCACCCACTGGACCCAGCACTGGGTTTGCAGATTTCTTCTGCCATGCAGCAGGTTTTTACACAGAGGCTGGGGATCCAAACTCAGATCTTCATGTTTGCACAGTTGAGCGCTTAATACACTAAGTCATCTCCCCGTTCCAGCTTATAGACTGTCTTCAGAATAGAGAGCAATTGCAGACAGTGAATACATCACCTCACAGTTTACTGACACATGTTCCTTTGAAGGTCAAAGCCATTGTCTTGTCTGACTTCAGAACAGAGAGACCCTTCTACTGTGCATTGTCTGTTTCCTCACTTTCTTCCTCTCCTGCCTCCTCATAGCTTTGCCCAAGTCTCTGCTCCTTTCCTCTTTGGTCTACTTCTTTGACTGCTTGTTATTAAAGAATACACTCGATCCTCAAAATATCTGACAAGTCTTTTTACGTTTCCCCTTTCTCTTGAACAGTCCCGAGTTGACTTTTAAGTTTATGGATGACCCCAAATGATTCTTCTTCCAGCAAGTCAAGGATCTCTAATTAGGAAGAACTCAGAGGTCCCTCTCCCCTGACGGGGAGCCCAGATGGCACTCTTATCTGGTGCAGCTGGGGGACTGAGCAGGGAGGGCCCAGGGGCCATAACAGCAACTCTATAAACAAGCTCGGTTCCTTAACCTCCCTGTGGCGTCGGTGTGCCTGCAGTTGGGGGCAAATGGCTTTAAGTTGGGGCTTCCTGGCTTTGTGAAGTCTGAGAGCCCGCATGTTCTGCGATTGTGTTTGGTCCGTGTGCACTTCCCAGTTTTTACAGTAGTCTGTTTAAAGGAATGAAGAGGGAAACATTAAATATTTATTTTGGCTGACAAGATAAATGAAAGCTACTAGTGGGAAGATAACTGGCAACTCCGAAACCTAGGTTTGTTTGTCTTCTCGGACATTCCCATTGTGTGCCTTTGAAAGGATGAGACAGTAGTTAGATAAAAACATCTTATTATGAGGTTGTTATAATATTTACTCGAGGCATTTTGATGGAAAGATCCTAATCATGAAGGGAAATGGGATTTCTCCGGAAAGACTATCATATCTTTCCTAGAAGGCCAGTGGGTTCAATATTAAGAGTCTGTAGAAAATTCTGCATCTGCTGAGTCTGAATAGCAAATGAATAACCCTGTTTAAGTGGCCTTGCTGCCACTCAGGTTCTGATTCCCAGGCAGAGTTTGAAATGCTTACCAGGAATGGCTGTATGGCTAGGTACAGGCACTGCTCTTCTCCTCATCCTCACCAGCTTCACACCAGCTGAAGTGCCCTTGGGTACCAGCTCCAGGGTCCTGGCTCCACACAGCATGCCCATGGCCAGTGAGCCTAGAGAGAGACCAAGCGGGGACGAATCCTCTTGTGGTGAGGATGATCAGCTGGCACAAGTCCTCTGCCAGCCTCTCACAAGGGACACTTCCACAGGGCTGAACCAGCTGCACTTGAGCCTTTTGGTCAGTGCTCCTAACCTTCACTTGGCAAAGACTTGGACCTCCAACATCATGACTAGTCAGAAAACTTACCTCTTCTCTGCTCACATAATAGCAGGTCCTGTACATAATGGAAGGACAGATTGAAGATTATGATGGGCTGTTAGAGGTGCTCCTGTGGGTGCATGCATGTGGACATACATGTAAACATGTGTTGACTGAGATGGTTAATCATGCTCAAGGAAAGTAGATGGGTAGTGACCGGGTTCCTCAGTGATGCTGGATTGTCAAACCTCCTTGTACCTTAGGTACAGACTTCAGTGATTACTCCCCTCATTGTGGGGAGGAGAAAGGAGAAGGCCCAGGGTATAAGAGACCAGTGCATCCTTCCTAGGGCCGGGGCACATGGCCATTAGGCCTCTGCAAGGGAAGAAGGAATTGGAGGCAGCTCTATGGAGAAAAAGAGGCCTCAGGTGACCCTGGAAGAGTAACTGACTACAGATGGTTGGTGGAGAGTATGCCATGACAGAGGCACCCTGCAAGTTAACTGAAAGTCAAATTGCTTGGAAACAAAAAAGACTGGATTCTGGAGAGATCTAGAACCTGGGTAGTTTGCTCCAGCCCAGAGAGTAGCTAGTCTAAGATAATCCTTGAGGACTGGGTCTAACAACCACACATGCATATTACCCCTGTGGATGGAATGAATAGAAACAGCCACTTGAGCAGCTGGGGCTTTTGATTTCCCTTGTCCTTAGCCTCTGTCCAGTGGACACAACCATGGCCTAAGGCAGTGTGCTTCCAAGTAGGATGGCTACACTGGCTTGTGAGGAGCTGAGTGCACTAGTCAATGCACCCGTGAGAAAAGTGGGAAGCATCTAAAGATGACACACGCTCAAATGACACGTAACACACAAGGTGGCCAGTGGAGTGATTCTAGGGCAGGCCTTTGTTCACTTAAATGTCTCCACACAGAAGGCTTCAGTGCTTCTTCATGACTCTCCACATTGACTTGTCCCTGTCCAGCTTCCACCAAAACGAGACCATCCAGAAGGAACACTTCTGTGCTGGGTGCAGTCACACCCTTTGCTGGCCTTGCTGCTTGTTTGTCTGTGAGGACTGATTTTATGTTTCTTTTCCTTAGCAACCTCTGTCTTTCTCCCTCCTGGAGACGGGAAGAGACAAGCTATTGGAGACACACTTAGGATCATAGATAGCACCTGAACAGCATCCAGGGGTGACACTGTAGCAAAAGTTCCCTTCCTAGCTCCTCCTTGTCTCTGCATCTGGGTCTCAGGATTCCCATCTAAACATTCCTCAACTTCAACTAGGATGAGCTTGAGCAGCTACCCAGGAGGCCTCAGCCCCTGTTCCTGTTCTGAACTGGGCACTTGCGTGGACATCAAGCCAGCTGTGTGACCCTTCCTGACCCCAGGACATCTTAGTAGGCCACATGTGCAGTAGTGTCCTCTGAGATGGAGCTTCAGGAAGGGCAGGAGAGTGGGGTGAGGGGCAGATCCACAGCTGCAGATGAGTCTGATGGGGTTTTGCTTGAATAAAGAAATGTTGTGTATACTTGATCCACTCGGCTTAGCTCCTGAAGCTGCCGATTACGTGCTTACATGTTTACATGTTTACATGATTACATGCTAAGGCCACTTAGTCTTTCCTCCTCACCTGCTGCTTCCTTTTTCACTCAGAATCTTGGAACTGATTGGTTACCACCCTGAGGAGCTACTTGGTCGCTCTGCCTATGAGTTCTACCATGCCCTGGACTCGGAGAACATGACCAAAAGTCATCAGAACCGTGAGTTCCTAAAATGCCTGCTAGATACCCCATGTCCTTGCAGTCTGCCCTTGGGGACATGGTTAACAGGACACATCCCTGGTTACTTCCTCCCAGAGTTACCATCTTGGGTGGTAGATAGGTAGATACCTTCAAGACGGTCAGAGAGCCACCAGCCTATAAATGCTTTTATGCAGATTAAGAAAAAGAGTTTTGAGTCCTCATAGGTGGCTAACATTCTATGCAACAGTTGGGGGCATCCTTGGAGAGCATCTACAAGTCAGTGTGTATCCAGCTTGGGTCTGCACTAGAGCCGAAAGTACCTCAGCATAGAAGAGGGGTCTGGGAAGGTTCCAACGAGAGCTTGCTTGCACTAATGAGTTTCAACAGTAGAGGAGGATGGGGCTAACAGAAGAATAGGTGTTAAGAGAGGAGGCTGTCCATGCAGCACCCTGTAAGCATGTGGGAAAGCCTGTACAGCAAAGGAATTCTGGGTCAGAGCTGCCCAGTAGAGCCCCTATCACAGAAACATTCTGTGTCTTCATAGGCCACACATGACCTAGGTAGTACTTGTAATGTGCCTGGTATGTTGAAAAATGTTTTTAAACTTAAGTTTTAAATAATTTAAGTAACTTTTCTTGGTACATGGCCACCTTATTGGACTGAGTGGTTCTGTAGTGTTCCCGTGGCTGAATTTCCAATTTAGTCTTCCCATTTGTGGATGCTCCAGGGTAATTTCTTTGAATACATAAAACCCATCAAAATGTAAGAACCTGGACTTGGCCCTCTGAGGACTAGGGATTGGTAGACTTGATCTCTACCCAACGGAGTCCTTGTTTGGGAAGAAAAAGGAGTCCGAGCTCCCGGAAGCTAGGGGACCTTTAACCTTAGCATCATCACTCTTAGCTTCAGGGTAATACAAACAGCAGGTGAATGATAATCTCATAGACAAAATTATATTTGGGGACGAGGTCATCCAAGCATAATAACACTGGTACACACAGTGTGGCTGAGGGGATAGGCTAGGAGGATTCAGATGGTAAACACTGAGAAGCCACTTAGCAGCCATACTGACAACATAGGAAACGGAAGTGCAGCTTTCCATTCCTAGTCCTGATTCTGCCTGCTTCCCCTCTGTCCCCTCTGTTGGGACAGCTCGAGCGCAACTCCACAAGCCGTGTACAGCATGGTTTTCTCCATTAGACAGAGAGAGAGAGAGAGAGAGAGAGAGAGAGAGAGAGAGAGAGAGAGAGGAAGAAGGAGGAGGAGGAGAAAGAAGAAGAAGAAGAGGAGGAAGAGGAAGAGGAGGAAGAGGGAAGGAGAGAATGAGAGATTCTCTTTCAAATTCACCCTTCTTTTTCCTCCCTGGGACCTTTGACCGTTATAGCATCTCAGAAAAGTCTCTTACTGTGATCTCTGGCACAAAAACAAAAATATGCAAATGTTAACAGCCTAGATCCCAGACCACTCAGGGTCCCAGGGATGGCAGAAGTAGGCCAGAACACTCCCAGATGCAGTGACTGTGGCCTAACCAAGAGTGTGGTATCAGCCTTCTCCTGGAGGTCCCAATGCTTTTGTGCGTCCTAGGGGTTCCCCACTCCCAAGGCTGATTGGTAGAGACACACAGCTCTGGCTTAGCTCACCAGCTAGTGCCTCTGGATCTGGCTTCCTTTTTTCTTGGTCTTCTAAGCCAATAGAGTCTGTCAACACAGTGGGACAAAGTACCTGGGAATTCTTGGAGGGCAGTATTGTGCTTTGTTTCCTGAGAAGGCTGTTAGAGAGCTCACTGGGCATGTTTAGATCTCCTTCATCTATGAAAAGAATTAGCAAGAAAGCTGGTTCTATTGGTTTGCAGCTGACTTTTAGGTTGGATATCGTTTTTTACTTAATCCATATATTTAAACCCCCCACCCCACCCCAGCATACTTAAGGATAACTCAAAGTCCAAATAGAAAGTACAGACTCTGGTTTTCTTGCTTTTGTTTATTTTGCCCAGTGGAGTTAGGTAAAGCTGCCCTGAGCACAGAGGCCTACATTTAACCAAGAGGCCTGCATCAAGGAAAGGCAAGTCTATATGGGCTGGAAACAAGGTTATCATCAGCTGGCACAGGAGTCTTTCCACCCTACCCCCTCTACAAGTACAGTTACATTAGAGATCCCCTGCCAGGGTGGGGGGTCTCCGATTCACCCACGAGTGTCGTAGTCTGTGTGTGTTTCCTATCAGAATGCCTGGAGAAGCTCAGTCCCCAACCAGACGTAGATAATTGAAAGTTATCATTTCCAAATGGACTCATAATCTATACACTGTTACTCTCAGAGGGGAGGTGTTGGGCTGGTTTCTCTTTGTTGTGCTCTTAGGAAAACAAGATTAAAGGCCATAAAAAGCCTCTCTCTACCAAGTGGCAGGCCTCTCACCAAGGCTGGCACTAATAAGATGACTGGAACCCTGGTGAGTTAGAGGTTACTGATAGAGCAGACCCTCCTCTGCAGTTACCAGAAGTGCAGTTAAAAACCTCTGCTCAGTAAACTTCACGAAAGAAGAGTCCTAATATTGAATGTGGTTTGCACTAAGAACTGTGTAAACGAGCTAATTCCAGGCTTGAAGTTATGCAAGTATTTCACTGCAGCTAGGTGGCCTCCATGTCACCCAGAAAGGGACAGCAGAGAAAGAAGATAAAGGTTCCTTCCCTGGCCAAGGAGTCCATGATGGTTAACAAAGTGGCCTTTCTTCTCACTTGTTTTTAGCTCAACATAATGTAGTCAGAGAGGATCCATGGCCCCTGGAATCTAAACACTATCACTGTCCTGTGGAATGTGAAGCAATCCCAGCCTGAGTTTCCTTGTGTTAAAGAGCACTGTCTCTCCTCCCTCCTGCACGGGAGTCCATTTAAAAGATTAGATGAAGATAAGATGATCAGTGTGGGAAAACAGTTTGACTACTTCTGATAATAAAAACATGGTCTTTAGCAGATAGATAATCTAGAAGTTTCACACCTCATTACAACCCCATGAAAAAGAAAGCCATGTTCACACAAAGATTTTGACACAGATGCCTATTGCAGTTTTATTCTCAACAACTGAAAACTCAAACATCCCGGTGAAGGTATAAACTAGCCCTGGTATACGCGTACAAGGTACTTCTCTCCCCTGAATCACAGAAACACCCACAGCCGCGGGAACATGCTGATCAAGTATAATACGGTCAGCCACTTGAATCAACAGCGTTCCTCCTCCTATAGAACTCTAGAAAGGGCAGGAGATGGTGATAGGAAAAGATCAGGGATCGTCTGGAATCAGAAGTCAGAACTAGGAGGAATTAGGCACATGGGCCTTGGGGCTGAGGGAGATGAAGTGTTTGGTGCCTTTGCTGTGGTGATGGCTACTTAGGTGTTTACATTCGTCAAAGCTCATTGCATGGTTATTTCTCCATGGAAGATAAATTAAAATCTGATAAAGCTTGTTGTGTAGAGGCAAATAAAGTTGCAAATGGGAATCTAATCTAGACTCTCAAGTCTGAGACTGCAATTCAGCAATAATGTTTAGCCAAAGGACATCTTTGAGGGCTGCAGTCACTGTCAGTGAGGAACGGGAGTTTCATATACTAATGCTAACCCACACCCTTGCTTGTCAGGCAAGGCAACCACAACACTGATCTCCATGGGTACACTGTGTAATGGGCCCTAAGTGTCACACAGAGTTGAATTCTTCTCACGAGGCAATGGTGGCTCTGTCGAGTAAAGCACAAATGTAATTCTTGATCATTCCTGCCCCTTGCAGCTGCTTGTTAAGAGGGTAAGATGTGCCAAAACAGAAGGACCGTGATGGGCATGGCTGTGAACAAGGCCATCCCTCTACTGTGCAGGACTGACCAATATGGGGGTGGCCCATGAGCTGACTAGTAGACCTGAGGAGACTGTCTAAGGGTGCATAGCTTTTCTCTCAGAACCCCAGGAAGCGTTGCCCTAAACAATTCCTAGTAACATAGCTGGCACAGTATCTAAGCACTGACTGGGCATTGATGGCTTGTGGGAGAGGAGATTTCTAAACAGTGTTTGTGTAGCTGATGAGGCAGGCAAGTGCATTTGATCTTCAGGATGCATCCTGGACAGTTAGTAATGACAGTGATAGACATTACTATTATTCTCAATACTGCGTTTTGCAGAAGAGGAAACCACACCAGGATAGTTCCTTCCCCCAAGTGTCCAAGCCAGCAAGACTTCCTGAGCCTCCCATCATCCCTGTCCAGTTCTCTGTGACCTGGGCACTTCTGCTCTGAACAATGAATTCCTAGGGGGTGAAAGCCAGTGGACAGTTTAAGAAACTAGCAGACATTTCTAAAGCCAACAGCTGTTAGTGAAAAAGAGCCCTTGAGAGCTCTTCAGCAAAAATGAAAAATACATTCAGAAGTGGGGAAGAAGACAAACTAGCGTGTGGGACCCCTCAGTGTTTCTAGACTGTGAAATTGACTACTTAGAACAACCTAGAAGAGGAAAGAAACTAAGCTGGCAGTCTCACTGGGCAGTTGGCAAGTTTAAAGACCTTCCATTGGCCGAGGAGGAGGCTGAGGAGGCTACTGGTCCTAAGTTAACAGTACAAGCCTTTCCTTACCCCAGCTGAATAGTGCAGTAGTTTCCTCTCAAACTGTCTCTGGCCCCTACAGTAGCAGACCTAACAGATGACCTTGAAAGTTTAAGGGACACAAAGTTTAAAAAACAAACTTCAGCTGGGTCTTGGGGCACAACTCTTGAGTTGAGTCCCAGCTATTTAGGAGGCTACGGCAGAAGACTTGTTTAAGGCCTGCCTAGGCTTCAGAGTGAGTTCAAGGATAGCCTGACTCATTACTGAGACCTTGCATCAAAATAGGAACAGAAAGGGTTGGGGCTGAAGCTCCGTAGAAGAGCACTTGCCTTGCTCTGTTCCATCCTCCACACTCAGGAAAAGCAACAGAGCTGCAGCCCTGCGGTCCACCTTCCAGATGTAGTCTACCACCTGCAGGAGGTGAAGTCAGCAGGGTGCTACTCCCTGGTTGCTTTCAACTGAGCTGACTGGGAGTCACTCCTGCACTGGGCAGTCAGTCATCTGCTTTCCTTCAAACCTCCTATTCCTCGTTTTGAAATGAAGAGTTGGCTGAAAGGATTTCTCCTCCCCCAACCCTTTACACTGGCTGACTGTTCCTGGCTTCAGTGCCTATCTGGCAGGTCTGTCTATGCCCCTCCCCTGGCAGGTGACACTTCCTGTAGGATCAGAGTGTGTGCTGCACACTGCTCCCCCACCTGTCTTACCTTTGGCTCCTTTCTTCCCTAGTGTGCACCAAGGGGCAGGTGGTGTCCGGCCAGTACCGGATGCTGGCCAAACATGGAGGATATGTGTGGTTGGAGACCCAGGGAACAGTCATCTACAACCCCCGCAACCTACAGCCCCAGTGTATCATGTGTGTCAACTATGTCCTGAGGTGAGTCGGGGAGGGAGCAGCCAGCCTCTCAGGACCCTGGGTGGTACCTCCACATACTGTCTGTGGTGTGGATCCTTCTAACTGGGAGGATTTTTCATTGAGATCTTAGGAATAGTTCTAAAGCTTTCTTTTCCATTTGTCCGTTATGGTATCATGTCTGATTTGTGCCGAGGGGGAGAAGATTGCATACAATAATGCTTCATGTTGTGTGTATGGGAGACAGTGCTCTCCTGGGTGAACATTTTTAGGGAGATGTGGATGTTATGCCTTCCCTCCTCCATCCCTGGAAAGACTATGCGAGGCTGCCACTGATTATATGAAGGAAACTGACCTAGGAATCCAGGACTCTTGTGTACCTACAGCTCAAGCCCAGGGTAGCAAACAGTCCACGGATTGAGGTTACTCTCAATTTCTCTGCTTCTGTGGCACTCAGAATGTGATTGTGAGATTCTTTCCAAAACACCAGCAGTGTTTCTGCCTATCTGAGAAGTTTAGCTATTAGGTTTCTGACATGTCTGGGGGAGCCAAGGGCTTTGGCTAAAAGATGCAGATGCTCTGAACAGCTCTTTCATCCCCTCAGTGAGATAGAGAAGAACGATGTGGTGTTCTCCATGGACCAGACGGAGTCCCTGTTCAAGCCGCACCTGATGGCCATGAGCAGCATCTTTGACAGCAGTGACGATGTGGCCGTATCTGAGAAGAGCAACTACCTATTTACCAAACTGAAGGAGGAGCCCGAGGAGCTGGCCCAGCTGGCCCCTACCCCAGGAGATGCCATTATTTCTCTGGATTTCGGTGGGTACTTCCTAGCCCCAGTTGAACCCATAGAACTCTGTGGACTTGGGGCTGTGACAAGCCTCCCGGTCACAGCCTCCCACAGAGGCACTCGGGCCTTGCTGATCACCTGTTCATGGTCAGGCTGTGCTAGGCACCAAAGAAGCACTAACTCATGGCCACTGAGTTGTTCTATGTCCTCATGAAGGGTAAAGAAGGAGCAGTGAAAGGGTTCCCTCTCGAGGGCTCCATCCTCTACCTGGCTTGAGAGTCTGTCTCAAAGAGCACCCTCTCACTCAGGTGAAAGGCTAAGTCAGAATAATGCCAGAAATAGCAGCGGAGAGAAGACTGTAGGCCAGGATGAAACCCTCAGTGGTTCTCTGCGTTCGAATGTCTGCCCATCTTCCTAGAAGAGAAGTCTTTGTGGTTCAGGCAGAGTTCTGAGCTCTTCTCTGACTCCTTGAACTATATAAGGAAAGGCCTCTTCCAGTTTGCACCCTCTTCAGCTCAACTGTGACTGCTCCTTCCCCCCCCCCCTGATATGTGCCTCTGAGAGGCCACAGGAAAATTGACACCTCAGAAAACCATAAAGCTCAATGAGCCCTCTTGCATGAGATAACCTTGTAACCCCCAGCCCCATGATGACACTAAGGTGAATAGCCCAATTCTCCTCTAGTAACTTCCTCATCTCTGTTCTGGAATCCTCTGGAGAAAACAACTGCTATCTAGTAAGCGTAGTCTTTGAAAGCCACATGCTGTTGGAGATTCTTTACAGGAAGTCCCCATATCGAATCATAGCTCTGGTCCTAGCTAGGCTCCACAGTACTGAGGGTGTCAACCTCAGGCCCCCATTTCAGGACCTTTTGTGAAATTTCTGGGCTTATTCCACCCTGAAGTGAGCCCAGATCTTGTGAATGTTCATCAAGCATGTCTTGTCTTTACAGGAAGCCAGAACTTTGATGAATCCTCAGCCTATGGCAAGGCCGTCCTTCCCCCAGGCCAGCCGTGGGCTTCAGAGCTAAGGAGCCACAGTGTCCAGAGTGAGTCTGAGAGCCTGCCTGCCTTCACCGTGCCCCAGGCAGGCACTCCCGGGAACACCACACCCAGTGCCACAAGCAGCAGTAGCTGCTCCACGGTGAGCCCCCACCCTCTAGGAGAACACACAGGGCGGGTGGGCCCCTCATGTCCAGATGACTGGACAGACACTCTGAGAAGTATTTTCCTCCTTGAGTTATTACAGTGCCCCTAAGGATGGCTCAGAAGTCCTGACACACACTAGAGCTGACTGCTGGCTCTTAGCATCTGTATCCCACCCCTATCCTTGTAGTGGCACCTGAAATTACGGCAAAGACCTAGGCTGGTCTCTGCAAACTGAAGGCTTCAGCCACAGGGCCCTGTTGGCCAAGCTTCTATCTAATTGTGCCTCAAGACCCCCTAGGACAGTGTTTCTCACCCTGTGTTACACAATCCCTTTCTTTGATGAGGGAAATTGAACAAGCCATTCACAGGGTCGCCTAGATCATCAGAAAACAGATATTTACATTATAATTCATAACAGCAAAATTATAATTATGAGTAGCAAGGAAAATAATTTTATGGTTGGGGGTCTCACCACAACATGAGGAACTGAAGGGCTGCAGCTTCAGGAGAGTTAAGAACCACTGCACCAGGAAGTGATACAAGCAAGCATCTCCTTATCAGAGAGATTGATAACCTGAGCTGCTTCACACAGCATGTAAATAGTAGTCCCTTCATAAATGCTTGGTGGACTGAGGCAGAGTGAGGGCAGAAACATGCTTGTCTGTCTTCACGGACTTCTGATGAGACAAGCACCACATCCTTACTTGGTCTGCTCCTTCCTGGTTTCCAGCCCAGCAGCCCTGAGGACTACTACTCATCTCTGGAGAATCACTTGAAGATTGAAGTGATTGAAAAGCTCTTTGCTATGGACACAGAGGCAAAGGACCCGTGCAGTACCCAGGTAAGCCCTGCAGCAGGTGACGAGGGCTCCTGGGGTGCTATGCAAAGCTTCGGGGGCAGGAGGCTTGTGAGCACCCCTCCACCTGCCGTTTCACTGTTCAGTCCTGTGCTTCTGTTAAATTGTCAACCCCATCTCCTCTTTACTTGGAAAACCGTCTTCACGATCCTGCCAAGGCCACACCAGCAAACTTGTAAGGAGGCATCTCCAAACTTTTCAGTCATTGTTCTCATACACAGTGTAAGTGGTGGGGTTGTGATGACCAGATCCCCAGGGCAATCCTCAAACCCCCATTTGCCTTAGACTGAGTTCTCCAGCCCAGCTTCCACGACGCTCCTCAGTGTGTGGCCTCATCCTAACCAGCAAAGCCTCTCCTTGTTTCTGTGCATGTCTTTGTCCTGTGTGTGTCTGTAACACTTAGCACAAGCAGGCAGACTTGCTTCAGTACCAGTCTTGGGTACTAAGGCCTATCCGCAGTGAGGGCTCATTGTCTGACCGCAGCCGTAGCGTGTGTCTTTGCTTATGAGTGTTCTCATGGGTGTTCCTGAGTATCTGCTGTGAGAACATCAGTCCCTCCCAGGGCCTGTGAGGGAGATGAAGATTAGCTGATCTCCATCCCAGGAGCTCACTTGTAGTAAGAATAGGATGAAGGGACAGCTCAGGCAACAGAGGCCAGGGGTTTGCCTAGCTGAAGGAGAAAGGGAAGGCACTGTAGGTCAAGGGAGGAAGCTCACTGTACAGGATGAAGGGAGAAATGCCAGGAAAAGGTTATAGCCCAACAGAAATTTTTGTACTCCCAGTGGCAAATCCGAGCATTTCCCGCAGAGGTGTTTAAAGGGAGGACTGACCATTTGAAAAGCCCTGGGCAGGACTTAAATGGACCAGGCACTATCCAGCTTTGCTCTGTGTTTCCTCAGACGGACTTCAATGAACTGGACTTGGAGACCCTGGCTCCCTACATCCCTATGGATGGCGAGGACTTCCAGCTAAGTCCCATCTGCCCGGAGGAGCCGCTCGTGCCAGAGAGCCCCCAGCCCACCCCCCAGCACTGTTTCAGTACCATGACAAGCATCTTCCAGCCACTAACCCCAGGGGCCACCCATGGTCCCTTCTTCCTCGATAAGTACCCGCAGCCGGTGGAGAGCAGGAGGACAGAGCCCGAGCACTGGCCCATGTCCTCTGTCTTCTTTGATGCTGGGAGCAAAGGGTCCCTACCCCCATGCTGTGGCCAGGCCAGCACCCCTCTCTCTTCTATGGGGGGCAGATCCAACACTCAGTGGCCCCCAGATCCACCGTTACATTTTGGCCCTACAAAGTGGCCTGTGGGCGATCAGAGCACTGAATCCCTGGGGGCACTGCCACTGGGGTCATCGCAGTTGGAGCCTCCGAGCACCCCGCCTCATGTCTCCATGTTCAAGATGAGGTCAGTGACAGATGTCTGGCTGGAGGGGACATACTGGGCAGGGAGGGTACATGCACACACCCACTAGTGGAAGCTCTAGAGACTCACATAGGCTTCCTGCTGACCGTATCCCCTTATTTTTTTGGCAGCTGGTACTTTTCCTCGTCCTCCTCTGATATGTAAGAAGAAAGGAGAAAGGGCTTTTTTTAGTGCCCCCAGGCTCATGTGTCTACCTTTGGATCAACCCAAGGGTACTTTTCTTACCGGGGGTTCATCCTTGGGTACAGACATGTATTATAATACTCCCTCCACAGTCCTGTGCTTTCCACCTGCCCAGGCTCCTACCCAGAGCCTCTGTGGGATGGGCCAGTTGCCAGCATGTCCTGACTTCCCAGTAGGCTACAATCCCAGAAGCTGGTGTGTATTGTCTATAGTATGTAGCCTTTGTAGAGCACCCCAGATGGTCCTCTGGATGGGAGGCATTGAGCAGAAATCCTTGTCATCTAGCTGGGCAGCCACCCATGAGGGCAGGCCTGAGGTTGGCAGGTGTGGAGAGAGGTGCAGGTGATTGAAGTCTTGAGCATCTTACAGAAGGTAAAGCAGAGCTGCCCAGGCCCTTTGGCACTCTGCCCTCTGGGTCATAACTTATCTCAGTCATAAGTATCGGATTCTGGTAAAGACACCAGGCAGTGGGAGACTATAGACTCCTCACACCCTCTACTCTTGGCATTGGCAGGTCTGCAAAGGACTTTGGGGCTCGAGGCCCATACATGATGAGCCCAGCCATGCTAGCCCTGTCCAACAAGCTGAAGCTAAAGCGGCAGCTGGAGTATGAGGAGCAAGCCTTCCCAGACACACGTGGGGTGAGCCATGGCCTTACTGTGAATGAACACCCTGGGCATCTCAGTCTTCTGGGTCTGGGAGGTACCCACCCCATCCATCCCCGGGGCCCGCTTCCTCCAACTTCATGTCACATCTGCAGGGGGATCCTCCAGACACCAGCAGTTCACATTTGATGTGGAAACGCATGAAGAGCCTTATGGGTGGGACCTGTCCTTTGATGCCTGACAAGACCATCAGTGCAAACATGGCCCCTGGTAAGCAGGCCTGGCCCAGGGGTCTGGTGGAGGGTTGAAGGCTCAGGGCCTATTCTGTGAGCCTTGTTAGAATGGGTTATATCTATGCTGTGAGCAGGCTTCCGGTTCAGAGGTCTCCACATGACTTCTGAAAAAGAAAGCAGGCTGAGAGCTACTGTCTGTCCTAATGACAGCACGACATTTCACTCTCTGACTTGGATACTCCAGATGAATTCACCCAAAAATCCATGAGAGGCCCAGGCCAGCCACTGAGACACCTGCCACCTCCCCAGCCACCATCTACCAGAAGCCCAGGGGAGAATGTCAAGAGTGGGTTCCCGCCACAGTGCTATGCCTCCCCGTTCCAGGACTGCAGTCCTCCAGGAGCTCAAAGGATGTCAGGTGAGTGCTTTGGAACTCACACCACACCCAGAATCTGGTGCACATAGGTGGCCTGATTGGCCAGGAAGCTGGAAGGCAGCCAGTCCCATGAAGTAGCTCAGAGGACAACGGACTGCCTTCAGAGCCTCTGCTCAGGTCTGAGGCAACTAGCTACAGTCCACAGGGCTCGTAATGCAGACAAGCTCCATGTGGATGGTTTAGCCAGGACCAAGTTTCCTCTTCTTTATTCCAGAGCCTGCATGATACCAGGCCCTGGAAGTATTTGACAATGACTTGTTCAAAGAACAAGGAAGGCCTGGAAGGGTACAAGCTCCCTCACTGAGAATCTGAGATGAGAGTAAGGAAAGGGGCCTTGCTATTGTCTCTGAGAGAGGGCAGAGGTGCAGTTACTTCTGGCCAAGCAGGCTCCCCAGAGGATGGGCCTAAAACTCTAACACCAACTCAGACTAGGGAAACCTTGGGAGAAGGAAATGGCTAGTGTGGCAAGGGCCCAGGGCTGTGCTGGACTTCTGAGCAAGATAAGCTTGCTGCTCTGGAAAGGTGGGCTGGAAGGCTGTGTCCATGGGACTCTAGATGGAATCCTTCAGTAATCAGTCAGGTCAGGCCTGGGCTCTTGGCATCACAAGACCAAGAGTTTTTGTCTTTTCCTCAGCTCCTCATTGCCTGAAGTGTACAAATACACCACAAGCTTTCTCTGAAAGCTTACACAGGGGACTCACTGGTGGGGGTAGGGGGTAGCCTGGTGATCCAGGAAGTTCAGCTATTGCCACTGAAACACACAAGAGTTCCCACCGATGCATCTGCTCAGCACAGTTTGTGGTTTAAGTAAGAAAATTCCAGAGCCTTGTCTATAATAGTAGAGTTGGGGAAAATTTATAGCTGTGTCTTTAGAATTCCCTCTGTGGAACCCCAAAAGCCCTGGGCTTGATATTCCAGTTCTGCTGTTTACCAGCAGGTGGACTGGCAAGCCAGAAGACTTAAAGAGAAAGTTTAAAAGAGAGAACCACCAATCACTCACCCCTGGTATACACATCTGGTCAGCCATAGTCAGCAAATAACAGACTTCCCCAGCTGTCGAAATGAAAGCAAAACTAAGTTCAACTTAGATCATTTTTGCCCATAGATTGAAGGCAGAGGTGAAATTAACAAGGGACGAGGCAATCTGTTCTTAGAAGTGCAGGCAACAGGGGGAAGGCTGGAGCCCAGAAGGGAGAGGCCACTGGGATTCCGCTCAGTCTCGAAACTGAGCCCTGTTGTTGCTCAAGCCATCCTTGGGTCTCAGCGTTGCCGCAGTATTTTCTCTTCTGGCTCTGTCCTCAGTTCAGGGAATGGAGCCCAGGGCGAGAGGGTTACTGCACCGGAAGTTGCCGGAAGCTGGCGACAGTTGTTTGCATGCATGCCCTTCTCCCGGGTCATCCACAGCGGAGTAGGTACTGTGCCGGTCCTCACACCCTTTTCCCCCCTCCTTTCAGGCATGGCAAGTCGACTGCTGGGGCCATCGTTCGAGCCTTACCTGTTGCCAGAACTGACCAGATATGACTGTGAGGTGAACGTCCCCGTGCCCGGGAGCTCCACACTCCTGCAGGGGAGAGACCTTCTCAGAGCTCTGGACCAGGCCACCTGAGCCAGGGCCTCTGGCCGGGCATGTCCCTGCCCCGCCATCTTGTCCTGCCAGCTTCACTTCCGTCTGTGTTGCAATTAGGTATCTCTAACACCAGCACACTTCTTACGAGATGTACTCACTGGCCTAGTGGCCAGGTCACCAAGCAGTGGCCTTTATCTGACATGTTCACTTTATTATCCATGTTTTAAAAACACATAGTTGTTTTACCTGCTATGTTTTACTGTTGATGAAAGTGTTCTGAAATTTTATAAGATTTCCCCGTCCCTCCCTTGAATTACTTCTAATTTATATTCCCCAAAGGCTTCTCTCTCACATTCAGTATCCATACTAACAAGCATGGTGGCTGTTGCCTCTCCTTAGGAAAGCTTTGGCTTCATTCAACTAAAGTGTTCTTGTCCTTGTTGTTGCCAAAGAGAAAAGAATTTTTATTTCCAAGCTCTGCTGTGGATTTTCCCTCTCATCCCTGTCCCTCCCCCACACCACCTCTCATACACACACACACACACACACACACACACCCCTAATCACCATATTGTAAAATTTAGTGTTTTTAAAGCCAACTCTTTGCTCCGATTTTCATACGACTTACATGGGGTAAAAAAAAGGCAATGTGAAGCATCACCTCTAGGATCACCTGTGAAGCCATGTGGTGGCAGTCCTAAGCCGTTTGGTGACCTCTCCCATCTCACCCCGGTTCCAGTGGATTTTTTTTAACTGTTATTCAAAAGCAAAACTGAGTTTTGTTTTTTTTTTTTTAAAGAAAAATTTATATCCTGGTTTAGCGTTCATCATATATATGGGTACTTTGTAATATCTAAAAGCTTAGAAATGGAATCCTACTCACAGAAATCACTTTTAAGGTCTTTTTAGGGCTGTTAATCTTATTGTTCTCAGTGTTCTGGACACTGTAGACCTGTGCAGTACTTGCGCAAGCCTGTACTAACCGCCACGATCTTCTCACTCTCTTTCTCTCTGGTGACTTTTTGCTTTCGTGACATGCCATCCGTGTAACAAACGATCCCAGGAGTGAGGTTATTAAGGGGGAACATTGCAAGCTATCTTCTCGCCTGTGTTCTCTGTGCATTATGGATATGTGCGCTGTTGCTGTCGGAGGACTCTGAAGGCAGGTCGTAGGCTCTGAAGTCACGTCATGGGCGGGAAGGAAGCGCTTTCACTTTTTTTTTTAGGCAGTGTTGCTAGCCCTTCAAGTGCACTGAGCTCTGTGACTGTCAATCTCTCTCATGCTGCACATTTCGGTGTTTCCGCAGCCACCATGAAATGGTTTTTTTAATGGGAATTCACGAAGCAAGTGAGGACTCGCAAATGTAGGGACCCAGGCTTTGGAGCTAAACTGGGAGAGGGTGCCAGGTGGAGGGTAGCAGGTCTGACCAGCCCTACACCCTGCCACAAATCACAGCTTGCAGGGCAAATAGCCCTGCGAAGCCTTGGTGCAGCGCCCCCTGCTGGCGAGCAGCGGGCAGATCTCCAGGGACAGCCTCTAGTTGAGGTCTCAGTCACATGAGGTGACATGAACAGGTAGAAAGCACTGAAAATGGTGTTCCAAGAGCACTTTGTAACTCTCTGAGCGGGAGGGGAAGCACCTTTTAGGTTTGTGATACCAATCAACATAAGGTGTTGTTGATTGTACTCGGGTACAATAAAATTTTCAATACACACAAAGCCATCAGGCAAGCGTGCAGTAAGCCTACAGGGACTTGCTGCTCAAACCAAAAATTAACTTTGAAAGTCAATCTACCTGAAATTACCTAGGCATGGTGTTGTCCAAGTTGCACATCGGTGCACAGTGTGGCCTGACACACACAGTGACAGAACTTGAAGGGTTATTGACATGCAAATGCTGGTATTTGATTTCCTGTGTTGTTGCCTCAGCATTAAGGGCATTTCCCTTTGCTGTTTTACTAAAAACACTCTGAGAAATATTCCGAGTCTCATATTAACCTTTCCTGTCCATGTAACAACTTCATGATCATTACTGCATTGTCAAATTCCTACTGACATTATAACTGTACGGGAGCTTAACTTTATAAGGAAATGTATTTTGACACTGATATCTTATTAAAGTATTCTGATCCTACACCGCTTGTGCCTCTTGTTTGCTGTGCATTTATCATGGGCTGCACCCCTGGAAAATAAGGTTCTTATTCAATAGCGTACAGAAACGAACTTTGGAACTGAGCTGGACCAGCTTAAGACCACCCACAGGAAGTCTGACAAAGGAAGGAAGACATTTGTGTCTGACAGTTGCCTGAGCCTAGAAGCCGTACGCTATCTTAAGTATTTCTGTAGCCACTGTCTGACTAAGGCCCTTTTCCTGCATGCTGGGAGAGAAGGGAAGAAACATGGTCTCTCCCCTCAGAGACCCACATGAGGCACTGAGGTTCCAAGGAGAAGGGCCCCCGGGGCCAAGTCAGTGAGGGCATCAGTGTGGCGGCAAGGTCTTCCTAGATAATAGGTAGAAAAGAAAAAGTCTTCAGCCAGAGACAGAACACAGTAGAAGCTCAGTGCTAGGCATGGACTTGATGGGTCCCTATTCCAGATGTGGCTTCTGTAAAAGCCACTCTTCTGGTGATCAAGGGGGAGAGAGAAGGCCAGCAGCATCTCTGTTCTTACAGTCAGCCCTGCGTATGATCAGCCGTCCAAACATCCCCATAAGCGCCTGACACTTGAGTTCACAATTACCTTGTTAGCTCTGTCGGCCTAAGCAATGCTATGTGTATGATTCTGTAGATGAGATCAAGACCCACAGTGACTTCCGCATGTCACACAGGTCAAGCTGAGTGCTGCTTTCACGCATCACAGCTGGCTATGAAATACAGCTTATGCTAGGACCCATTGGCATTTTCAAATAGAAAATTTCTGTCTGAGCTGCAGAGCCGGCTCAGCGATTAAGAGCACTCGCCCTTGTAGAAGATTACATTTCAACGCCCACATGATGGCTCACGACTGTAATTCTGGTCCCAGCGGCTCTGATGCCTATTTCTGGTGCTTGTGATATGCACATTATACACATGCACACACGTGAGCAAAACATATATACCACATAAAGTCATAAATGAAAGGAAATTTTAAACAAGAACACGCCAGTCAATCTTATTTTTAACTCTAGGCATTCTGGATATGTTGTTTCTATTCTTTTCCTCCTGACTTGGTCTCTGGACCTTGAGGTGGATTATCTGGACCAAGCCAGGCTCCTCACCTTCATCCACCATCTTGGGCTTCCTGAAAGCATCAACTGTCCTTTTCCTAAGCTCTTATGAAAATGGCACACTTCACCTGGAGGAGCACTCTCCCGGTCCCTGGGGACTTCAGAGGGGCCTATAATGCTGTTCTATGGCCTTAACCATACCTAAAGCTGTGATTGACCCTCCAGGCCCTGGTGGAATGGAGACAGTATTCAACATCTCTGACTGCTAAGTTCAGCAGGCAAGCAAAGAGGAAGGATAGGATGCCATTGTTCCTAGTGGGTTGATAGGAGTTTGGTCTTCTTTGGAATGTGTATGCATAAGACACAGAGCCCACGTCAGCCACTGCTGCTTCATGTATTGTATCAGCTGTTCTTTATTTTATATTGCTGTTTAGAAGCAGGTGTGACCCTCCATGCAGTGCACACAGCAGCAGGACCAGGTCCCTACATGAAAGGGACAGCTATTGAGCCTCTTGAGCTCTTCCTGACAGCAGGTTTGTCCTCTCTCAGTGGATTGCTCAGCCTCAATCTAGATGGTAGCCTCCAGATCAGAACTCTTTCTGGGAGGGGAACTCAGACCCCCAAGGTTGGAGTATCAGGGGCTCCTCCTCATCACATGGAGCTTGGCCAACCCCATCCCCTCAAAGCAAGACAGACTGGTCAAATGCTGAACTGTGGTTTAGCTGAAGATATGATGCAGACCCATTTCCTCTATGACATCCAAGCTTCCACCATCCCCTGCCCTTTTCTCTTTGCCTGCCCATCCTGTGCTTCTGTGAAAAAGCATGTGTACTCTGTAGAAGAGTGGTCACATTAACCTGTTATTTTTCTCCTGAAGCAGGGGGATCCCCAGATCAGCAAGTCAACTCTGGATGCTGAGAGATGATTAAAGCCTACCCCATTCTAAGTTTTCAACTTGTAGACTTGATAGCAAAGGAGTCTGAATCAGGGAAGCAAAGCCATACAGAGATGGAGAGGCATGGCTGGGAGCAGAGCCCAGGCTAGCATCATAGCGACAGGGACCAAGGTCTTGACCAGTAGACAGGACCTCCCATACATTGTCTCTTCCCCAGCATGTCCCTACAGGTGTCCAGCCTCTACCTCTTCCTTTACAAAGGGTATTTTCTAATTCTCAACCAACTCCCACAACTCCCTCTCCCCACACACAGTAAAGTTTAAGGCAGGCTTAAGAACACAATCTTGCTCAATGGAATGATGTACTTTGGATAGATTTTTAAAAAGTGAAGGGCAAGAAAAAAATCAGGTTCCACTATAGAAAAGTCAGAATTATAATTTCTTGTGCTTCTCCTCCTTTGTTAGCATATAGTATAGATGTCAGGATTAATGAGCTAATGTCAGTAAATTATTTAAAGTTTGTATTGTAGAAGTAGGTATGTTACAAGCACTGGCTGCTCTTCCAGAGGATTTAGGTCCAATTCCTAGCATCCATATGGGCACATAACTCTGTAACTTTACTCACAGATGATCTGAAGCCCTCTTCTGGCCTCCATGGTGACCAGGCATGCATATGGTACATATACATACATGTAGGCAAAACACCACACACATAAAGTAAGTATTTACAAATTTTAAAATATTGGCAATAAAATTTGTATAGTTTTTAACCTGATTTTTTTCTTGCCCTTCACCTTTTTTAATCTATCCAAAGCACATTCCATTGAGCAAGACTGTGTCCTTAAGCCTCTTAAACTTTATGTGTGTGTGTGTGTGTGTGTGTGTTTATGTGTGTGTGTTTATGTGTGTGTGTGTGTGTGTATGGTGTGATTTTGGGGGTGAGGTGGGGTTTTTTTTTTAGTTGGTTGGATGGTTTTGGTTTTTGAGACAGGGTTTTCTCTGTGTAGCTCTGGCTGTCCTGGAACTCATTCTGTAGACCAGGCTGGCCTCGAACTCACAGAGCTCCTGCTCCCGACTCTGGAGTGCACACTGTCTGCGTTTGTCTTGCTTACCTTGAGTTTTGGGACATGTGCTCTCAGAACATCCTTTCATTTAGATCTCTTGCTTGGTCTTCTGGCTATACAGGGGTGATGGGCATGGCAGGGAGACCTCAACGGCCAGATGCCATTCTTATCACCTTATATCAAGAGTATATGTGATCACAACTTATCACGGCTGACAGAACCTTGGTCCCTCAGCTGAGGTTGTGTTTGTCAGCTCTCGCTACTGTAAACTCGATGGTTTTCAGGGGGTGTCACATATTAGAAAATGTTTGCATGGTGGTAATGGAGGGAGCACATGATAAAGGCATAAAAGAAGAAATCTTTGCAAGAGCAAAGATGAAGGAAAGGTAGGGTGGGACCCGAGAGAAGCCATGGGGTTGAGGGGCAGGGAGCTCTGGATAGAGGCAACTGGACATTTCGACGGAGGGACAGCAGAGGATGGAGCGGGGACTTAGTCAGTCAGGGAAAAGGAGAGTGGTGGGAAGGTGAGGAGCCAGCTCCAGATGGACTGCTTCTATCTCCAGGGCTGAGAGTGGGGCTGTGGGACATTTGTGGACACACAGTGTGAAACAGTCATACTGGAAGCAAGGTGATGGAGAGTTACGGTCATATATGGACCATTATCACAGTCACTGTGTTTCCCTCCAACTACATCTTCCTGTTCTAATGAGAGCAGAATGGATAAATTTGAGCCTCCCAGGACACAGGCTCAGCAGGAGGGTGCATGAGAGAGACTTAAGAACTCTGCACACAGGGCCTGTGGAGGCTTCAGTGGGTGAAGACACATTTTGTCAATCCTACCAGCCTTAGTTCTATCCTAGAGCTCCAATTGGGTCTTCAGGACCCATGTAGTAAATGAAAGACGTGGGTCTGAAAGTCCTCTGACCTCCACAAGTGCATCACTGCATGCACGCCCTGCCTTCCCAACACACTAAGTAAATAAATAACCTTGAAAGTGAATGTTCCAATAAGAATGTCCATTATGCCAGGCAGTGGTGGCACACACCTTTAATCCCAGCACTTGGAAGGCAGAGGCAGGCAGGTCTGTCTGAGTTTGAGGCCAGCCCGGCCTATGGAGTGAGTTCCAGGACAGCCAGGGCTACACAGAAAAACTGTGTCTCAAAAACAAAACAACTAAAAGCACCCAAACAAAACAGAGTGTCCATTACAATGGACTGTGAAAGCTATCTTGAATGATGAGCAAAGAAAAATAGTTAAGATGTGATAGTCAATGAAAACAAAGGGCGGGGTTAGGAAATTGTATGATTCTTGGGTCACCTAATGGTTAGAGAGAGGAAACCAAGCAGAGAGAGGGGAGTTGTCAGAGGAAAGGAGACCTCACAGGTTAACCACAGGGTCAGTGATACCATGTCTAGGTATTCTAAAGAAGTGCAGATACTAGGTTCAGATGAACCTGCACACAAATGTCTAAGCACCATTTTTCATAGTAACCAAGAAACAAAACAACCTGGTTTTTAACAGAAGGCCCAGATCACAGCAGTTCTGGTACAGCCGTTCAATGGAGTGGATGTACTGAGCTCCAAGGGGAGCATGCTGGACCCAAGCAACAGGATGGGGATCCCAAAGGAGTTAGGCTCAGTGACAGAAGATGTTCAGAACATCCTACCTCATTCTGTGTTTGTCACGCTCGGAAAAGGCAAAAAAGTAAACGGAGAACAGATCTTTGTCAGAGCATAAGGGAAAGGAACAGTTTGAATATAAAGGGACACTATGCGCGAGTTCTTTGAAAAATTGAAATTACTCTATATACTATATGATGATTCTAAGAATTTACATGCACACACACACAACACAATAGGAGGGGGATTTTTACAATCTGTGAACTTTAAAATAGAGCAAGATTTGAAGTTTCAGATGTGGTTGAAATAAATGGAGAAGGTCTGGGGGAGCTCGTTCTGGTCCAGGGGACAGTAGAGGTCAGAGAGAGAGAAGAGCCAGGGAAGATATGGCTCATGACTGGAGGGAGGCCAGGCCTGGCAGCTCTGGCCGTCAGTGGGGATCAGGATCGGGATGGGGGGAGTAGGGGATGGGGGAGGGAGTGGGGAGCGGGAGGAGACCTGGAGAGTGGAGAGGAGTGGGAGGGGATGCAGATGTACAGGCCATGGGTACACATGGGTACAGGGCTGAGTTCTGACTGGCAGCCTGGCAGCCTTGGTCTGTCCTGACTTCTGAGATAAAGACACTTGAGAAGCATCATGAATCCGGGTTTTGGTAGTCTCTCAGAGGCTTAAGTCTGAGGCAGACCTCTCTTGGAGCATGGGGGAGAGCTTCTGATTCCTCAGTATCCATGACAACTCCCCTGCCTCCCTCATATTCTATAGCACGTAGGAGCCATCCCACACGTGCACTCTGAACATGTGCGTTTGTGAACATGTGCGTTTGTGTGTGTTTACCTTTGCTTTCCAGAAGCAAGTATAAGAGTTGCCGGGGCAGCTCTCTCCTTCTCTGTCCAATCTGGGCTTTAACCCCTACGAGGGGGCCCAGTACTTGACCAAAGAAAAAAAGGAGACAGTTGCAGCCGGGAGATCCAGTTGGTTCCAAACAAAGGACTCTTCCCAACCCTCATTAGCCTGGGTGAGGCGAGGGAAGCTGAGCGTGAACACTGACAATCGTTAGGGAGCCTCATGAGAGCCAAGACATGGTTCCAGCATTCAACTCTGGGAAGTAAAGATGTCTCCCATTGGGGAAGGCTGGCAGGAGCAAGTTTGGGAATGCAAAAAATCTGTGTGTTCATTCCTGCTGCTTAAATCCCAGAGTGCTGACTATGTCAGCCAGGGTGGCTTCAGTCTGAGGGTCAGTCATTCTGAAGAAAACCACTCTGGGTAACTACTCCAGGTACTGAGGTAGTTATGGGCTCTTTCTATCTAACTGGGAGAAAGTACAACACTGGCAAGGGAGTGCAGCTCATTTATTTAATAAGATAACAACAGTGTGTCCCTGCACTCCACTAACAAAAAAAAAAATAGGCTGAGTGACAGAAATTGGTAACCCTACAGTATTATGGATAGCTGGGTAGCCACCCCTATATATTATGTCCCTCTCCAGGCACCATACTTTAAAAGAGATATAGAAAAACAAAACTCGATTCTAAGAAAGATGACCAAATGGCAAAGGGACTCTCAACTATGTCACCAAATTGAATTAAATACACAAGGAAGTGTTTCCAGAGAAAATAAGATTCAAGGAAGCTCAAAAGACCAGCTTCAGACACCTGGAAAGACACAGTAAATGGGGTTCTTCCAGGTGCACCCGGATGGACACAGGCCTCCAGGTGAGGGGCAGGGCTCTGTCTGTAAGGCCTACCCAGAGTCCACTTACCCCTCAGCTTGGTGTTTGTGTTTTCTCAGTATGACATAGAAAGCATAGGAGAGATGGAAGAACATAATGTCCTGCAGGGATGTGGGGAGATTAAAAACTACCCTTTCAAATCCATATGAGGCTCTTTGTGCAGGCCGTGCTGGTCCTCAGAGATGGCTGGGCCCAGGAACTGAGAATGAAGAGAAGGGAGTGGCCTTGCCCCTGAAGCGGGGGCAGAGGAAACTGGAAATTATGTTCACTCGAGAGTTGTAAACTGTTTCCTTTGTTACTATTGATTTGGACTATGTGGTCCTTGGAAACACTGTGGAACCCCACCAAAAGTCAGTGACTAAGGCACAAGTCCCACAAGTCAGAATGACCCTGAGAGTGAGCCCTGAGAAGATCCGCCTCACATTTAGCGGTCCTTCCTCTGGGGGCAGCTTACTAGTTCCCTGGGACAAGCACTTGATGAAGTGTTTATCTTACACCAGGAGTAACAGAGAAGGTACACAGCTCCACTCGGCACAGCCAGGTACCTCCTGAAGGCGGACAGGTGACAGAAGTCCTGGGAGAAATATGATTTGTCACATCTCTTCCTTACCATCACCCTCAGGGCCTGTGGTCACTTCTATATTCAGGGGTGTGTCTACAGCTCGAGGAGCCAGACAATATTATATATACCTCTGTGACAAAAAAGTGTCAAGATGCTTCAATGTCTTCTCCGTCAAAGGTCTCTACTGGAATAAATTATATGAGGGACCGCAAGCAAATCCCAAAGAGGAAAAATCATTCAGACCTAGCTCACCCCTGCTCTTCAAAGTGTCAGCCTTTCCCAGAACAGATATGTTGGAAATGGTCTCTATTAAGGACAGCCAGAGGACAATTAAATATAGTGTCACCCCTTAGGATGCAATACCAGAAACAAAACTACTTGGGAAAAAAAAACACCAAGGAAATTTGAACAAAGTAAGGGCTTTCATTTCAAATAATGTGCCATTTCGTTCCAAATAATTGGTTCACTGGTTTTTTTTTTTTTTTAAAAAAAGAGTCTCTTAGTGATGAAATGTGTTGAGGGAAACAGCTGGGAGCAAATCTGACAATTCATCTTAATCTTTGTAAAGAACTACTCCAAAAATAAAATTTATTTAAAATTGATCCCTGGAAAACATATATACAAAAATATGCAAAAAAAGAAAAAAGAAACCTATAAGAAGGAATGCAGTGCAAAAGGTATGCAAATGAGCAAATTCACGTGAATGAATGTTAACCCTTGCAACAGCAGTATGAATTCAAAGGAAGAGAATGTCTGTGAGCAGAGTGACAGTTACAGTGATCCCCGGAGAGAGGCAGCTGCTCTGGTAAAGAACCAGGTTCAGGACCCGGCGCCGACAGGGTAGCTTATAATCACTTGTAACTCCAGGTCCTGGGGATCAATGCCTTTTGATATCTTCAGACACTAGTTATACAGGTGGTGCATATACATACATGTAGGTACAATGCACACATTAGAATTAAATAAAGAAATCTAAAATGCAACAACCGTGTAAAGTAAGGTAGGATTGATATACACTAAATAATAGCACAAAGATGGAAAATGTAAATGGAATTAAGCAGGATATAGTCTCTGGATTATCTAGAAAGTAGTAAATATGCTAATTTTTTTCGGCCTTAATAAGTGATGGATGGATACTGCAATCTGTTTGGTGATATGAAAGAATTTTAAAGAAATATGTGACAAGACAAATAGGGAAATTTAAATTTTATTTTTAAAAAGTATGTGAAAAAAGAGTAGGGGAGCAAATGGAAGGCGACCAGTAAGATGCTAGGTTAAATCTATTGGCAGTTGTGTAAAACAGAAGCAGGCTAACCACTTCCATTAAGGGGCAAACATTACACCAAATAAGAGAATAAAAGGAGATCACACCAGAGACATGCTTTGTGAGTAAAGGTGCAGATGAGAGAAAAGGGCAACAAGGATACAGTGCAGATGCTAACTGAAGAAAGGACTGGAGCCCACTCCAGTGCCTAACAGAAAGGCTGTGCATAAGACACCAAAACAAGGAGCAGGGCAACCCGTGTTCACAGCAACGGAGGGGTCCTCAATAGTAAGGTACACTCAGGCTGTGTCTCCCTGTTGACTTTTCTTCTGTTTGCAGTGGTGTGGGATCAAACTCAAGGCCTCACACATGCTACACATGCCTTCTCTTAGTAATACTGTATTTATAAATGCCTGATAAACCTACTAAGAAAAGTAGAGAACCTGTGATCTTAGTAGGGGATTTTATCTACTGGCTGGTAAAGCAAGTAGGAAGGACAGGGGGGTCAAGAAAGTGCACATGTCCATGCAAATGGAGGTACTGTTTTCAAACCCAGCATCCAGTTAGGGACTTATCCAGAATATATAAAGGATGCCTACACACCATCAACTAGAAAGAAAATGACCCAATTTAAACACAGTTAAGAGACCCGAACAGACATTTTTCTAAAGAAGATAGACAAATGGCCAGTCAGCTCAGTTGTTGTCACCAGGAAACGCAAAGCAAGACCATAGTGAGTTCCTACTTCAGAGACCACTGGAGTGAATGAATCCTATGTGGACAACAATGTTGGTGGGGTATGAATCCTCCATGAATCTAGAACTTCCTAGAAAGTTTTCTAAACAGAGTTACCATACAATCCAGCATCTCCACTCCAAGGCACAAATCCAAGAGAATTAAAACATATTTACACGAGCTGCGTTATTCATAAGTCTCCAAAGGGGAAATGGCCCAAATAGCCACCAGCGGGCGGATAAACAAGCTGGATGCAGTTTATCCATACTAGGGAATACTACCAACCACAGAAAAGCTTAGAGAAGGGAGGAGATGTCAGGGGCAGCCCTGATTACACACTGAAGGCCTAAAATCAGCCATAGGCCTGAAATCAGCAATAGGCCTGTCCTACATGTATACTAACACCAAGTCTTGGGTGTAGAAAAACATTGAAACTGATGACTATAAGCTATTGTAAACAGGCAGCTTTTGTGGAAATTTACCAGCCGGAGTAGTCATAGACCTTGTAAATAGGTAGCCTTGGCAGACAATACCAACTTAGATAAGGGCAAGTGAATCATAGGCAGAGTCATAGTGACTTGTCCCCTGAACCTTCACCCAGCCGATACCCGGTTCTGAAAGATATCTGTATTCCCCCTGAATATCCACACTCCAGTGTCATCCCCTTCCCCACGTCCTGCCTTTCTGTGTTTATAACCCCTGTTTGAATGAATTACGATTTGGAAAAAAAAATTATAAAAAAAAAGAATATAAAAAAAATAAATTTGGAGGACAAGAAAAAAAAGAAAGAAAGAAAAGCAGTGAAGTACTGTAGAACCTCAAAAGACGATGTGTGAAAAATGTCAAGCAGAAGGCCACACACTGCATGACTGCACTTACATGAAATGTTCAGAATAAGTAAATCCAGAGGCAGAACTAAATCTGTGGTTTCCAAGAGCCAGAGAAAGGGGAAAGGGTGATGGTTTCTCCTTAGGATTGTAAAAACATTGTGAAGTTAGACATGGTTCTGTAATTCTGTTAACACAGTAAACACCACTGAACTGTACACTTTAAAGGGTCTTGACATGTAGATTTTTTTTATCCCCGTGAAATGAAATAATGATACAATAAGTTAAAATTTCTAACTAAGAAATAAGAGTGCACTGAAATATTCTTTACCCGACAACTACAAACTAGGCATTTTGAGAGGTATAGGGTAATTTCCGAAGGCTGCATACCAGCACTAAGCAAGCTGTAACGCATTTCAAAGGTTTAAAATGACTCAGAATATATTTCCTGGCCACAGAGTAATGATGATACAAATCAATAACCACATGTAAGTTTATGAATCACTAAGTATGGAATTGAAATAACCTATGAAAGAAGAGAGGGAGGAAAGAGAGAAGCAGAGGATGGGGAGCCACTGAGAGCAGGAGAGAGAGCTAAATGGTGGAGTACTTGCCCGATATGCCTACGTTCAGTCCTCAGTACCACCATCGAATAAGTAAGTAAGCAAACGGAGACACTCCTAGCCAGGAAGAGTGACTCACATCTGTAATCCCAGCACTGAGGAGGACGAGGAGGATGAGGAGGATTTCCAGGAGTACCAGGCCAGCCTGGGCCGTGGAGTAAGAGTATCTCAAGAAAAGCAAAACAAAACAAAAAAATAGTAATACATCTGAAATATCAATGGGAACAACGACTCACAGCTGCAGCTGTACTTAAGGAGGAGCCCAGAGCCTTAGACGTGACTACTGGAAATGAGGGCACCCTGAGAATCAACGGGGTACATACTGATAACAAGAAGTTGGAATGTTGAGCCTGTGCCACATTGTCTCTAATCTCAGCATTTGGGAGGCTGAGGCAGGACGTTCACCATGAGCCCTTCTTAGCAAGGTCCTGCCTCAAAACAAACAAACAAACAAACAAACAAAAAGCTAAAAAAGCAAACAGCCTTTAAATATAACAACAACAACAACAAAAAAAAACCAAGAAAATCATCAAAGCCATAATTAGTCCTTTAAAGATAACAATAAGATTAGTAAGCAGCTAGCAAGATTTTTATCAAGAACCAGCATTAGGTAATAACAGAAATTAAAATTAAAGTTAATATAATCTATCTTGTATTGCTACATTAAGTAAAATAATCTCTTTGAAAATAATCAAGACTAAGAAGAATGTACATGAATTGTCATTTATTTGTTTATGTATTTATATTTATTTGTGTGTGTGTGTGTGTGTGAGAGAGAGAGAGAGAGAGAGAGGGAGGGAGGGAAGGAGGGAGAGAGGGAGAGGGAGAGGGAGAGGGAGAGGGAGAGGGAGAGGGAGAGGGAGAGAGAGAGACAGAGACTAGAGAGAGAATTTAAATGTACCATATGCATGCATTGCCCATTGAGGCCACAGAGGCCACAGAGAGTGTCAGGTCTCCTGAAACTAGGCTTTCCAGGTGGTTGGGTTACCTGATGTGGTGCTGGAAACTGAATTCTGGCCCTCTGCAAGAGCACCACAGGCTCTTAGCCACTGAGCCATCTTTCCAGCCCTAGAAAATTTAGTTTAAATAAAAGTTTTACCACTAGGAAGACTTCAATCCCAGATATCTTTAGCATTAAATTCTTCCAAATATTTGAGAAATATCACTCTACGTCAAACATGCTTAGAGAATAAAAGGTAAGATATGCTCTGACAACATTTAAGAGCCAAACCTTAACACATACAGAGCGAGAAAGATGGCTTATAGACTCAGTGTCAGACTCATAGCAGTTCCCATACCGTCCACAAGCTACCATCAAATACAGTAATACTTGAAGGACCGTGTGCTGTGAACAAGCTGGGGTTATCAAAGGGATGCAGAGGTATTTAGCACAGACCAATGGACCAGTGTGACTAACTGAATTAAGAAGACAAAGGAAAAAATCCATAGCAACAGACACAGAGAAGACGTTTAGTGAAACTGAGACTGTTATTTTGCAATTAGAGATGAACTTCTTCAATGTTAAAACTCACATTTAATAGTGAAAAAAAAAGGAAAGCTTCCCAAGAGAAACCAGACAAGGTCACTAACCCACATCTCTTCAACTCTAATGATACAGAGAAACAAAGTCATTTTTTATTCTATGCTCATACTGAATGTCACAGTTCTGATGCCCACCGTGAAGGGTTTTCCCCACAGACCAACCAAACAGTTCTCCAGAAGACACCGATTCAATTCTGACACTATATGTTAGAGATAGCATCAGATCCTGCCTGTTGAGAACTCAGTCCTACAAGAATGCCTCCACTCCCACTCCAGCGGCAAGTCATAGGTACTACCTCTATTTGGCTAACACAGTCCATAGAAATCAAAGAGGCTATGAGCTAGCTGCTGACAGCACAGGGGCCTTCCACACTCCTTCAGGGACCTCTCTGTGTTGCTAGGATGTGTTCAGCTGTTTGGGAGCTCCTTGAACCCTTTCCTTCTGGAGTTTTATGGAAGGTTCATTCCTCTGTCATCATTAGGGCATCGACAATAGCTGATCACCATTTGGTGCCTCCCCCGCTTCAGTAGAGTTTAGGGGCTGAAGGCCTTTACTGTCTCACCCTGCCTTAGTGTTTCTGATGATCAATCCCAATCTTGAAGTTCTCTAGGGAACCCCAGGTCCCAACCACCTTAGCATACAATAGCCTCTCGTCACTTGGAAAATTCCAAGGATTTTAGAAGTTGTTAGAAAGAGGATAAAGATCAACTATATACATTTGGTAATGTTTTAGACATTATATTAAGTGATATAAGCAGTGCTATAAAATAAGAAAAATGTATGAGATCATAAATGAGGAAATATCATTATATACAACTTTTATGATTGTATATATACAAAATGCAAAAGGACCTGGAGATAAATCACTGTGGTTAGTTAGTGAATTTAGCTAAATCAGTGATTCAAATATGTCACACTAACTACGTTTTATATACAGCAATGAATTATTGAAAAGTTCCATTTTAAATGAGTTTTAATATACCAAATTAATGAAAATCAAGAAGACAATCAAAGACCATACATAAAAACTAAATAAAAAGCTTCAAAATATTAAAAACAGAATACCAAATAAAGAGCTACCCCATATTCATGAGTTATTATAGTTTGAAATGTCAGTTATCCTCAAATTCAGGCGTAAGTACAACTTTCTCTCTCTCTCTCTCTCTCTCTCTCTCTCTCTCTCTCTCTCTCTCTCCCTCTCTCTCTGTGCATGTGTGTGCATGTGTGTGCGTGTGTGTGTAAAACTTACTTTACTGCTAAGGAGATGGCTCAGAGGGTATATTGCTGTATGTGGAATCTCAGGACCCACGCTTGAATTCCCGGAACCCGTATAAACCCAGATACAACAGCACATGTCTGCAATCCCCACTCTTGTACCATGGAACAGTAAGCAGAGACACTGTCCCAAACAAGGTGGAAGGCAAGAGCCAACACCCAAGGTTGTCCTCTGACCTCCTCACACACGGGCACATACTTACATATATGCACTCACTGTACATGCACATGCGCTCACACACACATACACCTACTTAAATAAAATTACAGTAACTTGGACAGTAGGGTATTGTGTAAGGAAAAAAGTGAGTCAATACAACAGATCAGAACAACATAGTTTAAACATTGACCTGGTCCTGTTTAGGCACGCCACGTGACCAGATCTATGCAGCAGGGCTACGTGAAAAGGACAGATTCAATAAAGCTCAATAGAATAGCCTTTCTGAAAACCCGCCTTGTCTCCTCACTCTACACATAAAACGTTCATATTCACAGCAGAGAAAATGTAACAGAGACAGTTTCCAAAAGATGAGCATGCTGTGATCATGCACAAGAAGCAGAGGACTCCTTGAGCAAGAAAAGCGTATGCACGGAGTAAGTGATGACGTAAGCCTCCTACATACAGCAAAGGCTTCACCCAGGATGTCCAACGAATTCCTCAAATCAGTCCATCAAAACTGCCCCATGGCAAAATAAACACAAGACTTAAAATGTGCAGCAAAGCTTTTATAGCTACCAGGCCTAGTGGTGCAACACCTTAAAGCCCAGTACTTGGGAGGCAGAGCCATACAGATCTCTGTGAGTTCAAAGCCAGCCTGGCCTACATATTGAGTTCTAGGTCAGCCAGAGCTACACAGCAAGACCCTAACTTGAAGAACAACAATGACAAAAGTTTTATGGAGGCAGCAAGTGATGCTTAACCTCAGGGTTAAACTGAGCAGTCACTGATGCAGTGAGAAACCACTGCCAGAATGACTAAAGCTGGAAACAGCCACCAGATGTCAACAACTGGAGCTCCCCTTCATCACTGGTAAAAGGATCAATTGGTATGACCACCTAAGAGTTTCATTTATCTTCCCCCTACCTTGTGGTGTGTGTGGTATGTGTGTATGTGTGTGGGTGTGTGTGTGTATGTGGTGTGTGTGGTGTATGTGTATGTATGGGGTGTGTATGGTGTGTGTGGTGTGTGTGTATGTGGTGTGTATTTATTCGTGTGTGGGTGTGTATGCGTGGCATGTGTGTGTATGTATAAGGTGTGTGTGTGTGGTGTGTGTGTATGTTGTGTGTTTATATGTGTGTGGGTGTGTATGTGTGGCATGTGTGTGTATGTATAAGGTGTGTGTGGTGTGTGTGTGGCGTGTGTATGTATAGGGTATGTATGGTGTATGTGTGATGTGTGTGTGCTGCATGTGTGTGTGGGGGCTGTATGTGTGTGTAGGTGGGTGAGTATGGAGTGTGTGTGGTGTATATGTGTATGGGGTGTGTGTGGTGTATAGTGTATGTGTGGTAGGTGTGTGTATATGTTTATGTATGTGCACATGCCTATGCATGCATCTCTGGATATCAGAGGTCAGTGTTAGATATTTTCTTTATCATCTTGTTTATTTTTGGAAAAAGATTCTCACTGAACCAGAAGCTTACTAATAGGATTAGCCGGCTGGCCAGTGAGGCCCTGGGATTCTCTGTCTCTTCCTCCTGACACCGGGATTCCAGGCACATGACACCATACCCAGTCTTTTGCATGGATGCTTGGGATCGGAATGATGGCATTTTTAAGCTATTTTATTGAGTTATTATACATACCACCCTCCCAATTCTTACTCCAGCCTAATCAATTCCAACCCCACCACACCTCACCACCACTAGGTAGGAGAAGGCTAGAGGAAAAGAGGGGGCATAGACTTTTTAGACTATTTCCTGCTGATTTGCAGAATAGGCTTCCTAGGAGCAAGTCCAGTCTTCATCATCAGAACACCCAGAAAGCTAGCAATCTAGCAATAGCAAACGAGCAATCCAGCAAACGCAGCAGCAGGGACCAGCAACAGTGGGGGCAGCAGCAGCCGCCACCATCCCAGGCCCTCCATGGCTACATACCCTCTCCAGAGTCTGCAGAATTAAACTCTGCAGCTGTCAAAAGTCATCCCCCTCCTTGCTAGTGCACAAGGCAAATCATAATCACCTGCTGTGAAGCAGCCTCTTACCCCATGCCTGGGATTAAAACAAAAACATCCATATAACATAACTGGATTTTGTAGAACTAAAATTTTCATTACCTTTCCCCATTTTAGTCCAAAAATGGCTTTTCCAATAATGTTAATAAACTATATACACTAAGAACAATTATGAGAACTATCAAGTAAGAATTATATTTACAACATCCGGTCTGTATGTATTTGGCAACTGTGGAGAAAGTCCTCCACTATCTCTCTTATCCTAACAAGTTTTAAAGCTCTGTACCTAAATCACTTTCTTATCATAACTTGCATTTATCCACCTAAAAACATCTTTTCATCCTAGAGCACTTCCTTATATCCTTTACAACTTAAGTTTTTATGTCTTTGATCTTTAATAAGGAAAATTGTAAGACTATAACTATCTAGTCTTCAACCCCATCAGAGACCTGAGGAGGATAAATGTTACTTGAGTAAACAGGACGTGCAGGGCAAGCCGCTTCCTAAACTACAAAAATGACAGAGACAGCTGGTTGCCTGGTCAGCCACCCAAGGTTTCTCTGTATCATTGAGGCATCCATCTTTGTCTGAAAGCCTCATGATATCTGACAGACTGGATTCAGAAACTGAACATTCCATCTGCAAGATCCTGAAAAAAATAACTCTGTGTTATAAATCATTTCATTTCCCCTGAATTTCCAGGCCTCTAAACCATGAAAGGCCCACTTCCTCAGTTTCTTTTCCCCATATCCACTATACCATCAAGGAACAGAAAGAGAAGGAAGAGTTATGATCCTAATTGAGAACTTGGCTCTGTCTGGCAAATTTGCTCCTGATTGGCTCTTATCTTCTCACCTCATTTGCATATAAACAAACCAGTGAGGTACATTTCCTCACTTACACCCTGAAAATTCTGAGACACAGTCTCTTCATCAGTAAGCTATCTCCAGGTCCCCTCCAGGTCGCCAGTACCTTTGTTTTGCTTTATAAAATCTGTGCCTTCCTCTCTCTTTGTTGTCTATGTGTTTCTTAACAACCTAAGAATCCAGCAGAGAAAGAAAATCTGTAACACATCCAAGGGAATGGGGTGCAGATCAGTTGGGTGAGTGATTGCCTAACATGCATGAAGCCCTGGGCTCAGTCCCTAACACCATATATAAGCCAGGCACAGTAGTGTACTCCTGTAATCTCTGCACTTGGAAGATGGGATAGAAGAATAAGAAGTTTAGTGTCATCCTCAGCTACACAGTGAATCTGAAACTATCTTAGGATACATGAGACTCTGCAAAGGAAAAAAATCCAGACATCTAAAAGAAAACCAGGAGACTCAGATGATGAGAGATTCAAGACTCATGATCCTCTTCAGTTAAAGTGCTCAACCCTGACAAGCCTCAAATACACTTACTGGGTTTTGATTCCTCTGGCAGTGAATCAACTGAGCCATAGGTTTTCAACCTATGGGTTGCAATCCTTTTGGAAATCTTCTGTATCCAAAAACATTTCTGTAGCTGTTTTATTTAGAAAACAGCACCTGTTTGTTTTGTTGTCTGCCTTGTTCCTGGGCAGCCACCATGTTCCTGCTGCTCGTCGGCTCTGGCCAGGGCTCCAGCTAGCTAGATGCACAATCCCTGGCACCCACGAGATGCCAGAATGGGGGATGGCTCTGCCAATCTACCACGCTGCATCCACAAATCTCGGCTGAACCCCAGACAATATCTTGGGTTCCTCTCCCTCCGGTATCCAGTAGAAATGAGACTCTTAGAGCATAATGATTATCTAAAGGATTTATATATTTAGAAATGCTCAATCAACAATATGCCCACACAATTAGAGTTGTTACCTAATATCTAACCTTTTGAAAGAAGTTGCTACCCAGGACAGCTTTCAACTCATCCATTGTTCTCAATGGCTGCTAGCCCCTTTCTTCTCCTCCCCTTCCTTTCTTTCTCCCCTCCTCTTCCTCTTTTTCTCCCCTCCCTTTCCTGTCTTCTCCCAGCTCCACCTCCTCTTCTACTGCCTAATCACCGAGATCCACTGCAAATACAATGTAGCAGAATACGTATCCTGCTACATAAAAGCACGCAACCGTGACAAGCCTCAAATTCACTTACTGGTTTTGATTCCTCTGGCAGTGAGTCAACTGAGCCATAGGTTTTCAACCTATGGGTTGCAACCCCTTTGGCAATCTTCTGTATTCAAAAATATTTCCATTAAAATTCGTAACGGTAGCAAAAAAAAAAATACAGTTACAAAATAGCAGCAAAAATAATTGTGTGACTGGGTGTCATCCCAACATGAAGAACTGTATTAAAGAGTCACAGCATTAGGAAGCTTGAGAACCACTGATCCTGAAGCAAGGTAGCTAGAAAGCTTGTTATGTTGTTCTGCATGATTGGAGGGCAATGGCAGGAACTAGTGAGAGTGGATTTGTCATTTAAAACTGAGCTATCCCAGGGACCTAATAATAGGATGCAATTACATGTTAAAGAGTCTGGATTTAACCTCCCACAGCCTCAAGGTGAAACACAGCCTGAGAGGCAGTTACGGGGAGCAGAAGGGCCAGATGCCAGCAAACCAAAATGTTTAGGTGACAGAGACTCTGCTCAGACAGTAAAGTGTGCAGGGAAGGTGGCTGCCTTTGGTGGCTGGGAGCTGACCTCATTGGACAAAGTAAACTGCAGTTTGATAGCCTCGAGTCCTACATGTTGCCAAGTGTCAGCATCTAACAGAGAAGGCTGAAGACACTCAAATAGCACAAAGGTTTGGTGTTGGTTGACAGCAGGAAGTGAGCCTAATGGCTCATCAGGGTAAGCATTTTTTTTGCCACCTCATAGTATAAGTAACGTGGGAAACCCACTAACATCCCAAGCACCTGTTTTGTGCCTAACATCAGACTGCTAAGAAATTTTAACAGTGAATTTCTCCAAATCTATTTCTCTGTCAAGCACCAGGATGAACAGCCCTAAGACGCCAGAGGAAAGAAATCCAGGAGCTCTCAGACTCCCAATTTAAAACAAACAAATGAAAGAAATAAGTTTATGGCACAATTGATGAATACACAGCCCTCACTCTCTAGACAAATATTGGTTTTTCCTTTTAAACTTGAACTAACATACTCTTGGATGAGAAAGACTTGTGGCTATTGTCCAAAGGCTGTTCCAGGTCATACACAGCAATAAAATTATGAATTTTCAAACAAAAGCTACAAATTTGGAATGGCTTTTTGAGACCAAAGCTACTTTGACATTTCATAAAGTGAATTAATTGGATTAACACCTCATTCCATTGTGGTGGAGGAGGCTTTTGTTAGTGTTTATCATATTATTTCTATAGATATAACTATGTAATTATAATTGACAGAAGTTATTTATGCTTAGGATTTATAAATAACTGACATGAATAGACAAGACTGTGATAGAGTCAGATAAATTCAGGTAATATGAATGACACAGTTTCCTGGTATTCTACTAAAAATTGACTGAATTTATCTCTCAAGAAGTTGGTAGTCTAAATTCAGGCACAGTTTAAAGTTGTCAGCTAAATAATTTGGTTTTTGTCTTTTCTTTTGTTTTGTTTTAGTTTTGTTTTGTTCTGATACAGAATCCTACTGAATGATCCGAAGTTCAATTTGTAGACCATGCAGGCCTTAAATTCACAGAGATCCACCTATCTGTGATTTCCAGTGTTGGGATTAAGGGTACATCCTACCATGCCTGGCCCTCAACTAAATTATTTACATAGCTTTATTCTTCTTTTGTGACCATCCTGTCTTCTTTCTGGCTCATCACTGATTCCTGTTCAGAACCCAGTGTTGAGGACCTTGTTTGTAGTAATTCTTCACTGGCTTCTCCTTGGATGTGGTTGAGGTTTGAGCTGGGAAAAGCTCTGTCACAAGCTTACCTGGTCCTCCTATAAGGAGTTCAGCCAGGAAGGGCTGACTTGCATAAAAACTGAGTCCTATTTTAGATGTGACATTCAAAGGGCTAAATTTATTGGTGGCACAAGAGACTTTCTTTCCAAAGGGGACAAGGCAGAGAGGTTGGACCCTTCCTGCAAAGAGAATAAGTTCAAGAAGAGACTAGTAGCCAGATGTGTTGGTACACACCTTTAATCCCAGTGCTCAGGAGGGAGAGGCAAGAGGATCTCTGTGAGTTCGAGGACAGCCTGGTCTGCAGCGCAAGTTCCAGGAGAGTCAGAGCTACACAGAGAAACCCTGTCTTGAAAAACAGAAAGTATGCAGCACCTAAAAACATAAAGCTCATAATCCTGTCTAGAGTTTGAAGTTTTTAAAAAATATGTACAAAGAAAGAGGAAAATACAAAATTAAGAATTAACTAAATAGAAACACACACAAAATGCTACAAGTGATAAAGTTAGCAAGCAAAACTATTAAATAATTAACATAACCATGTACACAAAAAAATGCAAAGGATGGCCAAGTATGTTAGTTAGGTAGAGACAGTAAAGTGTAGAAAAGCCCAAGTCAAGCTCTAAAAATAAAAACTTCAGTGTCCAAAAAGAAACATTAGACAGAATAAACAGATGCTGTGTGACTTCTCATCTATCAGGAGACTGCTTCCATCTATCCCAAACTGCACACTGACAGACTAAACAATTCCATCTGCATCTAGCCTGGTAAATAACCAGAGAGGGATTACTTGCAGGAGAGTGGGTGAGGGATTACTCAGATGAGGACGATGACTCATGGGTGCTTTATCACTGTGGCTCCTAGTGCAGCTTGCAGGCAGCTGTACCATGCAAGTCTCCTTCACTCACCCCTGTTTATGGATCACAGCCTCAAGGAAAGGCTTTCTGAGTCTCTTGTGAGTTTTGTTACCTTGGTCACCCACCCTCTTCCCTCCAAGAGGGAAAGTTTCAATCCGAGGGAAAACAGCTTTACAAACAGAAATGATGGCACGTAGCAACAGGAAGTATTGGAAATGAACTGCAGAGGAGGGCAGCCAGGGAAGTGGGACTCAAGGGCACATGGCTGCTGTTAGGTAGACTGAGGAATCCGATTTAGTACAGCCTGGTGACCACAGCTGTTGATCATGTATTGTGTATCTCAGTTCTGTTAAAACTGATTTTTAATAATTTCACTGCACATACATAAGACAAACTGTGTAGGCAATAGACATACTAATTAGCATGGCTAATTTTTCTACAATGCATATATAGATTAGATCAAAACATTATACTGTAATTACACTTATACAAAACAATCATCCGCTTTAGGCTGTCTTGTTAGGTTTATATTACTGTGATAAAACACCATGAACAAAAGCAATCTGGGACGAAAGAGGTGTATTTCATCTTACATCTTACAGGAAGAGAAGCTAGGGCAGTGTGATGGTTTGTATATTCCTGGCCCAGGAAGTGACACTTTTAGGAGGTATGGCTTTGTTGAAGTGGGTGTGGCCTTGTTGGAGTAGCTAAGTCACTGTGGCATGGGCTTTAGCTACCTGGGAGCCAGTCTTCTCTTAGCTGCCTTCAAATGAAGAAGTAGAACTCTCAACATCTCCTGCATCATGCATACCTGGACACTGTTATGCTCCTGCCTTGATGATAATGGACTGAACCTCTGAACCTGTAAGCCAACCCCAATTAATGTCGTCCTTTCAAGAGTTGCCTTGGTCATGGTGTCACAGCAATGAAACCCTGACTAAGACAGGCAGGAACTCAAGGCAGGAACATAGAGGCAGGGACTAAAGCAGACATGGATCCATGGAGGAGCCTGTTTATTGGTTGCTCTTATGGTTTGCCCAGATTTTCTTATATAGCCCAGGGGTAGCTCCAGAACAACATACTGAACCTTCACACATCAATCGTGAATCAAGAAAATGCTCTAGAGACATGTCTACAGGCAATGTGATAGAGACTTCTTCTCAGTCGGGGTTCTTCTTCCCAGATGGCTCCAGTCCATGTTAGGTAGAAAAATAAAACAAGACAAGAAATAGGACATAAGCTTAAAAAGACTTTTAAGGCCATGGGAGAAAAGAATGTGGGCAAAGAAAACAAACAAAGCAAATTTATTTGGAGAAAAAAGAGAACAAAAATACTGTTTGAAAAACATTCCCAAAATGATACAAACTGCAGGTCTACAGACACCAAAGTTTTAACAAACCCCAAGGAAAATAAACATCATGAATACAAGGAAAGGAGGAGCTGACCAGAGAACTAGCCAAGCCCAAGCCTGGGGATCACCGTTCTGATCCCTAGCAGACATAGAAATGTCTGTGGGCGTGGCAGTCTGCCTGTGATCCAAGGGCTCGAGGAGTGGGAGACACAAGCCCTGCCTGGGCAAGTTGGCTGGCTAGACTAGCCAACGCAGTGAGCTCTGCATTCAAGTCAAGGACCTTGACTCTGCTGATTAGATAGAAAGTAGTGGAGGCGTCCTCCCCTTTGCTTCTCACTGCCTTTTTCTTTTAGAAAGCCAGTCTTGGGTTAAGGCTTTACCTTTATAAGTCCATTTGTTCTTGATGACCTGCAAATGCCCCTGTCTTCAGATACAGTTGGATCTGAGGTTTTCATATATGAATATAGAGTGGTAGACACAGTTCAGGACATTATATTCTGATGAGGTATCGGGAGAAGCAAACATCAGCTGAAGACTTTACATCATCTTCTGAGGAAAGAATCCATTTTTAATTATACAGAGGATAGCTGTAGGCTGATGTAGGAGCATGGCGCTTTTCTTTTCCTTACTTGCTGATTATATATGATGCCATAGGTTTATGGTGGGGATGATGTGTAAGTTCAGAAGAGGATTATGAGGGTTATGTCTGTAGGTCAATTTGATTGATCCATAGGGCACCCAGGAATTCAAAGCAAAGGGGAGGATGCTCACATGGAGACATGTCCAGAGGTAGCCCTTTAAATCCGGGCGTGGAGAGCTCACTAGGATATAATCTGCTTGGACTTGATCTTAGGATCTCAGGTCTCTAGAATGGAGAGAAAATGAATGTCTATTGGTTAAGTTATCAAGTCTCTTTTGGATTCCTGATCTAAGATGAAAGCTCGAAATGTTTGTTATGATCTCAGAGGAGAAATGTTAGTTTTAAAGCACCAGTCCAATGGTGGGTATGTGCTCATTATTTTTTTTCTTCTGTTCAATTTACAAGCTGGACATAGATCTTAAGTAAAGCTCTTCTTTTAAAAATCAAAAAAGAAAGAAAGAAAGAAAGAAAGAAAGAAAGAAAGAAAGAAAGAAAGAAGTGAGGAACACAACTGACATCAACCTCTGACTGTCAAACACACACATACACACTACACCAGACACACACACACACACACACATACACACACCACACATGCACATACCACACACCATACACATATGCCATATATATACACCACACACATATACACACACACCCCATACACACACACACATGCACACACATCATACACACACACACACCACATACACAAAGTATACACACACACCACACACACATACAAACATACCATACACACATCATACAAATATACACCACATATGCATCACACACACATACAGACATACATACACACATCATACAAATACACACCACACACACATCACACACCATACACACACACACACACAGGCTATATACACACCATACACACACACTCACCACACAAACAGACCATACATACACACATACACATCACACCACACATACACACCACACACACATGCACACACACCATACACACAGACCACACATTCATACCATACACACATACCACACACATAAACACACACCATACACACACACACACACATACAAACACACCATACACATATGCCATACCACCCCCTATACACACATCATACACACAGACACACAACACACCATACACATACATATCACACACACATTCACACATACCACACATCACACACACACAAGCACACACACACACTATATACCCTCCCCCCACACACATATATACCACATAAAAATGACTTATTTTGTAATTTTTTATGTCTTTTTCATTTCCCTTCTGTTAAAAATTCTTTCTCTTTCTTGAACTGATATTACTGAATGCTTGGACATTTTTCTAGATATTTTACTACAGTTTAATATAATTCCATTATGGCCAGAGAACATATTTCATATGGCATAAAACCTCTACAAAATGTTAGCTAACCAAATTCAACTGCATATGTAAAATATTATTTATCAGAATCATGTATAATTTACTCCTTGATGGGTGTACAAGTGGTACATATATATCAACAAATGCAATATGCTATATTAACAAAGTGAAAGCTAAAAATGAATGATCATCTCAATGGGTGTAGAAAAAGACTTTGACAATATTCAACATCCTCTGAGGACCACAGTGCTCAACAAATCAGGCACGGGAGTGATGCTCCTCACAGCTGCAGGCATCGGCTAGCCCCACACTGAAGGGGGTGGAGTTTAAAGTCAGAGGAAACAGTAGGGAGAGATGCAGGACTCACACTGCAGCCCACCACACCAGGCTGAAGCAAGGGTGTGAACACACTTGCATGATTCTGAGGGAGGATTCACAAGCAAAGACATCAGAAAATAACTCCCACAGTCTTTGCTACCTCATGGCCTCATCTTATCACAGTGTCTAAGCACCAGAAAGTGTGAAAAGAACAGAGCTTAGCGCTGTGGTAAGGATCTAGATCCTGTCTTAGGCTGATGAGGATGTTGAATGAAACTCTGTGGTGCATTTCCTTAGAAGCAGTCCATGTTGTGAGACTCTATCCGCCCACATATGTGAGCTTTGTTACCAGGTCAAGCAGCATATTGACGATTTCAACTGTAATTAGCCCAGTGAGTGGTTTTTCCAATAAAAAATCTAGAACCACAAAGACTTAGGAAAAGACATCTAAACTGACATTACTAGCAATGAAATACAAACCTTGTGCAAATCTTGGCTTTTACAAACATAGTAACTTTATTTAAAAGACAAAAAAGTATAAAGTTTTTCTTTATTCTTCTCTCATACATGACATCCTGACCAGTTTCCCTCTCTCCACTCCTCCCAGCCTCCCTCCCACCCCCCCCCCCCACTCCCTGAGAACTACTCTTCCTCCATTTCCCTTCAAAAAAAGAGCCGGCCTCCCAGGGCTATCAACCAAACATGGCATAAGAAGTTGCAATAAGACCAGGAACATACCCTCCTGTCAAGGATGGTCAAGGCAACCCAGTAAGAGGAAATGCGTCAAAGAGCAGGGAAAAGAGTCAGAGACACCACCACTCCCTCTCAACACCAAACCACACAACCATCATGCATATGCAAAGAACTCAGCCCAGACCCATACAGGGTCAGTGATTGTTGGTTCAGTCTCTGAGAGCCCATATGACCCCTGCTTAGTTGATTCTGTGGGTTGTATTCTCATGGTATCAACCCTTCTGGCTTCTACAATCCTTCCTCCTCCTCTCCCTCCCCCCCCCCCCGTCCTCTTCCTCCTTCTCCTCCTCCTTCTCCCCTTCGCAGTTCCCAGAGCTCCACCTAGTGTTTGGCTGAGGGTCTCTGCATCTGTTCCCATCAGTTACTGACTGACACCTCTCTGATGACAACTGAGATAGGCACTGATCTTTGAGTATGGCAGAATGTAATTAGAAATAATTTCACTGACTTTTTTTTGCCAGTCATATGTGGGTTTTTTTTTTCTGGGTCTCTGGGATGTCCAGACTCTGGTTCTTGGCCATCTAGGCAATGTCAGGCGTAGGCTCCCTCTTATGGAAGGATTCTCAGGTTAGATCAGGCGTTGGTTGGCCACTCCCACAAGTTCTGTACCACTATTGCCCAGCACATCTTTCAGGCAAGACAGATTGTAGGTTAAAGGTTTTGTGGCTGGGCTCATGTCACAGTCCCACTGCTGGAAGTCTTGTCTGGGTATTGAAGACATCTACTGGCTAGGGCTCCATATCCTTCATTAGTAGACGTCTTCACTAGGGTCATAGATTCCAGGGAGTTTTTATTTCACTAAGTTTCCACATTGCCCACCAAGTGTTCCCAGTTCCAATTGTCTTCCCCAGTGCTTTCCCCCTCATTCTTCCCCAGGCCCCCAATCGATCCTTCCTGTTCCCATCCCCATCTGCCCTCAGTCCAGTGCAAGATCTTTTCTATTTCTCCTTCCCTGGGAGATCCATGTTTCCCTCCCTTGAACCCTCCTTGCTGTTACTTAGCCTCTCTGGGTCTGTGGCATGGTTATTCTGTACTTAACATCTAATGTCCACCTGTGAATACATACCATGTTTGTCTTTCTGGATCTGGGTTACCTCACTCAGGATGATTTTTTTCTAGTTCCATTCATTTGTCTGCAAATTTCATGATATCATTGTTTTTAAATGCTAAGTAACCCCCCATTGTGTAGATATACCATATTTTCTTTATCTGTTCTTCAGCTGAGGGACATATAGGTTGTTTCCAGTTTCTGACTATTATGAAAAAAGCAGCTATGAACATAGTTGAGCAAGTGTCATTGTGGTAGGATTCATTTTATGAGGTCACGGTCACTCTGTTACCCAAACCACACAAAGATTCAGCAAAGAAAGAGAATTACAGACCAATTCCCCTCATGAACATAGATGTAAAAATAGTCAACAAAACACTCACAGAGAATAAGGTTTTCATTAAGATACTATTGATTGTTTTCAACAACCCATTCCCCCCTCAGGAGATTATTGATCCATATGCAGAACACATGGATATGCCCAAGAAAAATAATCTATGATGTTTTAACAATGTTATGTATTTTTAGCTTCTTGTCACATACATTAATTGTGAAGATAAACTAGATTATATTATTTAACAGTTTCTTAATTTGAGTTATGACTGAATATACACATATGCAATCAATATATATTTATTCATAGACTTTTGGGTAGGCTTCTATAGGAAAAATAAATATTACAAAAATGTTTTTTAAATTCAAATAAAATTAATGAATCATGGTTGGATTGTTCAGGTAAGTGAGAAAGTTCAAATATCCAATGTTATGAATGAATACAGAGGCATCACTACAGATCCTACAGAGATGATGCTCTCAGTCATATCTCTGAAGAAATATTTTAAAAAGAAAAACAATAATTTTGAAATTGTAAAAAAAAAATGGAAAAATTCCTGGAGAAAGTAAAATGTGCTAGAGTGATGACTCAGCAGTTACAAGCACTTGCTATTCATGCTGGGCATGGTGGCACATGCCTTTAGTCCCAGCACTCAGAGGCAGAGGCAGAGGCAGGAGCATCTCTGTGAGTTAGAAGCCAGCCTGGTCTACAAAACAAGTCCAGGACAGCCAGGGCTACACAGAGAAAACCTGACTCAAAAAAACCAAACACACACAGACACAGACACACAGATACAGACACAGACACAGACACACACACACACACACACACACAGAGCACTTGTTATTTTGACTTGCTATTTTTACGAAGGACCATACGCTAATTCCCAGCACCTATACCAGGATGCTCACAGCTGCTTGTAACTCCAGGGCTCCAACACTTTCTGATCTCCATGGGCCCTACACATATGCACATAAACACATGAAGATGCACACATAAATAAATATTAAAATATGTTAAAACTGATAGAAAAATCAAAAGCTAAACACTCTTCGAGAAACTTAATGTATAAATCTTATAAAAAAAGTTTTTAGGTTTAGCTGCTTACAAGTGAACTATATACCACAGTTAATTAATTTAGGAATCTCTCACAAATTTTCATAGTATCAAAAGAAAAACAAGCTTTGAAAGAATTTCTAAGATCAACATGTTCTTAATATCAAACTGTAACCTAGAATATTTTAAGAAAGGAAAATTGCAAGCCTATGTTACTCACTCACGTAGATAAAAATATCCTATATGAATGAAAGGGGTTTATTCATGCACCTAGAAGTCTACTGACCGACACAAGAATGTTTTTCAGTGTTGAGACTATTCCCACACATGCTAGGCCAGAGCTCTGCAACTGAGCCATGTCTCCTGCCTCAAAATAAGGATTTAAATACATGTGTCTCATATCCTCAGGAATCTCTTGGCTACTAAAATAATGCCTTCTGAGGGCTAAATCTGGAAAAACCAATATGCCTGTGGTTCCAGGTCACCTCAGGGCTTAAGGAAGTCCTAAAGTGGTAGGAGCATCCCTGTGAGTTAGAAGCCAGCCTGGTCTACAAAGCAAGTCCAGGACAGCCAGGGCTACACAGAGAAAACCGTCCCTGAAAGTCCCCATCTCTTAAACTCAAGCCTCCCTCCTAGTGTAAGTGCACTTTCAGCTCCAACACAAGCTTCCAGTGTCCTCTCCTCATATCCTGAAACATATGTGTTGTTTGTCACATTCTGCTAGTGCTTTGCTACCTGCCAATACCACAGATTACTTGAGTATTTGGAATATAGCTTAAATATCACATTTCACATAACCAATTAATATCTGTATTATTTGAAGAGTGACTTCAAAACTCTCATAATTCCAGCTCTTATAATCCTCATTTTTCTTTGATGGTCTCTGTGTCTCTTAGAAAAGATACAATAGAAAATGAAAAGCAAGACTTCCAAACAGTATACATTATTTCCCCCCAGAATCTGTAGAGGGATATGTTTCAAGACTCACAGTGGGTGTCTGACCCCAGAGAGTCCCAAATGCTGCATATACACTGAGATCTCTCTTCTTTCAAAAGAAGTGTTTATGCCCTTTACTTGCCATATCCTACCAATCAACATTATTACTCATGATTCGGGGGCTATTGTTAAATAAAATAAGGATTTACCATAAGCACTGTGATACAGAAATAGTCAAACTGATAACTGACAGATATCAAATGTCTAAGGGGCAGGCAGCCTGTGTAGTATGGATACTCTGGATAAAGAAACAAATGTTTCAAGTAGGAGAAAACAGGGCAAGTGGTTTTGTCATGCATTCTGAAATAGCATGCAACTTAAGGTTTATGAATTGCTTGTTTCTGGGATTTTCCACTTAATATTTTCAGACCATGGTTACTATGAATAACTGGAGCCTAAGAAAGGAAAGCCTTGTCAAGGAGGGACTGCTGCTGAGCAGCCATTGTTGAGGGAGAAGGTGAGTTACTAATTGGTTTAGAACAAAAACTCAAGAAGAGAGCCAGAGAGAGAAGGCTGGTTGGGAGGAGTCTCAAGGAAAACTGATAAAGCCTCTTAGCTGGGCAACTCCATGATCAGTTGCTAGAGAAATAGGAACCTGTAAAGTTACAGATTTCCTGGCGTGAGACTCCCAGTGCAGGCACTGTGCAACTGTGGGAGCTACGGGAGAGACTTCCAGCGAGCACAGACAACAGAAGCTGACTGGCAGCCATGCGTATGATTTTAAATTTTCTAGTAACCACATAACAAGATAGCAGGGAAAGAAATAAAGCTTAATCTTAATAACATGCTTTGGTTAGTCCAATATATAAAAGGATTATCATCTCAACACATAGTTTAACACATAAACTATTATTAACAAGTGCAGTGGTTAATTTTAATGGGCAGAGCGACTGACTTTCTTTTTTTGTTTTTTGGGTTTTTTTCTGGTCTTTTTTTTTCTTTCAGTTTTTCGAGACAGGGTTTCTCTGTGTATCTCTGGGTCCTGGAACTTACTCTGTAGACCAGGCTGGCCTCGAATTCAGAAGTCCGCCTGCCTCTGCCTCCCAAGTGCTGGGATTAAAGGCATGTGCCACCACTGCAGTGCATGACTGACTTTCTTAAGAAACAGTCCTGGGTGTCTGTAGAAGCACCTACGGGGTGGGGGGAGGTAAGTGATTAGAGCATGTGCCTGGGTATTATATTTTATCTTAGTCACTTTCCTCTACATTCTGGCCCGTTATGACGTCAGCTGATTTCTCCACCACTCCTTTCCTGCCGTGATGGACTCCTCTGAAAGCATGAGCCCAAATAATTCCTTCCAGAGTTGTGCCTGCTGAATATCTTTATCACAATAACAAGAAAAATCACTAAGACAATGTATTTTACTGTCTGGTTGGGGGAGAAATGTGGTAGCACTGTAGATCAAATGCTCAGATTCAGAAGACAAAATTTAAGCACCATCAGAAAGTGAAAGGTGAATCTCTGAGTTTGAGGCCAGCCTAGTCTACAGAGTGAATTCCAGAATAGCAAGTCTTGATGAACTAGTTTGGGCTTGAGCAACTACAGCAAGTTTATGGCCATGAGAAGGGCAGGTGGCCTCCAGGCTATTGTGATAGCAGTTATCAATGCCGAGAGCATCGCAAAGTCAGCTGAACACTCTCATCCACCCAAGGCTCTGGTTTAGTTGATCTATGGAAAAGCAAAGGGTTCAGTGTTTCTAAAGGCATTTTAGGTGGCTTTAGGCCTGAGACTGGCAGCCATCCAGTGCCCCTGTTCCTGAGCCAGACTGAGAGGCTCTAGTAAGCAATTAGCATTTGTTCTAATTACAACAGAAAGGTGCTGAAGGGTTCAGGAGAGTTGAGCCCAGATCCAGTTTACCGTTACCTCTGAGGCTTTGTAGAGAGGGGTTGTTAATTCAGGGCCTTTTGGAGGGTAAGGGGACTTGGGATCTGTGTGGAACATAGAGCTGAGAAGACTCACTAATGGAGGAGGTGCTAGAAATGAAAAACACGATAACTCCTCAGAGTCCTGGCACCTTCAGTAATTCAAGCCTGTTCTGCCTAGTAAAGGACCTTCTGGACACAAGGCTGAGAACCCCATCAACAATGGCCAGGAGCCCCCCCCCCCGTGGTAGAATCTTTCATTCCACCTGGGGGGATGGGAAGACATAGGAGGTAGATGCCCCACAAAGTGGTTGCTTTTACTTTGTGTGTTTTATCCAGTTTGCTGAGGAGAATTACTGTGCAGAGGCCCCTTTATATTTTCTGAGAAATCTAATCCACAAGAGACAGACAGATCTTTGAGTTTGAGGCCAGGCTGGTCTAGAGCAAGTTCCAGGACAGCCACGGCTATACAGAGAAACTCTGTCTCTAGCCTCTCCCCAAAAAGAACTCTAATCCACAGATGATTGAGGGGTGATACAATACAGACACACTTTACCAGAGACTGATGCAGCCCTGTGATGCACACCGGAAGCTGTAGGCTGCCCTGGACTCTGTGAACAGTCATGAGGCATGATGCAACAGGAGAAAAGCAGAAAGACCCAGCTTGTTGCCAAGACACCCTCAAATCCCTGCTTCTGGCTATTTCTGAGAAAGAAGTGATATTCCTGTCTCCCTCTGAGGCTGTGTGACTGTCCCTGGATGAGGTAGAATTTGTACAACATAAAAATCAGTCACTTGAAAGTTCTGGACTTGACGGTATATAGTACATTTACATGATATATAACTACCAGCTCTATTTAATTACAAAATCTTTCATGGCACCCAAAGAAACCTCTAAACCTCTGTTTTATCTACTAAATAGCCTTTCCCCACTCTCTCTCCTCCTGTCCTCGGCCCCCATGATTCTCCATCAATGCCCCCCCCCATGCTGCAAGCTCTCTACCAGGCCCAGCCTTGGTGCTTGCTTTTGTTTGTTCTTGATTTTGAGTTAGCTCTCACCATTTAGTCCAGCTGACCTCAAACTCATTCTTCCTGCCTCTACATCTGTCCCCAGCCCAAATACGGCTATCGTTTCCTTTTCTGTTCAAAAGAACACTATCATTTGATACAACCCTAGTCGCTGGTTCTTGGCATCTTTCCCTGAGCTACAAGTCCTTTCAGACAGTCTTTTCTGTGTTTTTCCTATGCTTACCTCTAGCAGATTCAAAGTTTCAGGTCTTACATTGAGGTCTTTGATCTAGTTTGAAATGAGTATTGCACAGGGTAAAAGATAGGGTCTAGTTTCATTATTCTTGTGGATTTCCACTTTCCCCAGCAGCATTTGTTCACCAGGCTGTCTTTCCTCCAGTGTATATTTTTGCTTAATTAGTCAAAGTGACTATTTGTGTGTGTGTTTTTTTTTCTGGGTCTTCTATTCTACTACATTGCTTGCATGTCTGTTTTAGTTTCAGAAACCACACTGGCTGTGTTACTGTGCTGATGTTGCCATGATGCATGATTTACTCTGGGTTCTGTGCATTTTAAACACATCTACATTGCAGTTCTGCATGCACATTGTATGTATACATACAAGATCCAGGCTTGGTGGAACAACTTTTAACCTTCACACGTGCGATTTGATTCTGCTTCTCTCCAGCCTATTCCACTTCATTGAGAACAATATTTTTATGTCCCATTGAACTGATTTCAAGACAAGACTCAGTCGTGATTTGGACAAGGGCCTTGGAAAAGGTAGTAAGAGTGTGTCCAAGCCTCTCTTAGTCCCACCTGTGGGTGTCACTGTCGTCAGATTCACCATCAGGAATGAAGGCAACTCCAGAAGTACTTTTGTCCTTGGGGTGCTAGGAACAGAACCTGGAAAGGGAAGTGTTCTGCCCCTGAGCCCATGCCCAGTTCAAGAAGCCCTTTGTAAAAACACGTAAATACTGTAGTCAGAGATGATTTTCTGAGACCGATCATTCTATAGGATCTTGAAGAAAATAGAATAGCATTGTCTGGAAAGGGAGAAAGAAAACTAGTGCAGGCTTTAGCAGGAGGCAGCAGGAGCTAAAATACATTTATTTAAACACTGATGAAATTATCTAAGCTTTTCTTTAGTAAGATAGGACTAAAATGAGTAGATTTCATAAGATTCCAATGTCTGAACCTCAATATCCAATGTCTAATGTACCAGGCAGAGCAAGGTACCTAGGTGCTTTAGCAAAATATTGTACTCTTCCCAGCTTTTGGGTCTCTTCTCAAGTCCCACCCTTTGGATCAAATGCTCTCCTACATGTGTGGTGTCCTCCCCAGTGCCTGTTAGGTTCATTGTGTGGCTTGATGGGGACATAAATGGAAGAGACAGTGAGAAGGGTTTCAGAGGCGATGCAAGCTTGTTCCCGGCTGCTTGTACGTCCCCTTGGCTGTGGCTCATCTACAGTCACGACCCTTCTTCATCCCTTCTTCATCTATTAAGAAGATGTATAGAGCAGGCCCACAATGCAGAACATTGGCGAAGTAGACGTGAGCCTATGCTTTCTAATCTGCTCATGCTTAGGGCTTGACTTGTTACCCCAGGAAACAGAGAAACTGAGTCCCTGAATACGGCTAATGATAATACACCGGAGTTAGAAAGAGACAATTCAGAATGGTGGGGGAAGAGGAAGAGAGGTCTCGCTCTCCTACTGACATGTAGAATCAAGATCATGTCTACAAAAATTACAAAGTGACAGTTGAGATGTGTGTGTTTACTATCTAATTGGAGTCTTGGTGCTATGATCAGTAGAGGATCTGGTCACAGTGGCAATAACACAAGGCATGTTCCAGACCACAGGATGCAGCAACCCCATGTGTAGAGGGACAACTGTCAGTGCTGTGGAGGGAATTGTGAAGCATCTATGAGGGGCCTTTAAGGATGTACACACTTGTTCCAAGAAATGGAGGCACTATCGATGGAGAAAGAACACTGAATTTGGAGACATAAAGAAAGAGGCCATGGCCAAGAACACATTTCTCACCTTGAAGACTGATATCCCATGGTAGGACTGTCCTCACAGGAGTGAAGGCATTCTAAAGAGACACATCTCACAATCTGAATGTCAAACTACTAGGACAATGGACCCCAAGTGGAAATTTTCTCATGAATCTCATGCTTGGAGAAGGAAAGGGCTCCAGATAAATAGATAAATGGAGACCTGTTTCTCAAAGATTAGACATAATTCTCCTAGAATGCCTTACAGAATGAGATTAAACTCAGACAGGGATGGGTCAGTGGTGGACAAGACCATACATTGACCAGGACTGCTGATATGTCCTCTATTTAAACTTTAATCTCACATCAGGACCCTGAAGACAGTTTTGGTGTTAGAGGGTCATTAAAGCTCTTTACCCCTCTTTCTCACGTGGCTAAATTGAGTAAATACCCCTTTTCTGCTTTTCACTATTATTTTGGCTGTTTTAATTGGCTTCTCAATGACAGGTGTCCAAATTTGGCTTCTTGGGATACAGACTGTGACCCTTAGTTCAGTAACAGGGAGACACACCTAGTTCTTTCTATGCCACACACTCGGGCTCACCTATCTCTTGTACGGTGAAATAACATGAACTTATCTACTGAGAGTGATAACCAGGTGTCAGATATGCCTGCCATTCTGTAGACTGTGTCACTTGAAAAGAAGTTCTGCCCAGAGGCTCTTCCACTGCTTCCCGACGTGAGGCTAACTGTGGTCATGGGGTCTTGAGACAGGGTGTGTTTGGCTGACCCCAACCATGACAAAGTCTGACCTGGTTTCTGGTGAAACCAGTCCCAGAGATTCCCTTCTGGAACACGTCTGTGATGCATTATGATAGTGCCACCTCACAGGCTGAGATGGTATGTGCAACCTTAAGAGGTCCAGTGGGTTTTGCAGGAGAGGCAGGCAGGACCTGACCTGTGTTCTCTGACCTTTTCCTATTCTTTTCTCCTCTGGAATATCCACACAGTATATTGACCTTCACTCTAGAACAGTCAGCTCTTAATAAACGTAGACTTGCCCAACTCGCTCCCAAAGAAATCTGTGGCAGTTACAGACATCCAGGTGTGTTTCAGTGAGAAACACAGGCTGAAGGAAAAATAGGCAAAAGAGACAAATCAAGAAATAAGACAGAATATGAATAAGAGAGACCAACACACAGTGGTACGCTTCCCTATGGCACGTTCACAGAGGGGAATGTCATTTCCAAGTTTTGCAGTTTCTAAAGATTAAAACCTCCATGCCTTCATCTAACGATTAATACCTTAAAGCCTTCATGAAACACTGGAGCTGGGAAGAATTTTCTCCTGCCCCTAGTCTTGTGGGCTGGAATGAACTCCACCTTCAATAAAGGTCCATGGTCAATAGAATGATATGTTTGGATTCCTTGATGGTGAGTTTAGGTACAGGCCAAAGCTCAACTTGTCCGAGTGTTTGAAAGCTCAAGTCATTACAGCCCAAGTCTACAGGCATCTGATTGTCTGTACCGTGCTATTCCTGGGTCAGAGACTCACACTCTTTCTTTCTTTCTTTAAAACGATCTTCTGACATCAGCATGAGAGCACTTGCTGTACAAGGTTGGTGACCTGAGTTCAGTCCCTGGAAGCCGCATACAAAAGCAGGATATGATGACAGACATCTGTAATCATACAGGGAGATGGTAGGCAGGGACAGGAGAATTGCCCAGAAACCTGAGGACAAGTTAGTCTGGAATAAGCAGCCCAGAAGAAACAGTAAGGAAGGTCCTACCTCAATAAAGGAGAAAACAGCACCAATTCCTATAACTTTTCCTCTGATCTCCACAGAGGCACATGCCATGCCTGGACTCACCTCTGTCTCTGTCTCTGTCTCTGTCTCTGTCTCTGTCTCTCAAACACACACACACACACACACACACACACACACACACACACACATACATGCCTTAACTTAAATATCTTTAAATGTCCTTCTGAAAATACTAGCCCCGAGTTTTAAGCTATACTGTGAGAGAAAAGCCTGATATCTGTATAATCCATTGTTCAAGGAAAGGGACCATGAGTCATCAGTCAAGAGCAGAATTGGGTCCGTGTTCTCACTGCTGAGTTAAAGAACCCAGGCAGGAGTGGAGCCAGCACAAAACTCAGAAGGGAGCTAACAAGAGCAGCATTTGCCCAAAGGAGTTAGTTCTACACCTCTTCCAGCGTGTGGCAAAACTCTGAAAGTCGCATGCTCTGCAGATCAGATACTAGCACAGTAGCTGAGAAAAAGGTTCTAAGCAGTCTTTACCAATTGTTCTAAGACCCTAACAACTAACGCAGTACCCAGAACACTGGGATCCTAATACTAGCTTTTCTAAAAAAGAATCACATGGCCTTACTAAAAAGAGCCAGATACAGTAATCTTCATAAGTTATAAACTGAAAGTGCTGGCAGGGGCGAGGGGGAGTAGAACACAGAGATGTTTTAAAGGGTTTGGCTCTCCACACTCTGAATTATTTTTGATAATAGATACTTGTGCCCACAAGTCTTTTGATGATAAGAAAAGAAAGTTCTGAGGAATTGTCATGTGTTTTCCCTCCCACCTCACTGTCTAGACGGCTTACTCGGCTCACCTCATAAACCCTCAAAGTTGGCTTCACTTTTCCTACCTGTACAAGTATCACACTGCATTTGGCCATCCCAAACCATCACTAGAAAATTCAACTTAATTCTAGAAGGCCACAAGAAATCATAATATTATCCCAGTGGAAGTCACAACACATGCCTTTCAAGCTGGACTCATTCATAGGCAAGTGAAAGAGTAAAGCTCCCATCTGTGCATCTAGATCAATGGGCTTGGAGAGCAACTCAAAATAGTCTTCAGGGTGGTAAGAGGGCAGGAAGGGTCCGCTGAAGCACCTTCCACCCTCCTGTGATGGAGGAGAGCGTTGTGAGGAGTGCCACTTTGCAGGTAGCAGCATAGAAGCTTAATCATAATGACTGTAATACTTAGTACTTAATACTTAATAATACTTAGCTCTTACTTTATTCAAGGAATTGCATTTGATGTTGCACATAAATCATTCCATGCATGCATTTGTCATTTATTCTAGCAATTCTCCTAGAAAGGTGTCCTATCTACCCCTAGTCTTACAATGGGGAAACAGAAGCTCTGGGAAATGTATACACTCACCCAATTGACAGAGTTCCTCAGGCTTCCTCACCATTTTTCAAGAAAGCAGTAAGTTCCTCCCACTGAATGCTATACCAGTGAGGAAAGACACAGCCAAACAAATTTGATTCAGCATGTCACATAAGCCATATAATGATTACAAGAGCCAGCAGCAGAATCATGAGGTAATGAATTCTTCAGGACAGAAATAAGTCTGCCTAAGTCAGTATAGCAGAGCCACTGCTCTGGATATCAAGTTAAATTAGATGATCTCAATACAAAAAATTTAAAGAAAGAGATTCAATCTAAGAAATGAGATAAAAGTTAAAGTTTCTTTTTTTAAATATACACTAAGTGCCTTCTCTATGATGCATCATGTATCAGGAGAAACAGGAAAAAAATAGGATTGGTTATGCAGAAGGAGTCTCTATTTGAGCTCAGCAGCAAAGGAAAGTCAGATGTCAGAAAATGGGGATTAAAAGAATCGGTTGTTTTGCTTTGCTATAAATGGAGGAAACAGGATATTCAAAAGATACAGAGAAGACTAAGCAAGATCAGATCACTTCCCTAATGTAGGAAGAGAGACCAGGTGCTCCCTAACATAGAAAGAGAGACCAGGGTGCTCCCTAGCATAGAGAAAAAACTCAGGAGGGTGCAATTTTACATACGTTAAATTATAAGTATTTGAACATCTAAAAGATTTGCACTTTAGTTTATTGTATTGGGAAACTATTGTATCTTTTGGTTTCTATCTAGACACTAGATGAGTCCTAAATATTACCAAATAGAATTCAACTATGTATGAAATACCATAACTAAGTGAAATTTATCTAAGGCTCAACATTTGAAAAAGCAAATGATGTAAACCAACACATCAAGATACTAACGAAGGGGATAGAGACATAGCTCAACAGTTAAGAGCACTTACTTCTTCTCCAGAGGACTCAAGTTTGGTTCCCAACATTCACATTGGGCAGCTCACATCCACGGCTACACACACACACACACACACACACACACACACACACACACACAACTCTACAAGATGTCTACTTACCAAGATGCCCTGTCTGCTTAGACCATTTGAATTACAGCTTCCCAAGACTAGCTCAGACATTGACTTCTCTGCTGTGGGGCGGGAAGAACATGATACAGTAGTTGAACACTAAAGAGCTGCTTTAAGATGACAATATGTCTATTCCATGTCACTTCCAGCAAGTTCATATTTTCTTGATGTTTTTTTTCTGAAGCTATGAACAGGTCAATAGAAGAGGCTGAAGTTAAGAGCCAATAATGTGAGATCCAACACAGAATAAAAGAAATAGGCAGGAATAGTGTGGAGAAAGAGAAAAGACAGACGTAGAGACAGGCAGACAAGCCTAAGTCCTACAGTGTCACACGCACGCTGCTAACAAGCAGGTTTCTTAATCTCCCTGAGCCTTGTTTTCTCACCTTTGCAATGAGAGTAATGGTGAGACAATGCACATGAACTTAGCTGGCTGAAAGTTACTGGACAGTGACTTGTTTGTTTACCCAGCCAGTAAGGTCAGTCGCTAATGCCTGCTGCCTTAAATGCCCAAAGCAGACAGGAGTGGAGGAAGCATCAAGGGCAGAAGAATTCTCCAGTGTGTGACAGCAATGGCACCCCACACATGACATGAATCTCAGGAGGCTTTCAAACAATTTGTAGTAGGAGTCAGAAAGGAAAGAGAACATTTTGAACACAAAGAGGGCACCAGAGTTAATTGGGTGAGTTTATGAATGAATGCATAAAATAAATGAATGAATGCTTAGGGGGAAATGAATAAATTGGAATGTCTAAGGAATAATTTAGAAGCAGTGAGCAGGTTAGAGTATAAAATTAAAGTAGTTAGCCCTTAATTGCTGTAGAAATGTGTGCCTCAATGCATGGTTTATCCTATAGGCACCGAAGTGACTACTTAGGCCTTTTCTAGAGATGGACATTTACATTTCCTTAGCCTGCTACAAACTAACTGCAGAAACCACACTGTGTCTTCTTTGATCCCTGATACTATACTATCTCTGTGACCTATCTGTGACCTGCACTTTTGAGTGAATACATTTCCTGTACCCCTAGTAGGACAAGACAACATTTGCACCTGCTGACATATTTAGACTTATGCCTTATCTTAACTGCCACTGTTTCTGTTGATAACAAACACGTCACCTAGATTGCTAGTCAGCTTCCTCAACAAACCACAGGGCAGACGATTCTCATGAGAAAAAAAAAAGGATGCCAAGGATTGTTAAAGTTAGATGTTTGTGTTCTCAAAATGAAGCCCTAGGGTAAGAATAATGTTCAGGAACACTAAGGGTTGGATCCACAGGGACAGGCTGAGATCAATGAGAAAGAGGTAAGATATAGCCCTAAAGCTTTGGCTTCTAGTTTAGGACAGTAATTTCTGTTTGACCTTGGGCACATCATGTGACCTGTTTGGTACCAGATTTTCCAGAGAATTACAGAAGTGACTTCTAGGAACTGTGTAGCTCCAACCTTCTAGGACTGCAGATAAGGAGCCTGATTTTCTGTGCTGGGGAAAAAGCAAGTCTAGCCCAACTTTTTTTCTGGTCCCTTTATGGAGTTCCTACTTCTGTCTCCTAATGAACCAGGCAAGTAAGTGGCTTTGTCATCAGGAAACCAGTGGGTGACCATAGTTGTGTTGATTCGGTGTGTCAGTTTCTTGGCTTTATTTATTCTTTACTTTCATAAAGAAGAAAGGACGCGAAGAGGAGGCCTCTTCTGCCTGCTGAGGCCGTAAATGGGATTTCTCCTCAGAGTCTGATCTTAGAAATGTCACCATGGGATGTCAACAAATTGGATCTTGCACAGAGAACATTAACTAGAATGGCAGGCCTGACTGGTAAGGAATAAGAAAAAACAAGAGTGTGGTGGGGTGGGATGGACAAAGTCACCACAGCAGCAGCAGGATGGACAGGGACACGGGTTTGTTTGATACCACTCTTACAGGCCTCCCAGAGTAAGCACCTAGAAAGCAAGTGGATGTGGACTACTACATCAGAGCCTTCAAATGCAGCCTAAGGGGTCAGTGGCCCTCCCAACTCAGAAAGAGTTCTAGGCCACCAGGCCACATACTCATCTGCCAGGAGGTCCCAAAGAATGGAAGCAGCAAGACAAGCGGCCACAGCCACTTCACCATGTTGACTCTAAATTCAGCAAATGCTACTTACCATATTTTGCTGAGGCTGTGAGTTTGTCAGCTGCCTAAATTGTAGTCAGCTGGATCCTGTGACATGTGAGTTTTGCCTCCACTTTCCCATAGATCTTCAGGGGATAAGGAGGCCCACGCCTTGGCCTAAAGTTCCCTGTTATGTGCCTCCTGGCCTAGTCGTAAGTCTCCCCACTGTGATCAACCAGGAAATACTTAGTATCTTATAGATATACTAGAGGTCATTTTACTTTCAAGTTGAGATAAGCCAATTATCTCTCTGCAAAATGAGCAAATAGCAGTGTCTTTCTGATTGGAGTGTGCTTGGTAAGAACTCTTCTTTCCTGTGTACAATGAAGAGTGCAATTTTCTTCAGAGTCTCTGGATGGACCTTACCCAAACCAGGGACAAACTTCAAGGGATCCAGAAGTCCATCAACTCATCTCAAAGGCCATTGAGGGCCACAGGAAACAGCCCACAATGGAGCAGTGCAGTGGAGGTTTCAAGTCTCACCCTTATTCCCATGTTGGAAGTTTCAAGTCTCACACCCGCCTCCATGTTGGAGTCCATTGCTTGGTTTTCATCCCCCATACTGCTCTCAAATTTGTACTCAAACACCTCCTCTCATAAAAGCATTGAATTTGAGATGGCAATCCTGTTTCTAGTAGAAAATAAGAATCAGATTCTCCTATGTATGAGGGACGATTCCTTCTGCTTTAAACAGCTGGTGTATTACAAAACAGCCTCGAACAAGGAGCGTATAAACCTATAAGACATCTATGTAAAAAGGCCAAGACAAACTGAAGGAAACGAACATATTAGGGTTATAACTCCCTAAAAGATGCACTCAAATGTACATTAACGTAAAAACAAACAAACAAATAAACAGTGATAGAGTTAAAATGAAGACCACAAGACGCTAAAGGGCAAGTTTCTCTTCCTTCTTCCTCCACAGACCTATATTTAAATTTTCCATTAATGTCTTAAAATTGTTTGCATGGCAAGCTGTAATTTATACAAATATTTGATCATTTCAGTATTAACCTCATAGAGGACAGTTTCCTTCCCAGAAAAAACGTCATATGTCAACAAGGGCTTGTGTGGTTGATTTGACTTCTATGTGAGGTAGCCACAAATAGTTCACTCTGAGGGGTCTATGGATGAGACAAGACCATAAGAATGGTAGCCAAGAAAGGTTCTAAAGGCTCCCTTATAACAAGGAAGCACAAGTTTCCAGAGGCAGACTAAGCTCATGCAACAAACACACACTGTCCAGCTGTCACTACCACATAGTTAAATTACTACTGTCACTACCAAATAGTTAAATTATTACTTGCTGCACAATTTTCAGTAATTAATAGGATTTTTAAATATAGATACCAACAAATACAGCTCTGGGTGTCTGAGCTTAGCTTTTCTTGGGGAAGTAGTATGTTCCTCGGTTTTTGTTCAATTTAACCTGTAGCAAGGTTTGTATCCATAATGCAAAGCTCCATTCAGTCCTTGGAAGAGAATCTTGTGTGTTTGGCCAAGGTTGGAGTCCAATTCCCTAGACCTCTCCTGTCTTCCAATGTTCATGACTCTTATAAACAAGCACCAAACAGAGCCCCTCCCCCTCAGCATTCCTGAGTAATTGTCACCCTAATGTGTCCTACAGTTTCAGGGACAATATCCCCCTCCTTAAAGATATAAAGAACAGTGATCAGAAACAAGGTTGTTGATCAAGACCCATGTGCCTTGAGTACTCTCTGGAGAAAATTATGCCTAGGAATACATGTGCAGGCTCCCTGTGCTGCCCACACCCCCAAGGCCCAGTGATACCTGTGCAAGGTGTTTGAAAAGGCTCTTTCCAGACAGAGTCACACAAGACTTTCTAGTGTCTTAATTACTAAGCCCTATATGTTTCTTCAGAGAGACTCACAAGTCACTTCCATTTTATTGGGGTCAATGAAAATTTTATGACAGAGGAGGTCACAGTGTGCTGGCCTAAAAGACCATTCCTCCGAATTCCACTCAGTTCAAGATAGATTTCGTTTTCCCAAATTCCAAACCTTCCTGGCTCCACCTGGGCATTTGCCTGTGCACTTCCTGCATGGGTCCCACTACAAGGGCTAGTTTTGTCTCTCTTTAATTCTTCTTAAAATAATTTTGATTAAATTATGTATTTATCGGGGAGAACATGCATACCATGGTGAAGCGGGGCTGGTTAGAGTTGACAGTTGATTCTTTCCTTCCATGTAGATCTCAGGGCTCAAACTCAGGTCATCAGATTTGACAGTAAGTGCCTTAACCCCTGAACATCCTTCTCACCCATCAGATCAACTATTCTTTCTGGATCCAAGCCAGGAGATGATAGATAGATATTTGTCTGGTCACTGGTAGAGTTTGACTGACTGGAGCAGGAATATTACCATACATCTTGAGTACCTCTTAGTAATCTAACAAGAATGTCATTCACAAGCTTACCTGTAGCACAGATTCAAGTGACTTGTCATATTATCATTCCAAGCAGTAGTGCCTGGGCTGTGGCTGGTGGGCATGGTCCCTCTGTCAGATCTATGTTTATCTAAAATAAAGGCTATATGCTTTCATCACAGAGGAAAAGTTTAAGTAACAGAAAAAAAAATATGTTCATGTCCTAGGACCCACAAAGATATAGTTGGTTCAGCCTCTGCCCTCCCTGCCTTCTAGACCCACACAATCTAAGGCACACACTTCCTGGGGTCACTTGTATGCCTCCCTGTCTCAAGCTTCCCATTTCTGTTAGTTCTCTAGCAGCCTTTGGGCATCTTCCTTCAATGGCTGCCATGCTTTTCTGTTTACTCATTTCTGAGCAATCAAAGGCAAAAATCCCAGCTTCGTCTCTACACCCGACAAGTCCCATTAGCTTTTTCTCCAATACCAAAATTCCAATGGTTTGAAAGTTGGGGTGAAACTGCCCCATATATGTTACACAAGTGCCTCAAACTTGCCTGGAAGAAGGGAGAAGTCAAGACAGAACCAGGAAATGTGAGGTCTCTTGGTCACTGGGCAGACTTTGACTTGATCAGTCCCCTCTACCTTGTGGGTCTGTGCACAGTGAGCAGAGCCATGGCCACACACACCCTGTCCTTGCAAATACCTGGGAAGCAGATCATTTTGAGAACTAAACTCTGAGCAGTATACACACCTCACCACTAAGACATGTCACCAGCCCCCTAAGCATGTCATTTTGAATAAGAATCTTATAGTTTTGAATAAGAATCAGGTTTTCATATTTCAGGTACTCATCTTGGAAGCTTCCTTCTGCAAGTAAGCTCAAAATAGCAAATCTTTCCTCCTGAAGACTTGGTGTGCATGTCAGAGAACTGTGTTCAGAAAGCTAAAATTTTATAATAAGAAAAAAAAGCAAAATTTCTTGCACCTAAATGCACATGAAGACATAAAAATTCACGGTTTAAATGGAAGAAGGAAAAAACAATGAAAATCTGCATGTATGTAAAATGCAGTTTTCTTTTGAAGGTGTGTATAAGTGTGCGTGCATACATCTGTTGGGAATTGGTTCTAACACTTTGTCTTAATTTGGCTACCAAAAGTCACTCTCCAGATGCTGAGGAGGGGAGTGTATGGGAAGGCTTAGAAGTGCCTAACCATTGAGCTAGTCAAGACATATCAAAATTAGCTGGTGTGTGTGTGTGTGTGTGTGTGTGTGTGTGTGTGTGTGTGTCTTTCATTCATGAATCCAGAGAGCACTTGGGTAACCTGCTGGGAGCATCAAGCAGTTTAACCAATTCACCACTACAGGTCACGCCCAATGTGAGGGAAAAACTGACTTTTAAAACTTAATTGGAGATTTCTGAATGGAATGCACATGGATCATGATATAAGATTAGGAGGTGAGAATTGGTTTCTCAGGGAACAGAACCAAGTCACATGGTCACAAGCCACAAAAATAAAACAAAGGCATACAGTCACCAGCAGGGATTTACACAGGCCCTTCTGAAGGTTTTTAGCTGCCTCAGAGCTCTTAAGGTCAGAGGTGCTGGGAACTCCTGCTGTGCAGAGACAGACAGGCTGTTCCAAGACAGAGTGTCAGATGGAAGACACTGCTTGCTTCCTACAAACAAATAATCAAAAGATGGAGATAAATACAATTTGATTTAATTATCTTTAAGGATAGAATGGAGTATAGTGGTAAATGGTTAAATATTATTAAGTATACATGGGATAAAGAAATCCAGGCCTTTGACCTCAAATGTAGGAAATAAAGGCAAGGAAGGAGAATAGAAGGAATGAGAAAATACATTAGAAGAAAATTTAAAAGGTCTATGCCAGGGCAAATGCTCAGATTCTTTTGTACATGGTGTACATGGAATTCTGGGATTGTTCATCCTGGTATACCAAAAACCCAGAACTTGGAAATAGGCTTATACAGTAAATAGAAGGGAATTTAATCAGAGTTAAATATATAGGTGAATAAATAATTGAGGCTTTTCTGTAGAATTATTTATTTATTTTATGTATATATGAGTACACTGTTACTCTCTTCAGACACACCAAAAGTGGGCATCAGATCCCATTACAGATGGTTGTGGGTCACCATGTTGTTGCTGGGAATTGAACTCAGGACCTCTGGAAGTGCAGTTACTGCTCTTAACCACTGAGCCATCTCTCAAGCCCCAATGGTTAAGGCTTTTGATCTTAACTAATAGGTCAACGAGCAGGGAATAAGTGGAAAAATGTTATCTCAGACAGATAAAGAAACTTATGCTAATTCAAATTACATAAAGAGAATGGGGCATGCGTACACATAGAGATATTAATCTCCATAGAAGAGAGGATTTAAGTATACTTAGATAAATAAATAATTGAGGCCTTTGATTTTAAATTATAGTTTGAAAAGCAGGAGATAGGGAGCCTAACCTATCTCAGACGATAGAAGCTTAGGCCTTGATCTCATTATGAAAAATTTCATGTAAGAAAATAAAACAAGAGATGGTGGAGGAACACAGATAATACTTGTTTAGATTACTTTAATTGCTTTGAATTGCTTTATTTATCAAAATGAAGATGATTGTAAGTTTGATGATGTTTATATTAAAATCCTCTGGGAGAGAGATCAAGCTATTAATTTCATTCATTTTATACCTTTAGTTATTTTTGGTTAGTGGACCAAGGACATGATATTTTTGGAGAGAGGCTCTGTATTTGTGTTGACAGGAAAGAAGAAAAGATTTTGAACACTTTCCAGAGTGATATGGATCAGATATGACAGGGGAAGACTCCCTGAAGATCTTGGCTACAGAAAAGAAAAATTCTAGAAAATCAAACCGGACAGGTAACTTGATCTGCTGATTCCTCTACATGGGAACAGCCCAATAACTGGCTTAGACATAAAAATGTCGCTAACCAAAATTTCAGCTAAATTTAGAAAGTAAATCTTGTTGTTTATGGAATCCTTAAGATTCTTTGTGCACTCCTTCAAATGTCACAGATGAAGATTTATTATAATTGGTTATTGATCAAATTAACTCATAAAAAGACAATTGTCTTCCACCTGCTCAAACAAGGAGCAAAACTTCATTCTTGACTGATCTGTGCATCTTGCTCAAGCCATACAAATATCTTAATAGTACTAAAATTTTGGTTGTGAGATTCCTATATTACAGAATGTACAGGTCTGACAAGATTCATCCTCAGGGATGCCAAAGATACCTGCTGTTCCAGCCCCCTACCTCTTAAAGCTGTTTCCAGAAAATTGCTTTCAAAACAGCTTCAGGAATAACTGACGATTCCAGATGGTCTCACTTCAGCCTCCCTCTCAAATGGATCTAGTCAAGACTTCCATTGAATCCTGAGCTTTCTAAACATGCAAAGACTAGATAAAATGCTAAAGCCAGCTTTCCTAAGTCTAACCATTTTTTCTAATTTTCCTACCCCTCCCCATCCTTTTAAAGAATTTCTCATTGTCCCTATTCAATAGGAAAAATTATGAAGAGTTGCCATCCTGACCCCTTGAGTTTGGGTTTCTGATTATGGTTATTTTATAAATTATAGATAGGTTGTCATTTTAAGGAATAATTTGGAAATGGTCATAATTTTGAACAGGGAGGAGATAGGTGAAATGGATTACTAGAGTTATTTTTAAGCAAAGCATTATAGAGCCACAATCTTTCATTGGTAGGAATCTTTATAATTGATTCAAATTGAAGTTATAATTTTATGTTAGTACAAAATTTATAGATTGATGCAGATTTAAGATTTTCATTAGTATAAATTTCTTATGTTGATACAAAATTTGTAATTAATATTGTTACCCTTAGATAAGCATTGTGCCTATGCAACTCATTCAAGAGTACAAGGTTTAGGACAAGTCCGTCTAATAACTGCTATTACAAACTGTTTAAAATAATTAAATAATGCAAGCTAAGGGCTAGATAGTAAATTCATAGTTATATTAGATTCTGATTTAACTATATTAAAATGCTTTCTACAATAGTCAAATAAAAAGAGCTAAGAGTAGTCAAGGCTCAACAGTTAATATAGTCTTCAAAAACATCAGAAATCCACAGAATATGACATTTAATATTAATTCATTGTTAAAGATCATTTAACAGAGACATGTCTGTTCCTGACTGTGCCCCTTCCTAGTTTGCAGAAGAAATTGAGCATCAAAACCTCCATATGGCCGAGCAGTGGTGGCGCACGCCTTAAATCCCAGGACTTGGAAGGCAGAGGCAGGTGGATTTCTGAGTTTGAGGCCAGCCTGGTCTACAGAGTGAGTTCCAGGACAGCCAGGGCTACACGGAGAAACCCTGTCTCAAAAAACCCAAAACAAACAAACAAACAAACAAACAAAACCCCTCCATATGGAATTGCTCCAGTTATGGCAAGATAACCACTGGACAAAAATTACCCTATTCATCTACAGACAAAAAGTACTATCCAGGAAAGGACACACTATGCAGGATAGTTGAGAGTTTAGCTCTGCTAATACAGAGCAAACTAGTCCTTCATAGTTCCTGCTTCATTCAAGGTATGTCAGATGGTTCTGGGACAGAAGGCTGAAGATAGATGCTTCAACATTTTGAGTAATAGGGAACTGTCCAGGTAGTCAGCTGTCTACAATTTGTTTAACTTTTGGAAGCTATGATTCCGTGCTTCCTACATATTCAGAAAATAATACGTTCTTGGATTTCTAATGGGGTTGAAGACTAGTTATAGTCTGACAAACAAACTCAAGTTGTTTAACATTAAGCAAGATGATATAGAAAGGATGGTTTTCAGATGGTAATACAAGTTGAAGTCAGAACATATTTCAAAGAATTGTAAACTCTTTAAGTCAGGATAAATAGTAGATAAATTGACAAATATGATGGACTGGATGTTAATTGTATATCATACTTTGTAATTTACATAATTGCTATGGCTATGCTCAATTTATGCCTTTTAAAATTTGGATAGAAATGATGAGATGTTGAGAATTGGTTCTAATGCTTTGTCTTCAGTCAGCTCTCAAAAGCCATGCTTTCAAATGCTGAGAGCCCATGCCGCTAGCTGGCTTCGATTGATAATAAAGAATTTCCATATAGCCAATGGCTGAGCAGACAGAAGGAGGCAGGACTTTTAGATTGCAGGGGCAAGGGAACAAGAGAGAGGGAAAGAGGAAGAACAAGCAGAATCACTATGACAGGAAAGAAAAGAGAATAGACTTAAAGGCCAGCTACCGTGTAAGAATCCAGGAAAGTGGCCCTAGGAGCCACTCCCCCAATTGTGTCTGGGGAAGCAGAGATGAAATATAGATTTTAAATGATGTTAGCTCAGGAATAACAGATGGGCGTGTGTGCTAGTCACAGGGAGATTTAGAAGTGCCCAACCATTGAGTTAGTCAAGGCATATCAAAATTAGTTGGCGTGTGTGTGTGTGTGTGTGTGTGTGTGCCTTTCATGCAAGAATACAGAGAGTTCTTGAGCAAGTGCAACACACTTGAGACCCACTGGAGCATCAAGTGGTTTAACTAATTCACTGCTACATACATCCCAGACAAAGGTATTTGAGCACTGGAGCTGGAGTTACACGCAGTTGTGCTATGCTGGACTTGGGTCTGGAAACTGAATGAGGTCCTGGAAGAGCAGCAAGTACTCCTAACGGCTCAGACATCTCTCCAATCCCTAAGAGTGCAATTCTAACCTGCTTTGGGCAATATAAATTCCTTTCTCTTCATTCATGTCATTTATTGAGTGGAAAAAAATGATGAATCTGTTCATTCAAGATATCTGTCCATTCTCTTTGCACTGCCAACCTTACTGATGTAAGATTTATATTACCTCATTGCTGTATGAGTTTAGCTTATTACTTATGTGTCACATCTCTCATACATGATGTTGGCCATTTATGTTTTCTTTATTTTCCTGTAAATTTGGTGAGGGTTTATCGTTTTTTTTGACCTTCTCTCAGCACCAGCTTTTTATTTGGTATGTGTATTGATTCTATGGTGTGTGTGTGTGTGTGTGTGTGATGAACATGCTTACACATGAGTGTAGGGGTACACCCATGTGCAGGCCACATGTGCAGGCCAGATGTTGCCATCCAGTGTCTTCCTCTATTAACTTCTTTTTTTAATATATTTTTTAAAGATTTATTTATTTTATTCATGAGTACACTGTAGCTGTCTTCAGACACACCAGAAGAGGGCATCGAATCTCATTGCGGATGGTTGTGAGCCACCATGTGGTTGCTGGGATTTGAACTCAGGACCTCTGGAAGAGCAGTCAGTGCTCTTAACCACTGAGCCATCTCTCCAGCCCTTCTATTAACTTCTTTAGCCCCTACCTTATTCTTTGACATGGGGGTCCCTTATTGAACCTGGAGTGCTTTCTTTCCATTAAGCAGCTGACAAGCAAATTTCTGGGATCTGCCTGTCTCTCCATCTGGCACTGAGATTACAAGTATGTGCTGCTGTGCCCAGCTTCTCTGTGGGTGCTGCAGATTCAAAAGCAGGTCCTGGCTTTAACTTTACCCAGGGAATCACCAGTCCCCACAGATGCCAGTCCCCACAGACACCACTCTCCACAGATGCTAGTCCACATGGACACCTTTCCTTTTTTACATCTTCCATTCTTCTGCTCATATTTTTGTGGTTCTATTTCTGTCTCTTACTCTGTTGTTCTTCATCACTGGAGACTGGACCTCACAGCCTCATGCAAGCTAAGTAAATCGTTTACTACTGAGCTGCACCTCACCCCTAGTTCCTCTCTTTACTACTGAGCTGCACCTCACCCCTAATTCCTCTCTTTACTACTGAGCTGCACCTCACCCCTAATCCCTCTCTCTTGTGGTTAAAAACTGAGCTCATGAATTGGGAATCCTTCCTAAGATGAGTATTTTAGGGCTGTAAATTTTCTCTTAGGTACTGCTTTTGCTGCAGCCTACAACTTTGGAAGTCTTTATAGCCATACTACTTAGTTTGAAACACTTTAATATTCTTGTGGCTTCTTATTTAAATCATGTGTTATTTATAAGGGTATTACATAGTTTCCAAATATTGAAAATATTCCAGATATCATTTCTTTACTGGTTCCTAACTTAATTCTACCGTGGTCAGAAAATATACTCTATGTGTTTCCTTATCCAAAATATCACTACTGGGTGAGCAATTCTAAGTGGGCTTTTTAAAAGTTTCAGTGGTTAAGGTAACGCTCCTCCCACTCTTCTCTCATGTCCAAGAACTGCTGTCACTCTTTGCTTCTTTTCCTTTCTGGTTGTCTTTTACCTGTTTTGTCTTCTGTACAAATCTTAAACAATTCTCCATGCCTTTGAATCATCTCTTCCTATTTTTGGCACTTGGGGTTTATTGAGTTTCTACTGATAGATGAGTCTTATCAGCTCTGGGAAATTTTGAGCTAACAAAATCCACAAATTCCAGGTTATTATCTCAATAACCAAGGAGGATAGCTCTTGAGGAACAATTCTCAGAGTTGACTTTTAGTCTTATGATAGTTTGATTTTGGTTTAATTGTTGGGTTTTTGTTTTCTTTCTGTTTGATTTTCTCAATTTGATTCAATTTAGAGTCTTTTTTGAAAGAAAACTTCAATTGGGGAAAAAAGGCCTCTGTAAGATTGCCTATAGATAAGTCTATAGGACATTTTTTTGATTAATAATTGATATGGGAGAGTCCAACCTACTATGAGAAGTTCTACTTCTGGACAGGTAGTCCTGGGTTGTGTATGAAAGCAAGTTGAACCAGCCATGAAGAACAAGCTAGTAAGCAGCACTCCTCCATGGTCTCTGTTCAGTTCCTGCCTCAGCTTCCTGTAATGATGTGAATGGAAATAAACTATTTTCCACCTTATGCTGCTTTTCATTAGTGTTTTGGTAACAGAGCCCCAGATCTTAGTAGTACCTGAGACCTTAGCACACTGACTCCACGGTGGAAACACCATTCAGGCTGTAAAACTCAGCACTTACACCACCACCTGCCCAAACTGAAAGCAAGGCCTAATCCATCAAAGTTCATATATTTCTGGAAAAGTCTTTAAATGTGCTAACACTGCTTTTTGGCTTCTGTAGTTCCACTTCTGGCTAACTATTCTTTTTAACTGAAGTATGTCAACCCAGAACATGGTTTTTGTACTTAAAAGTTCACCTTGAAAAAGGCTCAGGGTTATACTGGGATACCAAACTCTCAGTGTAGTCGCCCAGCTGGCTAATATGACTTTCTATTGGCTTAACCGAAGTCGAAGCAGTTTTCTCTGCTGAATACCCCACAATAGTTTTATCACAGCAACAAAAAGGAATCTAGAAGACAGAAAGACAGACAGAGAGACAGACAGACACACACACACACATTTTTTTTTAAAAATCTTAAGCCATAATTTTCTCTCCTCTGTGATATTAACACATGTGATTGAACACTTCACTAATATTTGGTGACAAGATATGATCTGTCTCCTCCATTATTTGGCAATTTTACTTAGATTATATATATTACAGAAAGATTCTATTGTAATATATATATATGTATATGTATATGTGTGTGTGTGTGTGTGTGTGTATAGTATAATATATATTATAGAAAGATTCTATTGTATTTGGTTTCCATACTACCACTCATATGGCTCTTAACTTTTTTGTCTTCCTATAGTCCGTCCCTCATCCCTCCCTACCCCTCCTCTTCCCCACTTGCTCCTCCTGTTCCAGTCCTCCCATGATATCCATATGTATCTAGTCTAGCCATAACTATCTATCCTATTTCCCTTTTGTAATCACATCTATCTGTCCACAAGTCCCTTTAGTCTATATGCAACCTCTGTGGCTTTACAATTGCAGTTTACTTGTCATTGGCTCGACAGCTAATATCCAGATGTAAGTGAAGACATACCATATTTGTATTTCTGGGTCTGAGATACCTAATTCAGGGTGATCTTTTTCTAGTTCCATCCATTTACCTGCAAATTTTATTTGTTAATGGCTGAGTAATACTCCATTGTGTAAATGTACCGTATTTTCTTTATTTCCTGCCAATTTCTGCCTGTTACAAATAGAGGCACAATGAACATGATTGAGCAAGTGTCTCTGTGGTTCTTTGAGAATATGCCCAAGAGTTATATAGCTGGATCTTGAGGTAGATCAATTCCCATCTTTCTGAATGGTCACACTGTTTTCCATAGTGGCTGTACAGGTTTGGACTCCTATCAGCAGTGGATGAGTGTTCCCCTTACTCCACATCCTCACTAACATGAGCTGTCATTTATTTTATTGGTAGTAGCCATTCAATTAGTGTAAAATGAAATCTCATAGTAGTTTTGATTTGCATTTCCCTGATGGCTAAGGATGCTGAACATTGCTTCTTTCTTTCTCTCTCTCTCTCTCTCTCTCTCTCTCTCTCTCTCTCTCTCTTTCCCTCCCTCC
>NW_021604607.1:7049267-7051001 GCF_004785775.1 Grammomys surdaster | reverse complement strand
TTTCTTTCTTTCTTTCTTTCTTTCTTTCTTTCTTTCTTTTTGTGGTATACGGGGATATATCTCCCCTTTTATTTTATGAAGATGTTGATTTAAAGTTCCTTTGGCCCCTTCCACAGTGTCTTGTCCTTGACAATTAAAAAGAATCCCAGTAATATGGTTAATGTTAAATTGCTGCCAAAAAGTCTCAAATGTTTGACTGTGATAGCCAGGTCCATTATCTGTTTTTTGTTTGTTTGTTTTTCTTTTTTTTTTCTTCTTTATTGGATATTTTATTTACATTTCAGATTTTTATCCCCTTTCCCTATTTCCCCCTTACCCAGAAACCCCCTATCCCATCCCCCCTCCTGTTTCTATGAGGATGTGCCCTCACCCAACCACTCTCACCTCCTTGTCCTCGAAGTCCTCCACACTGGGGCATCCAGCCTTCACAGGACCAATGTCCTCCTCTCCCACCTATGTCCGACAAGGCCATCCTTCTCTACATATACAGCTGGGTGTTCCTTGGCCATTTGAGTTTCCTCTTTTGAGTTGTCTTTCCCAGATTCTCTGTTTAGATCAATACTCCATTTTTAAGTTGGGTCATTTGTTTTCATAATAGTTAGCTTCTTGAGTTCTTTTTGTATTTTGGATATTAGTCCTGTATCAGATGTGTAGTTTGATAAAGAATCTCTTCCTTTTCTGTAGACTATTGCTTCATCTGAATGATGGTGTCTTTCACTGTACAGAATCTTCTGTTTATGAGGTCCTACTTATTGTTGATTTTAGAGCCTAAGCTAATGGTGTTCAGTTCAGAAAGTCTTTCCCTGTGCCTGTGTATTGAAAGCTATACTTTTCTATCCACTTCTGTGTATCTGGTTTTACATTGAGGTCTTTGATCCATTTGGAGTTGGGTTTTGTTCAGGGTGATAAATATGGATCTATTTGGATTCCTCTACATGCAGCCATCAAGTTTGAACATGATGTTTAACATCATGTCTTTTTTCCAGTGTGTATGTCTGGCTTCTTTATAAAAAATCATGTATTCAAAGGTATATAAACTTCTGTCTGGGTATTCAATTTGATTCCATTGATAGACATGTCTGGTTTTATGCCAATGCCATGCTGTTTTTATAAATATAGCACAGTAGTACAACTTGAAATCAGGAACAGAGAAACTTCTTATAGTTACTTTATGATTAAGGATTGTTTTAGTTACTCTGAGTTATTTGTGTTTTCATATGAAGCTGAAAATTGATTGTCCATTCACAGTCTGTGAAGAATTGAGCTGGAATTTTAATGGGGATTGCATTGAGTCTGTAGATTGCTTTTGTTAAGACAACCATTTTTACTGTGTTAATCTTATTAATCCATGAGCATGGGATCTTTCCATCTTCTGATACCTTCTTCAATTTCTTTCTTTGAAGGCTTGAAGTTTTTGTCATGCAAGTCTTTCACTTGCTTTGTTAGAATTACCCAAGGATGTTTTGTATTATTTAAGGCCATAGTGGAAGGTGTTTTTCCCTGATTTCTTTTCTCTGTTTGTCATCTACATATAAGAGAGATGTTGATTTTTGTGAGTTAATTTTGTATTTATCTACTGAAAATTATTATTGCTAAAAGTGTTTGTCAGATGGAGAAGTTTTCTGGTGGAACTTTTCTAATTCCCTTATGTTTACTATCATATTAGCAAATAAGGATATAAGTACCTATACACACACACACACACACACACACACACACACACACACACACACA
>NW_021604607.1:7044141-7049167 GCF_004785775.1 Grammomys surdaster | reverse complement strand
ATATATATATATATATATATATATATATATATATATTTCTTTTTTTACAATTTGTATCTCCTTCAGTTGTCCTATTGGTCTAGCTAAGACTTCAAGAACTATACTGAATAAGTATGGAGAAAGTGAACAAGCTTGTTTTTTCCCTGATTTTGGTGGAATTGCTTTTAGTTTCTCTACATTTAATGATGTTGGTTATGGGCTTGCTGTAAACTGCTTTTATATGTTCAGATATGTTCCTTGTATCCTTACTCTCTCCTGGAATTTTATCCTGAGGGATATTTGATTTTATCAAAGGTCTTTTCTGCATCTAATGAGATGATCATATGGTTCCTGCATTTTAGCTTATTTATACATTATTGATTTACATATGTTCAACAATCCCCAAATCTCTGGAATGAAGCCTACTGGATCATGGTGGATGATTTTTTTAAATGCACCCTTGGATTTGGTTTGCAAGAATTGTATTGAGAATTTTTGAATTAATGTTCAATAAGAGTGAATTGTCTATAATTCTCTTTGTTGGGTCTTTATGTGGTTTGGGTATCAGGGTAATTGTGGTCTTATAAAATGAATTGGGTGATGTTCCTTCTGTTTCTATTTTGTGGAATAACTTGAAGAGTACTGCCACTAACTCTTCTTTGAAACTCTGGTAGAATTTTTTGCTAAAACAATCTTGCCCTGGGCATTTTGGGGGGGGGAGTTGGGAAACTATTAGTGACTATTTCTATTTCACTAGGGGTTACAGGTCTATTCAAAATGCTTATGTGACCTTGATATAACTTTGGTAAGTAGTATGTATCAAGACAAATATCCAATCTTTTAGATTTCTCAATTTGATGGAGTACAGGTTTGAAAGCATGTCCTTACAATTCTCTGGATTTCCTCAGTGCCTGTTGTTACGGCCCCCTTTTCATTTCTGATTTTGTTAATACGGGTATTCCTTCTCTCTACTTTCTAGTTAATTTGGGTGTTTGTCAATCTTACTGATTCTCTAGAAGAACTAACTCTTTGTTTCAATGATTCTTTATATTGTTTGTTTTTATTTTATTGATTTCAGCTCTGAATTTGATTTCTTGCCATTTCTTCTTATTGCAGAGCTTTTGGGGGAGCTGTCAGGTTACTGGTGTGCAATCTCTCCCACTTTCTGTTTGTTTCCTTGCTTGTTTGGTTTTATGTAGGCACTTACTATTATGAACTTGCCTCTTAGATCAGCCTTCATTGAGCTCCACATGTTTTATAATGTGGATTTTCATTTTCATTCGATTCTGGAAAGTTTTATTTCTGTCTTGACCCATCTTTCATTCAGTAGAAAGTCATTCAGTCTCCCTGAGTTTGTAAGGTTTGTTGTTTCTGTTCTGTTGATATCCAGCTTTAATCCATGGTGATCAGATAGTCTGCAGGGTGTGATTTCAATTTCCTTGTATCTGTTGAAATTTGCTTGATGTCTGAGAATATGGTCAATTCTTGAGAAATTCCATGAGTTCTGAGAAGGTATATTCTTTTGTGTTTGGGTGAAATGTTCTAACATCAGTTAGATGCAGCATTTCTCTGTTTGGTTACTGCCTGGATGACCTGTCTATTGGGGAGAGCAGGGCACTGAAGTCTCCCACTATCAGTCTGTGAGAGTCAACATGTGATTAAAGCTATAGTGTGTTTCTTTTACAAACATGTGTGCCCTTGTATTCGGTGCATAGATGATCAGAATTGAGATGTTCTCTTTGTAGATTTTTCATTTGATGAGTATGTAATATCCTTCACTATTTCTTCTCATTAGTTTTGAAGTCTACTTTTTAGATATTAAAATGGCTATACCAGCTTGCTTCTTAGGTCCTTTTGCTTGGAATATCTTTTTCCATCATTTTACCCTGAGGTGATGTCTATCCTTGGTGTTAAGGTGCGTATCTCAGATACAGCAGAAGGATGCATCCTGTTTTTCTGCTCATCCTGATAGTCTGTCTTTTTATTTGGGAACTGAGATCATTGATGTTAACAGATATTAATGAGCAGTGTTTGCTGTTTCCTGTTATTTTGTCAGAGGTGATGGTGATGGTGGTGGTGATGGTGGTGGTGGGTATGTGTATATGCATGTGTATTTACTCTCTTTCAATAGTCCGGGACTATTTATTCCTTCTGTTTTCTTGGGGGTGGCTAACCTTTTTAGGGTTGAATTTTCCTTGTAGTAAATCCTTCTGTAGAGCTGGATTTGTAAAGAGATATTGCTTCAATTTGATTTTATCATGGAATCCCTTATTTTACCCATCTACAGTGAATAAAGGTTGTACTGTGTACTGTGGTCTTGTCTGGCATCGGTGGTCTCTTAGAGTCAGAAGAACATTGATCCAGGCCCTTTTGGCTTTTAGAGTCTCCCTTGAAAAGTCAGGTGTAATATTAATTCTAATAGCTCTGTCTTTATATGCTACTTGGTCTTTTTCCTTGCAGCTTTGTTCTATATATTTAGTGTTTTGATTATTGTGTGCCTAGGGGACTTTCTTTACTGGTCTATTTGGTGTTCTGTCTGGTTCTTGTGCCTTGATAAGTATCTCTTTAGGTTATAAAATTTTTCTTCTATGATTTTGTTGAAAATATCTCCTGTAGCTTTGACCTGGGTTTCTTCTCCTTCTTCTATTCTTATTCTTAGATTTCATCTTTTTATTTATAGTGCCCCAGATTTCCTTGATGTTTTGTGACAGGATTCTTTCAGTTTTAACATCTCCTATGATCCAGGAATTCATATTTTCTATGCTGTCTTCAATTCCTGAGATTCTCTCTTCCATCTCTTGTACTCTGCTGGTGAAGTTTGCCTCTGAGGCTCCTGTTCCACTTCCTAAATTGTTAATTTCCACAATTCCCTCAGCTGGGGTTTTCTCTATTGATTCTACTTCCACTCTCAGGTCCTGAACTGTTTCATTCTCTTCCTTTCACTGTTGTGTTTTCATGGATTTCTTTAAGGGATTTGGTCATTTCTTTAAGGACCTCTATCATATTCATAAAGACTATTCTAATATCTTTGTGCTTTAGCTGTGTTGTGATGCTCTGGGCCTGACAGGGTTACTGGGCTCAAGTGGAGCCATCTTCTCCTGCCTGTTACTGATTGTGTTTTCACACTGGCTTCTAATCACCTGGGTTTGGGAAGATTGTGATTCTGGGTGCTGCTATCTGATCTTGTCTTTGTGGGTGGATGTTTTCTTCTTTGATTTTTGTTGCCATTTCTGGTTCTTCTCAGAGTGTGGTGGCTGTGTGTTGTCTGGTAGGAAATTCTTCTGGGATCCTGATAGGTGTGGCTACTGGGGGTTCCAGATAAAATGTATTTCTAGGTATTGACAACTGAGACTTAGGAATGGGGATGGGAGAGTTAGGAGGAAGGCTGGGCAGAGGGAGTCCACCAGAGGGAGGAAAGCAGAGTGACCCGTAAGAATCTGCTCAGTTCCCTGGAAATGGTGGCAGAGAGTGAAAGAAGCCACAATAGAAGGTCTGCTCCAGAGCTGGGGGGTGAGACTGGGGGCTGTACTTGGAGGGATGAGGGGAGAGGAATGATCTTCAGTGAGCTTACTTGCTTTCCTAGCTGGAGCGGCCTGTGGGTTCCCAGGAAATATCTGGTGTGGTTGGGGGTTGGAATAAAGAAAGGAGTAGGGGAGGAAAGTTAGTAGATCAAGAGCTGTATGATCCACTGGGATGGGAGGGGGCAGGATGCAGGTGGTCTGCTACAGAGCTGGAGGTGACTCTAGGGTATTAGACTCAGAGGAGCTGAGGTGAAGATCTGCCATCAACCTACCTGCTTTTCTGACAGGGGTTCCTGGAGTCCCTTCTTTTTCACTCTGACAGATGTCCATGCCTTCCTCCTCAGCCAGCACTGATTGGTATTCAGCAGACACTGGAGAAAGACTCAGCACACACAGCCAGGAATTCTTGTTCTCTGCCCATGAAGTCTCAGCATCTTGACTCCTCTACTCTGGTAACTCTGTGATCTGAGGGAGACGAGTGCCAGGGTCCTATTCACCCTCCCTGACCAACAAAAATTGAGAAAAATTATTTTCTTAAGTTTGTAAAGAACATGGACCATTGACATATTTAGGTATTCAGTGTAGTTTTAGAAAATATGATATATCTCAGAAGATAATGTTGGCTAGTTAAACAGATTGAAAAATTAAAACAAAGTGCATAAAATTTTAAAATAGTGGCTGAAGAGGTGGCTCAGTGGCTGAGATACTTACTACTCTTCCAAAGAACTTGCCAGAACTAACATGTAGGTTTCCAATCATCCATAACTCCAGTTCTAGGGGATCTGACACCCTCTTCTGGCCTCAAGGGCACCAGGTACACATAATGTATAGACAGACAAAACATCAATACACATAAAATAAGTAAGAAAAAGCTTTTAATGAGGGTTTAAGTACTTTAGAGAAAATTATATGGGCCCTTGAAATGTAATTCTCAATATTGTCTGTGTTGTCAAACGGAATTCTCATAAACTTAAGATTTGAACTGGGGGTCAGTTTTCATTTTTAAATGTTAGTACAAATGTTGAGATGCAAGTGGACCCTAAATTACATCTCATTTGTCTTTCCTCAGAATATCCAACATGTGGAACATTGCACAGCACCCTGTAAGGTGGACTGCTGTGAGCTATTGCTTCCTGATGTTTTCTCACATCAGTGCTGGCCCCCTTGTTAAGCATGCTCTGAAAGGTCCTCCTTAAATTATTTCAAACCCTTCAGAGTATAGATTACCTTTAGTTTTTGTTTTACCAAAGAAATAACTGAGACTCTTGGCCAGGATGAGGAAGAGCCTGGTGGCCCTTCACACTCCAGCTGGCTCCCAGTGGATACTCCATGAGCAGCTCAGTCTTGGCTTGTTCTCAGACTTTGCGAGCAACAGCACAAGAAACAGTTGGTAAAAGATAGAGTTGAGGAGGTCAACCAAAGGCTGACTGTCCCCAGCCAAGAATCTAAGAGCTATGATGGTGCCACTGGAACTGGGCAACGAGGACTGCCTTAGAGGACGGGGATGGACGAGGACTGCCTTAGAG
>NW_021604607.1:7038579-7044131 GCF_004785775.1 Grammomys surdaster | reverse complement strand
GATGGACGAGGACTGCCTCGAGGACGGGGATGGACGAGGACTGCCTTGGGATGGACGAGGACAGGCTTAGAGGATGGGGATGGGCCACTTGGGAAGCCGCCACTGAAGCTCAGAGAGAAATGCAATTCCTGATCATTGACCTTTCTATGGAGAACAGTGCAAACACATAGCAAGGAGGAGGTTTCAGAGAGAAGAGAGGAGGAATGGATGTGACCATGAAAGGTCAGTAAACTGTCATCTCTGAGCGCTGAATACTGGAACAGAAACAGGAACTACTGCAAAAACTCTTCCTACCGTCACAGTGTTCATCCATTGTTGTTACAGTTATTTTTTGGCTTGCATCACCTATGCTGAAAGAACTTAATTCAGGCTTTTATTTGCAATGTTTTAGTGATCTAAGCCCCTAAGGCTAAAACCAAATCAATGTGTAATCTAGAGCGGACTTCCACCACCTCCACAATGAGACCCCAACATAGGCAGGTAATATGGCTACAGCAAGACCAAGACCAAAATATCACCTCCTTACCCAGCAAGCAAAATGGAACACTCCCAAGCCAACCACGGACAGCGTCTATGCCAAATGCACAAGGATACCAAAATCAAGCTTAGACTGGCATTGTGGTGGGTGCTGACACCCCTCTGCCCCCTGCATTTGGACACTCGTGACCCATCACCAAGCTAAATGAGTCAGCCCAGTGTGTATTAATGAGTCCTGAAATGTCTTCCATAATTTAGGATCTGGTCTTACCTTGAAGTAAGCAGGTTCTAGAAACTGGTTTGATTTTTCTTTTGTTCACTTGAATCATCAAAGGTATTGACTTGATAATTTTTTCATTGCTAGAGCAGAACCCATTATAGTCGCTAAGAAGTTTTAATTGAGTTTATCAAATATAATTACCTTACCTCCACCCATCTTCTCCTCAGTTTGCCTCCCTCAATCTGGAAGAACCAAGTCGAGCTTTCCCACAGAACACTTGAGTGTTCAAATGGCTTCCTGGGAGTCTTTGAGAGCAGCTAATGACATGTAATTTAATTTTTTGGTCCCAGAGAGTTCGAGGCTTTGATCCAAGCTTTCTGTTATCCTGACAGAAGGAAAATAAAACTTCACCTCAAATTAAATATTTGCCTTTGCCTACAGTTAGCTGTTTATTGTGCACGTAATTCTGCAAGTTTGAGTCCGAAGGGTTTGGCATCCTTTCTGATCCCTCAGGTTTTGCCTCAGTCTTCAGGGCTCTAAGAACACAAGAAAACTCAGGTTTCACCAACATTTCTAGATCTCAAGGTCTCCACAGGGACACACAAGAAACCTTAGCCTGTCTCTTATTTTTCAAGTGAGCTCCACAATCCTCAGACCCTGAACTTTGGGAATGGGGTGTTCCTGTCAAAATACAACCTGATGGGAGCAAGATGAAAAGCTCATCAGCTGGTGTCGGGTGACGAGCCCAGTGTCCAACCACAGGCCACTCAAGCCTCCCGATGGCTTTGAAGCAGTGTGGAGTTTATTGAGGAAAAGTTTTAGTTTCTTACCAAGTTGGCTTTGCACACCTAGAGTGTGAGAGTGTGTTATAACTGCTCTCAAGGACTTAACAATAGTGTAGAAAAGGACTCAGCAGGAAGTCAAGTATATTTGCCTTGTGACATCCAGGACTTGAGTTCAGAGCCCTAGAACTCACATAAAAACCAACTGTAATTCCAGCACTCCTGTGGAGAGATAGGAGGTGGGACAGGAAAACTGCCTGGAAGCCCAGCTAGTTCAAAACACATGACAAAGTAGCAGAAGCAAGAGAGACCCGGCCTCTACAAATAAAGCTGGGACCCAACTCCCAAAGTTGTCCTCTGACCGCTATACATACATACAACGTGGCAAATGTATACCTGTCCTTGATCTCTCTCACATACGCACACAGAGAGATTAAAATCAACCTCTCTCTCTCTCTCTCTCTCTCTCTCTCTCTCTCTCTCTCTCTCCCCCCCCCCCGTGTATGTGTGTGTGTGTGTGTGTATACATGTGTATGTATGTTGAGTGCATTCAGCAGGATAGATCAGCAGTTAAGGGAACTTGATTAAGTCTGACAATCTTCTGTTAGTCCTTGGAGCACACATGGTAAAAGGAGATACCTGCTCCCACACGGTCTAACTGTCACATGCACACCATGGATACACTTACACACAAACAAAAAATAAAAATCAATACAAAAAATTAAATCTTACATAGATGTAAAAGAAAAGTCAGTAGAATTAAGAAGTAGAGTCATAAGTATATGCAGGTCTTGAGAAAGAGGCACAGGGTTACCAAGCCACACCTCTTTGGCTTTAGGGGGAATTCTCCCACCTTCCCTCCTGGTTTGGTGGTCAAGCCAAGCCTCTTATTCTCTTTAACTCTCTTTTCCATCAGCAGCTCTTTAGGGACTACAGAGACTTTGCTTGCGTGTCCTAGAGTGAGGAATTTACCGTAATTCTCCCACTTTCTGCTCCAGCTTGAGAGAGCTTGGATCCAGGTGAATGAGAACCACATTCCAGTCCAAGACACTTGAGCCTTCTCTCCCCCTCTCCATACTGAGGCATGTATCCCATCATGCCTTCTACCTTACCCAGGACTACCTCATTGCTCCTGCTCTAACCTCTGCACCACTCTCAATGACAACACATCGGTCCTCTGGTTCTCTCACACAGCTTACTCTCTGACCTCACCTTGAACCCTGAACTCATCGCTCTACCTGGCTCTTTGATATCTCTGTATCCTCTTGCTTCGCTTGCTCACAGGAGGGTTTGTGTGGATTGCTCTCTTGTCAGTTAGCTCAGCTCTATCAGCCTTCTCTGTCCATCATGTCTACCCCTCAGGGGAATCTCGATACTGAGCTCCAAAGCCAGGAGGTGAGGACTGCTGGAGAAAACATCACCATTGTGCACACAGCACCCACTCAATCAACGTTCCCCTTAGGGTCCCTTATGAACCTTTATATTCTTCTGTAAGTTCCCAAAGATTCTTCTTTCTCTCATTTGGCAGGCATTTGTTTGTTGGTTGGTTGGTTTGCTCCTGAAGCTGGGTCTCATGTAGCTCAGGCTGGCCTTGAACTTCTTCTATAGCCTAGAATAACCTTGAACCCATGACGCTCATGTCTCCAGCATCCAAGGACTGAGATTATAGGTGTGCACCACCACACCAGCATCAGTTACCAAACTTCTTTTTTTACAGAAATATAAGTTAAAAAAATATCTCCATATTCCAACCTTGTCAGAACCCTGTGGCCTAGAAATCTACCTGCACCTGTCCTCAATCTCAGCCTCTCCAGAGGAAGAGCATTCGGGGTGTATCATTGTCACTGACATCTCGGGGACTGCCTCTCCTAGCAACAAGCTCTCCTTGGTGACTGTCAGCTTCTGGGTTTCCACCAGGATCGTTCCTTCTCCCTGTAGAAGGAGCTCATACCTAGGTCTTGTTTGGTCCATTTTGCCAGCTGCTGCTTTGTCCTATAGCACAACTTTCTTCCCTACCCACATGGGTGTAGTGTTCATGCATGCTGTAACCTTAGACTCTACTGTCACACCTCCAAGTGCTCCCACAGCAGGGATAATCCAGCCCCCAACCTCAATAGACAAAATTCAGCCTGTCCAAAGCCAAGCTGGGTCTTTGAATACAAACTATTGTGGGGTTTTGTTTAGTTGGTTGTGTTTGTTTGTAGATGGTTGTCTCCTTATACAGCTCCAGCTGGAACTAGAATTTGCTCTGTAGACCAGGCTGGCTTTGCACTCACAGAGAGCCACGTGCTTCTGCCTCCTGAGTTCTGGTATTAAAGGCACCACCACATGTAGCATACCCAAACTTTCCCCACTGTATTTGTTACTTTGTTCCAGGGCAATGCCATCTCCCAGATGTTCACACTATCAAATTCAGGCCGACCCGTTTCTCATCTCACATCTCACCTGCCAAGGCATCAGGGATTCTTATGGTTCTGCCTCCAAAATACACCTCAAGTTGTATCTCATTAACCGTTATAACCCTGATCGAAGGCACCCACATCTTTAGCCCCAATCACCACAGCAGTAACTATTGCTGGTCTAGTGGTTGTTGGGAATTAGGTAGCCAGAGTGTTCAAAGCATAAACTAGACCATGTTATCCACTGGCTCAAAACATTCTGGGGACTCCCCAAATCAAACCCCTTGCGGCAGCAGCAGCAGCAGCAGCTGCAACCATCATCAACGCCAATGCCGCCAACTAGGGCCTAGAAGAATTGCTTCCATCCTGTTTCTTTCTCTTGAGCTTTACCTTCTTCCAGCTCCTCCACCTCTACTCTAGCCACACTGGCTTCCTTCCTGGTGTTACAGAATTTCTTGTACATTCTCTGTAGCCCCGCCCCCACCCCTGTAGCCCTGCCCTCGCCTCTATAGCCCCGCCCCGCCCCTGCCCCTTGCCAGGCAGTTAGCTTTTAACTACTTTCAAGTCTTTGTTCATGTGGACCTGGATGACCAACACATTTAAAGCTGCAGTCCTCAGCCTACCGCTCTTATCTCCTCATTGATATGGTCGGCATCTTTTCATGCATAGCTTGTGCCACCATCTGAGTTGCTACAGGAGAGCTAATTTGTTATGTAGATTCTTTGTTGGCTTTTTTTGTCACTAAGATGAATTATTCCCTGGTGCCTGGGCCAAGGAACAGTACTTGGCTTATAGGCACTCAATAAAGTTATTTGATTCTTCCCCAGTGACCTGTCAAATGCAGAGAGAGCTTTCCAGGCCTCGCCTCTCTCACACTGTTGACTGCTGTACCTCCCCTGATCTCCTCTTTCCTCCTCCATCTACACACTCCACCCAACCTCCTCACTAGAACCTTGCTCCCCTCCACCACCCACACCCAGGGTGTTGACTACTGTTTAAAATCTAGAGCAGCTCTCAAGGGTATATCTTCAAATAGACCTCAAGTTCCAGACTAACTAACCAGCTGGTTGCCAGGTAACCTCCGAGTCAGTCATGAGCAAATCTACTCCTTTTCTGGAATGGCCTTTTTCAGTGAGCACCATTGGTCCACCTGGCCCAGGTCCTAGGTCACTCCTTCCATGGTCCTCTGCATCTGTGGGATGGCCTGCCCCCTTGGCTCCCTCTGTTAGCCAGCACTTACCTCAATAACCAGCAAGCCTACTACAGTGTCTTGCTTCTTTCATTTCATATAGCAACTGTACATATTTTGGAAATAGAGTGTAACATGTATACAACATCTATTCCTCATGTAAATAACATGTAACGGTCAGCTCAGGGGAGTTGAGAATGCACTATAAATGTAATGGTCAGCTCAGGGAAGTTGAGAATGCACTATAACATGTGATGGTCAGCACAGGCGAGTTGAGAACTCACTAGAACATGTAACGGTCAGCTCAGGGGAGTTGAGAACGCACTATAACATGTAACAGTCAGCCCAGGGGAGTTGAGAATGCACTATAACATGTAACAGTCAGCCCAGGGGAGTTGAGAATGCACTATAACATGTAACGGTCAGCCCAGGGGAGTTGAGAATGCACTATAACATGTAACAGTCAGCTCAGGGGAGTTGAGAAC
>NW_021604607.1:7023646-7038569 GCF_004785775.1 Grammomys surdaster | reverse complement strand
GAGAATGCACTATAACATGTAACAGTCAGCTCAGGGGAGTTGAGAACGCACTAGAACATGTAACAGTCAGCTCAGGGGAGTTGAGAATGCACTATAACATGTAACGGTCAGCACAGGGGAGTTGAGAACACACTATAACATGTAATGGTCAGCTCAGGGGAGTTGAGAACTCACTAGAACATGTAACAGTCAGCTCAGGGGAGTTGAGAATGCACTATAACATGTGATGGTCAGCACAGGGGAGTTGAGAACTCACTAGAACATGTAACGGTCAGCTCAGGGGAGTTGAGAACTCACTATAACATGTAACAGTCAGCTCAGGGGAGTTGAGAACACACTATAACATGTAATGGTCAGCTCAGGGGAGTTGAGAACGCACTATTTCTTGGCATCAGGAGCGTTCAGAATCCTCTCTGGTATCTATTTTCTCACCCACAGTTACGCTCCTACGGGACAACTCTGCTTCTTGTCTCACTCCTTCGCCCTGTCGAAGCGTGATCCTTCAGTCAGAGAGCTCTCTAGCTGTGGAGAGATATACATGGTATCTATGAAGAAAAATAAATCGCCATTGGAGGAAATGGACATAAGCTCCCACCCCTAACCAAGAAGCTTTCTGCAACTGTCATCTGTTTTCAAAAGAAAACTTAGTTTTCTCCAATGGAGTCTCACTGGGTATGTTAGCCACACTGCAGGGTAGGTCTGCCCAGAAGTCAGTGGCCAGCACAAAATAAACTCAGTGGTATTTTCAAAGATTTTTGTCTCATATTGTTTTGCCTGGGTATTTTGGTCTTATTGGGCTCTTGCTTATGTATTATTGTTTCCTGTTTAGTGTTTGTATGTGGTATGAGTGTGTGAGAGAGAGACTTGTGTATGTGAGACACAAGAGAGTGTTTCTTGTGTGTTTTTTCATTCTTGTTTGTTTTCTAAAGAGAGAAAAAGAAAGACTATAGAGTTGGGAAGGTGGAAAGATATGTGAAGAATTGGTTAAGTGGAAAGACATAATCAGAATATATTGTATGAAAAAAGGATATATTTTATATTTCAATATATATGTTAAATCTATAATATATTCCTAAATTATATATTATTTATCTGTATTATGTTTGTATTATATATTTATATCATAATTTATATATTGTATATTTATATTATAATGTAATATATTTATATTATAATATGCTTTTATATAATATGCTTATGTTATATGAAGTATATTATAAATATGTAATATAAGTACTATGTTGTATAAAATATAAATTATACATAAATAAATTTTATATATTGAAAAACTTATACATAAATGTATAAAATATCTAAAAATTATATATATATATATTCATATATATATATGTATAAAATTTCCCTTGAGCAGCAGTCCCAGGCCCTTGTAGAGACCGTATAAGTTGCCTCCACCTTAGCTACCACCCTTCTTTCCATATTCCACTTCAGCAGGCTCAAGACTATGCAATCTTCTTGAAGGGCCGTGCTGTTAAAGGTTGCTACTGTCTATCTGCCTGGACACATGTCCTCCTGCAAAGCTCAGATGCTCCATCCTTCCTCACACATGAAGCACCCACCTGGGTGTACATGCCTCTACCACAGCCAAGAGATTGTAATGGCAGGGAACTTCCCCTATTGACTCGCCATAGCTACTGGGGGAGACAGTGGTACAGGGAGGACGGGTTCCAAATCCTGAAATAGATCCTAGTCATGGAGGGGGACAGGAGCCCATACAGATGCTCAAAGACTCAAATGATGATGAGACATGGAGGTGATCACTGTCACAGGGATGGGAACTGAAGCTCTGAAGCTGTAGTCTCTCCCATAAAGAACAAAAGGACAGTCCAAGCACCCTACTTCCTGAGGAAGCTGACCTGAGAAAGAAAACGAATGCTTCTTGCCTTTGCACTGTCCTGTAGAGAGTTGGTGTTTACAGACCAGTGATGGATGTGGTAGACTGGGCCATCAGAGGTGACCATCAGATCCAAACTCACCTGCCACAGGACCTGCCATCCCAGCTGTAATCGGAATGGCAGGGAATACTGCCAAATGTCCAGTCCCAGAATCAAAAGGACACCAGGAACCACTGATAGACCATGATACCTGTAGAGCAAGGGCCAGACTCTAAGTCCCTGCTCTAAACACATCCACACCCAGAACTGCATGTACTCCTGAAAGAGGCAACACACAGAGGGCTTCCGGTCTACCCGCCTTCAGAGCTTCAGTTCAGCATCCTAGGAGCAGGGAGACATGCAGAACAAGCTTGAACTGGATGGAAAGTGTCAGTCTGTGATAAGCAACTCACTATGGAAAAGTTCCTCCAAGCAGAGAGGAAAGTTTAGCCTTGTTTTTTTAGAACAAAGAGTTGAGAAAATTTTCAGTTCCTTAGATCCCTAGAGTAAATATAAGCCTTTGCTAACATTAGCTGCTGAGAAAAACCCCTCATGGTGCAGAGAGGGCCTTCCAGAGCAGCCATGCTGTGACGTTTGATGAGCATGTGTTTGGTGTCTCCAACGAGATTCTCGTAGCAGACACAGGAGACTTCCTCAGCTCATCCTTGTAGAGGACTTTCCATAGGAACATGGAATCTAGAGCTTGCCTTGTTTATACGCCTGCCTTTAGCTCATCTGGCCCTTAGGTGTGGACCACCCTGCTCAGAGTCGAGGATTCTGTGGAGGAGCCTGGGAGTTGGGCAGGAGTCAAGTCTGCTGAGCATTCTCTAAACCTACCCAAACAGATGAGTTTTATCTGCCTTCTCTCAATTCCACATAAAGTCCTTTAATAGAAGGATTCCATTGTTTTCTATAATATTTTAAAATTTTGCCTTGGATACCTCTCTTCAGAGCCTTTTCTTAAATTGATTAGAGCCAGAAGAGAGCATGAGGGTAGACTCTGGCTTAGACATTCAGAATCCTATTCAGACTGATTCAAATTTGTCACCTCTGAGATTGCCATGTCCTAAGAGGACAGTCTTTATTGTACCTCCATCTGATGCCTGAACTCCACACCAGGCTAGGGTCACAGCATAAATCATGGAAGAACAACACACTAAAGAAGCTTGAAGAGGCTCCAGTGCAGAAACCTCACCACACAGCTGAGAAACTAGAGGTGCAGAGAGGGAGCCCTAGCGAGCATCAGGCTGGGGTGACTTTACCCCACCCCCAACTCCTCTGTGGCCCCTGCACCTATCTCCTGCCAGCTCTCAGTTGACACATTGTCTCCTCCTGCCTCTGCAACTCACTCAGAATGAAAATGTTCCCCTCACAATGCTACCAGTGTTCCGCTGCAGGGCACTGGGCATCTGTTGGGGATCTGTGACCTCTGGAAATCTGCAGTAAATAAATGTCGCCATCAATCATATAAACAGCTGTCTCACAGAGCCTGGACTAGAAGAAAGAGATGGCTTGCCCTGCCTGTTTTAACATCCAGAAAGTTCTCTTGCCCCACCTCCTCTTCTCTGACAGAACTCCTGGTTTCACTTCCTAAACAGAGCCTTCCAAACAGAGCTACATTCTCTTCCCACCTTCAAAACAGCTGAGTCCTGGCACTGAGGGACAGAACACCTGCCTTCCTCCATGTGAAGCCAAGAGGGCTCTGTCTCAGGCTGTGATCAGAGCTAAGCAGGGGGCTGTGGTCGGGAGGAGACTACTTCTTCCACTAGTTGGGTAAGGAATAGCTTCTGAAGGGACAAGAGGCCAGAGTGTGAGTGGAAGCCACAGAAAGGCCCAGTCTGACTACGGCTTCGCGTTCTCCTCACACGAGTGACCACATGAATACGGTCCCTGTGTGGGCACCTTAGAAGCTGAGCCTTCTGGCCACACAGGCTTTCCTGCATGACTCTCTATGACTTCCTTGATACCACCCGAACACAGGCATGGCCCTCTGTATCTTCCTCAACACCATGGGCCTTCTCATCTCTCAGGAGCCAGTGTCAATTTTTTCCTGAAGGATGTGGCTGACATCTGTCCTCAGGTACCTTCTTAGTCTTCCTGTCATCCACTGTAGCCCAGAACTCACAACTCCTAAGCAGTTCCCTTCCCCCTGGATTTTTCCGTTCCTCCCTAATTTAAGCCACATTAATTCTCCTAATGCTTACTTCCACACAGCCAAGCAGTTGTTCCCCCAAGGGCAAGGGCAATGGCCAGAGCCTGGTTACCTCTCTCACAGCAGCTCCTGATGCCGCTCCTCACAGCTCCCTCCCACATGTACACACGGCTCTTGGTTAAGCCGGAAGGCTGTGCCTCCTGACACCTAGAGATGTTTCACAGACTCCTGGCATTGTGCCTCTGTCCCCCCGCTTCCCACCTGACATACTCTTGTTCACCCCATTCTCTCTCCTTCCTATGGAGAGGCCCGGCCCCCTTAATGTGCACCCATTTTTCATCTGTGATGTCTCTGCACTTCCTGTGACCAGATGATGGGTAGGTGCCAGCATCTCCATTCCACAGGAGCAGAAACTTCCTACTGAACTAAAAGTTCCATCTCTCCTGTACACAGCAATGGGTCCCCAGCCCAGCAGTGTCCTCACCCATTGTGTCTTTAATGACAGAGGCAGAAGTACCCGGGTTCCAGGAAGCAAGAAGATAAAATAGGCAGAGAGAGAAAGAGGACAGGCCACATCGGGATGTCATTCACTCTTGGTCCAAAAAAACCTTAGAAAAAGATTTTCCTGTCAGCTAGGCAAAACAAACAGAACCGGAATGGGTTCAGCTGGAAGAAGAAGCTAGCCTAGCAGCCACCGTACAGCCAGCCAGAACCAAGTGGCCTCATGGACACAGCCCTGTCACCAAGCTGTGGAAACCTGAGGGGGCAGTGTTGCTGGTGTCCTGGGAGGAACTCTGTGTGTTTCTATGTTATCGGCTGGGGGAGGCCTACAGCATTTGTTGGACCCTACAGTCAAACACAGTGGCCAGACCTTCAAAACAGGACGCCTTTGTCCATGACTGACACCCTGGCCTAGAGCCCAGCTCTGCTTCAGGGGAGGATTTAGGTCACAAGAAAATGGGGGTGGGGTGGAGGGTGGCTATAGCCTTAGAAATCTGTCTCTGTAAAAATCGGAGAGGCATTTCACCCCTTCCCAGGGTGACCCCTTGCCCTGGCTGACTTTACTTTGCATTACGCTGACTTTGAAGATACAGCATTGGCTGGCCTCCTCAGCCTCTTTTAAAAAGCAATTTGGCAAATTTCCACCCGGCTAGAATCTCCCCCATCGATCTGTTACCTCTTTCTAGTCAACTCAAATCAGTATGTCTTTCCCAACCTCTGTTCAGTATAAAGACCGGTGCAACACCACCATGAAGCCCTTGGAAGCCTTTAGTAAACTGGAGAGTTAACAAGGACCATGAACTAGGACTGATTTCCAAAGCCAGTGAACATCTGACAAGGAGAGAGCCCTGGCCTGCTAATACGACCCAGCTGCTGTGATCTTTCCACTTCAGCTGCCCTTTCTAAACTACTCATTTTCATATAGGTCAGCCAGAAACCCTGCCTCCAAGGCCAGGCCTCATCCTCGGTGCATATTCATAAGCTTTGGAAAATAGTTTTCCATTTTTTATGAGAAGAGCTAACTGCTCACTTAGGCCTGGCGCTGAGCTAATGAACTTTGTTCCTTCCTGTTGGCTTTGCTCGCCATCTTCTGGACAAAAGCAGCATTGCTACCAAGAGCTTAGAGCAACCCAAAATGTGGTACCCAAAATGCGGTTTGGAGAAGAACTGAATACCATTGTTCTCTAGCAATAATGAGCCTCACTCTCAACTGCACATTTCTTCTCTTTTGAGAAATCACTTCTGGAGTACCTTGCCTTACACTTTAACAAGCATGTGGCTGAGCACCTACTGTGTGTCAGTGGCCTGCCATGTATTGCACACACCACATGGTCTCTAAACCAGAAAAGCCTGGAGTCTAGGGTCAATCATGGAAAGCAAGAAAACTTGAAGATACCCATGCATTAGAGTGAGATACCACCTGCTTGGAGTCCCCAAAGAGCTGGAGCTTGGAGCCATGGGAACCATCCAGGGGAGGTGGCAAAGCTGACACTGGCCAAGGCTGGGGGAAAGAAAGGATAAACATGCTTAATTAACGCCTTGTGGAATCAAAAATGCACTGCTCCCTCACAACCACAGGTCCAGTGACACAGTTAGGAAGGTGGTCACTAGGCCTAGAATCCTGGCTGCAGGGTGGTGGAGCCAGGAGAGTATGGAGTTCAAGGTTGGCCTTGGCTACATAACAAGTTCAAGGCCACCCTGGTCTATATGAGACTCTGTCTCAAAATAAAATAGAATAAGGAGGCAGAGGAAGAAGAGGGATATGAGGAGAGGGGGTTATGGCCTTTTCATCATGATAACTCTGAGACCTGTGGGTTAATTGTCTCGACCAATGTGTGTGAAATAGAGCACAGGGTGAAAGGAAGAAAAAATTAGACTCACGACAAAGCAGCTCTGGTTTCAAATCTCTACTCTGCGAGGTGACAGCTGTGTGGCATGTGAAGTCAGTTAACCTCCCTGAGCCACAATTCTTCATACAGGTAAGGATGACCACGGCAGTTCTTCAGAGGGGATAAAATACGCTCACATGCATGCCCCTATAGATGACTGACACCACGGCACAATGCCAAGGTCCCAGCTGCTGTGCCCAGGGAGCTCCCGACTCCTCTGGGTCATCCTACAAAATGCCTGGGGAAGGCTGAGAACGTTGCCTATCTAGAACTGAGAACGCCTGGTCCATCTGTGGGGACACTCTCCTTTCAAACCCTGCTGGGGCTGTGACCTGTAGTCACCAAAACGGATGTGTGCAAGTAAGCTGTGTAGACACCCCTCAGAGCTGCAAGCAGCACATGCCAAGGTCAGGGATGTGCGGTGGTTTCTGACGATTACTACCCTCACTCTCATGAACCCAGTGGGAGAAAAGCAAGTTCCTCAGGAGCTCCAGGGCTGGTCCCAAAGTCACTGTACAGTTCTCAACCCCAGTTCCGAGGGGAGCAGGCAGATGGAGAGTATACATGAGAAAATGAACCTAGACCAACGAACTTTGGAGACATTTGCGTAAGCCACGTTGTTCCCTTTTCATTTACTGCAAGATGCTTAGGCCCACCTATGTGAATGGAAAGTGCAGTTGTTATGGTAGGAAATTAATCCCACTCAAAGCATCCAGGCAGCCAAGGAGGCATGAGTTCCTCACTATCCAACCCCACTGTTTCAGATTCCCAAATGAAAGACACACGTGCAGCCTTATATTTATTATGCCTTAATCAGCTCAATGGCTAGGCCACTCCCAAAGCTCCATGTGGCTAACACTCTCCTCTCCGATACTCCTGAGTTATTACTTACTAAACTCTATATCCCATCGTTGTTGCCCCAGACACAGTGGAGGCCGGGGGCCTGCAGCTGCTCTTCCCTGGCTTACATGATTGCTGTGCTCTGTCTTCTGCACCCCTCAGGCCTGGCTCTTCTCCTTTCCCGACATAGAGGTTCTCAATCCTCCTTCCTCTTTCTGTCTCCCTACCCAGCCATTGGCCACCGGCAACTTTATTTACTAATTTATTTACTAATCAGAACCAACCAGGGGCAGGGACCCCCAGCATGCTGATTCTTGTGCAGTTTGGGGAACCCAGGTAACATAATACAAGCGTTAAACCAAATCCATAACAGCAAGAATCTAGCATCATCCAGCACAGTGGATGGATCTAAAACTCTAGAGACATTTAGGCTTCAGTTGACATCCCTTGGGATTGGCTTCCTGAGAAGTGTTCCTGGGAAATGGTACCTTAGGGTTGAGATCTGAGAGCAAAGCCAAGATTAAACTCCTGTTGATGCAGGTGAGGCCTGGGCACGCTTGTAAACATGAGCCTTGGTTTATCTGTTTGAGACAGGGTCTTGAGTAGCCCAGACTCATTCCAAAGTCACTATACAGATAACTTTGAACTCAGGATTCTCTTGCATTTGCTCACCCCTTTCAAGTGTTAGAATTATAGGCATGCCCAACCATGTCTGCCTCAGCATAAGCCGTTCAATGCAGCCAACAAGCAAAGGCCTGTAAAAACCAGCCTGAAGAGTCTCCATCCTGGGCTGTTTGTAGTTTGTAGTTTAAGCTGATGGACAATTGTCGTGGGACATAAGCATCCATCCATCTGGAAAGATCTAACCCCAATCATCATCTCCCCTCCCCCCCACCTCCCAAATCCTACCTCTACAGTTACAATGCTACTGTAACTGTAGCATTGTAGGAGGCCTCAGTTCTGATGCAAATGTAAATATTCACGGTAAGTGTTGTGCCTGCATCATTATTGGCAGGTTTGGTGTCTGTCTGTTTCAGTTACACTGATCTCCTTCTGGATTAAAACCCTAGCCAGCACCTTGGATTTCCTAGCACGGACATCAGAGCTGGATCTGGGTTAGGCCATCTAAAGGACAGGACAGGACCAGAGCTTTGCAGACGAGAAGCACAAGCTGAGTGTTTTCAGTATTGCCAGACTCAGGTTCCATCAAATCTTAGAAAAATCCAAACAGGCCTGGGATGCCGACAACTCCTTACCACTCCATCTTTCTGTCTAGCTAACCTCTGGAAATGCTGATCCACCCAGGGCCCTCTAGGCCGCCTGCAAGCACTGAAGGGCACATGTGAGCCTTGTAGGGCTACATGCAGTGTAACACCACCTCCACCCCACAACCCCACCACACCAGCTCTGGGAAGCGCGGCCACTAGCTACCCCAGTTCAAGACCTGTATGCTTGTGCTTCTCCTGTGTTATTCTTAAGCCCCATCTCCCCCCATCCTGCCTCTGCTTTCTATTTTTACCTCCAGTCCTCAGCTCTTATCCCTACATTCCTCGTAGGACCAGAGATCCCTCTCTACCCCAAACCTAAAGTGAAGCCAGGCACACACAGCCACAGCTCAGTATGCCTCCCTCCTAGAAGGCCATGTTGGCAATGTGGTGACCTGTGGTATTTCCTGTAGGCCTTCATTGTTGTTCCTAACTTGCCACTTGTAAGCCAGACTTCAGTTATGAGCCCAGCTCTTCACTGGCCTTTGAGGACAAGCTTTCTTGGTCCCATTGCTGACCTAGACAAAGGACCTCAACATGCAGGCTAGAAGATGCCTCCAGGGCCATATTCCACAAGCCTCCTGGGTGCAGCTGCTGACTGCTTCCCACTGATGGCCCTAACATCAAGGCCCTTGACTTTATCCACTTCAGCCTGTTGGTCCAGTTCCCGGGAACTCCCAATGGCAGCCTATGCTTCTCCTCCTCACAGACCTCCACAAAACCTCAGGTTTGGATTGCCTGCCATTAGGCATTCTCTAGAGCTGAAACCCTTCCCCAAAGGTCTGTGGATTCAAGAGGTGACCTGATCATTCTGCCAAGAGACAAGAATCACTGGAAAACTGAGCCACCTCTCAACAAGGACAGGCCATGAGAGCACAGAATTGGCCCACATGACTGCAGAGCTGTGCTCACCTCCGTTGCTGCAGAGAAGGGGAAGCTTAGAGAACAAAGACGGAGTGGAGTTCTTGGCAGGAACCTATGGTAATGCACATGAGATACAGAGGGGCATCAGATAAGACACTGAGGAAGCTTTAGGGAGAGCACCCCTCCATTACTTAGAAATCTAGGTCGGCAATGGAACCAAGAAAGCTCGTTCTAAAAGGCCAGTGAAGAGTTGGGCTCACAATTGCAGTCTGGCTCACATGTGACAAATTAGGAACAATGAAGGCCCACAGGAAACACCACAGGCATGGCCACATTGCCTACGTGGCTCCCAGGGTGCTCTTGGTCTGGCTGGTGGTAGAGCTGTACTGTGCACAGCCTCTCCCACTGTGTTTGACAGGTCTGTCCTCTAACCCCAAGCAAGTAAGTGGGACAGTTGGCCATGGAGAGTTACTGTGCACTCAAGCTGGAAGGAATCCAGGCCTTTCCATCTGCAAGTGATCAGATCCAGGATTCTAGCCTAACACAGGCTCTTTCTTGGAACATCTCTTCTTCAGAAACCCCTCTGTGGCTAAAGCACATGAGGGCCTTTGTTAGCATTCTATCTAAACTCCACCCCCACAGTTACCTGGCTACAGCCAGGTAGGCCTGACCCACTATAAAAGGGGCTGCTTGCCCCCTCCTCTCTCTCTTGCTGTCTTGACCTCTTGCTTCTCCCTGTCCCCTCACCCCTTCCCCCCTCTCCACATGCTCATGGCTGGCCTCTACTCCTCTACTTCTCTCTCTCTCTCTCTCTCTCTCTCTCTCTCTCTCTCTCTCTCTGCCTCTACTACCCTCTTAACTCCCCTCCCCATGCCCTGAATAAACTCTATTCTATACTATACTGTGGTGTGGCTGGTCCCTCAGGGGAAAGAGATGCCTCAGCATGGGCCCGCTGAGGCATCCCCTTCCCCATACCTCACCACACACACCCGCAGAACATATTCTATATCTCTTTATCTTCTTATAAACACATCAGCCTTCACTCTTATTTCTCAGAGGCCCCCATAAATGCATTCTGCTATCATAAAGCCAGTATATAAAAAGTAACTGGGGCCATATAAGTATACAGGGAGATTTTTAAAAAAGTGTTATTATGCAAAATTCCTTTAAACAAGCCAGACCTTAGTCCCAGCACTCAAGAAAATGAGGCAGGGTAATCATACATTTAAGGGTAGCCTGGATCATATAGTGATAACCTCTCTCAAATACATACATACATACATACATACATACATACATATACATGTACATGTACATATATCTCCAGCTGAGAAGATGATGCTGTCAGTAAAGTGGTTGTTGGGAAAGCATAAGACCCTGGGTTCAGATCACACACACACACACACACACACACACACACACACACACACACACGAACCACAAAGCCAGATAAGTATCTTATGACTGTAATCACAGTGGTGGGGTAAGTAAATACATGAGGGCTTTTGTGTCTACTAGCCAGCTAGATTTACTGAATTGGTAAGCTCAGTGAAAGACTCTGTCTCAAAAATAAATAAATAAATAAATAAATAAATAAATAAATAAATAAATAGAGTGACAAAGGACACTCTGCGTCGACCTCTTCTCTATACACACACACATACATGTATACATGCACACACCACACAAGCAAAATCAAGTTTCTTTAAATAGCAAAGTTCACACACCTATCACTGTTGCCTGGGGTTTTCAAACAGCAGTCCTGGGGTTTTCAAACAGCAGTGAACTGCTAAGACAGGTTTCTGCCATCTGCTGCTCACCTACCCACAGCAAGGAGAGCAGCTAAAGGCAGACATGGTTAAGAAGTATGACTCCTGGCTCTCTTTGGGATGTCCAGACTCAAGGTGGGGATACTGCTCCATGATGCTTTGGTCTGCCTATGTCACAGTCACTGGTCAGAAGGGATCCAGTATTCTAGCAGGGCACCTGGCTAAGCAGCCCCTTTACTGGCCTTTGCAGTGAACATGACTGTCTAATCCAGCTAGTGAAAGGAAACAATCATTTTATCAGTGGCAGCCAGGACAGCTTTCAAGGGGGCAGGGGCGTGCTCAGGGAGCAGGAAGAAGCCAAGAAGTGCTCCCCTCTCCAGTGCTTCTACATGCCCCCACAGAGGGGAGAACTGTGCAAAGTGATTTCTCTGACAGGATCAGAGGTGTGGAAGGTTTTTGGCATCTTCTCAAAGGCAGGACAGGGAGGCAGATGTGTTGAAGGGAACTGACTTACCTCTTCACTGTTTCTCCTGTAACCTGAAGCTAACAGTCCCTGCACTGTTTCTCTTGCCTGATGGTGTGATTGTCTGCAGAGGGTGCAGTCAAGCCATCGATGGATGAGCGCTTTCTAATCCTGCCATACCTTCCTTTCTTAGGAAATGCCAAAATGCACTACTGAAGTGCCGAACACCTTGAACATTCCAGAGTTTCAGCAGCACCTGTGGCCAGTTCCCAGCTGAGGTTTTCAAGGTGACTTCATGCCAAGTTCACCATCTTCTAGACAACTTCCCAGTGAGCTCTGTCGGCATTTCCAAAAGCCGGCTAAGCTTGGTCCGCTTGACCATGACCTCAGTGAACTTTAGAACATCCAACAACTCATGTGCGTACATGCATGTGTGTGTGTGTGTGTGTGTGTGCATGTATGGTGAGTGTGTGTGTGTGTATGTATGGTGAGTGTGTGTGTGTGCATGTGGATGTATGTGTGTGCATGTGCGGTGAGTGTGTGTGTCCATGTGGATGTGTGTGTGCATGTGTGTGTGTGCATGTGTGTGTGTGCATGTGTGTGTGCATGTGGATGTGTGTGTGTCCATGTGGATATGTGTGTGTGCATGTGTATGTGTGTGTGTGCATGTGCAGTGAGTATGTGTGTGTGTGATTTGCATGGAAACCAGAGGCTGATGTCCAGTGTCTTACTCACTCTCCACCATTGAGTTGGAAAATCTTACTAAACCTGAAATTTGTGGATTTCAGCTAGACTGGCTGGCCAGTGATATACAGAGACCCACCTTCCCCACCTCTCCAGTGCTAGAATTACAAACATGCACTCCCCAGCTTTTACAGGGGTGCTGGGAACCCAAGCCTGGCCTTTGTGCGAGTTACCACTGCCGTGCCCCAGCCATCTCCTTTCCTCACTTTTCTAAACTGTTGTAAAGGTTTTATAATGTGGATGCTAAAGGTATGTATGTGTGTATGTGCACTAGAGTGTCTGAATGCGTGTATGTATGTATGTGTACCTCTGGAACTGGATGCTAGAGTGTCTGCTTGTGTGTATGTGTACTAGAGTGTCTGCATGCGTGTATGTATGTATGTGTACCTCTGGAACTGGAGTTGCAGGTGGTTTTGAGCCCCCATGTGAGTGGTAGGAACCAAACCTGGGTGCTCTGCAAGAACAGGAAGTGCTCTTAATCCCTGAGCCATCTCTCCAGACCTGATCTTCTTCATTTCTTTTATTCTTCAACCTCCTGTTACTAATGCTTCTTTGTATTAGAATTCCTTCCTCCGTTGTTGGAATCACTGTGTGGGTTCTGTCTCCTAACTGGCTCTAATGCTCACACACTCACACACACAGGCTTCCAGGATGCTTCAGACAGCTCCTCGCCTCCACCTCCATGTGTCTTCCTCCACAAATTCTCAGAGCGTCTTTAGTCACTTCCTCTCTTGAATATCCTTGTATCAGCAGGGTTGGGTTTAAAAAAAAAAAAAACAGAAATCACTCCAAGTGTTTCAAGTCAGAAGAGATTTAACACGGGACATTCATACTGAAGACCTGGTTTCTTTGTAGCTGTGTAGCTATGGCCAGGCCACTGAGCCCCTCCCTAACACAGTTTCTACCTCTACAGACAATGATAGTACCTAACTTATAGGCTGTTCTGAGATTTCAGTGCAATGCACCATGAGAAATCTCCAGCATTTAGTTTAGTGCCCACTAACCGCAAGCTATTACTATGGTTACCATTATAACCCTCTAAACCTCTCCAGCATGGCAGAGCTAGGTACCTCAAAGTCACTGAGCCCATAGCTGAGGCAAAGAGGAGAGTGGGGCCTTGGGGTGCTCCTTCAACAGGGAGATGTCATCTCTGACTGAAGAACAGACCTTGAATGATATGCAGGTCCCACAGGACAGTATGCTTCGAAGATGGCGGCCTGTCCTTCAGGTCATGCATCCTAACCTCCTCACCTGCACCAAGCAGATATCTCACCTCTGAGCACACTATGAAATTTTAATTAAAATATAATACATGCACATGTTTTAAAAGTCAGAATACAAATGGCATAGTTAACAAGAAAGTAAGTCCTCCTACTGTCCCCAAGTCTGGTCTCTCAGCTCTTTCACCCCAGAGCCATCATGAAGCAGTTGCTCTGGGTTTGTTTTCAGACATGTTCTAGACATGTGTGGCAAACTCAATGCATTTTCATATTTCACTGCATATAGGTAGCTGTTTTTGTTTTTATGAATCATCCTTCTTTGAGGACAAGCTATTTGTTTGAATGCAGCTATCTTCTTTTCTTACATGCCATTCTTTAGAACACTGCTTTGTTTTATTTTGTTATGCTTGAAACAGTATCTTATTATGTAGCTTTTCTTATTATGTGGTCCTGAATTATCAGTGGTCCTGCTACATCCTCCAAACTGCCAAGATGGCAGGCCTGTACTGGGGCACGGGGCTTTTTTTTAGCAGCTTTGGTACGACTGCAACACGAGCTATTTAATCAGCTCTGTATGATTCTTTCTGTTACAAATAAGGTTATAAGATTCCTCTATGATACACCAATGTTTTTCTTTTTATGATACAGAAAACATTGTCTTGGAATTGGAGCCTCCAAAGACCACCTTTATGTCTTATATTGAAAACAAGGTTGAGGAATAAAAACCCGTATTCCAATCCAGACTCAAATTGACCCTCTGCTCTGCAAGCCCAGCTTCCCTGCATAGTAGGCAGTAGTGATCACACCTGCTTTGCATTGCCTTGCAGGGCATCCTGGGAATTGGATGTTCATGAAAGCTCAAGAGTTCTGTCTTCAAACATCGAATTCTGAACCAAACCTGCCATTGCCGCATGTTTTCTGACTTGTTCTCCGCCATCAATATGCTGCTTGCCCCTCCCCTTCACAGAGCCACGGGTCCACCTGTAGGTCCCGCTGCTTGGCAACTAAGGCTGCCCTGCTCTGCACCCTTCGGGTTCCACATCACAGATGGACTAAGGAGGGGTCCAGTGACCACAATGACTGGCTCTGCATTTGTACCAACAAGCCAGGTCTTTCTGACTCTCATCCTTGGAATGAGGCAAATCACAAGTAACCAAGGACAAACAAAAAGGCAGAGTAGCCATATGGACCATGAAGGACCACTAGAGGTTGATATTACAAATAAGCTAAATTCAGGAAGGAACAGAAACCTGCACATCCCAAGGCTGTGACAGAGGGAGAGAGAGAGAGAGAGAGAGAGAGAGAGAGAGAGAGAGAGAGAGAG
>NW_021604607.1:7005409-7023636 GCF_004785775.1 Grammomys surdaster | reverse complement strand
AGAGAGAGAGAGAGAGAGAGAGAGAGAGAGAGAGAGAGAGAGAGAGAATGGCCAAGCCATATTGGCTCACACCTTTAATTGCAGCACTTGAGAGGCAGAGGCAGGCGGATCTCTGAGACCAGCCTGGTCTACAGAGTGAGTTCTATGACAGCCAGGGTTACACAGAGAAACCCTGTCTCAAACAATAAATATGAAGCAATATTGGGGTGAGAAGACTACACAGGAGAGACCCCCAAATCATCCAGATCATAGCAACGGTAAATCACAGCAAGGGTCTTGGCATGAAGAAAGCCAGCCCTAGGGGCCTGTGTCCCAGAACTGCCTTGAATCCAGAGCTACCCCAGTGAAACCAGGCCATCCCAAGTCCTTGCTGCTGGGCCCCTATGTGATGTTGACTCTTTACTGAGAGCCTACTCCCCACCCCCCACCCCCACCCCACCCCCATCCTTCTTCTGAGCTCAGAGGAAGAGACAAGACTGACTCCTATGGTGCTGTGACTCTCAAAAATATCCACAGCTTATGAGACCCATTTCTCCAACTTCAGGGCAGCCCATAAAGGGCAGTCGGTGGCAAATGTGTCCTGAGAGGGGGGAATGAAGCTCTCAGGTTCTCTTTTGCTTAATGAATTAAAGCAACTCCACAGAGGGCAATCTTCTCGAACAAGAACAGATGGGCAGGGAGGGAAAATGGATGATTATCCAGTGGGCGTTTCCCCAGACTCATCCCTTGCTCTTATTCAAATCCCACACACCTGACATCACACCTTCCACGAAGCCAAATCCAGCTCTTCCAATTACACCCTCGTTCCTTTGCTATAGTTGCCTGCCCCCAGATTCACGCCCTGTGTTCCTGCCTTCCATCCCTTCTTTGAAGTTCTGCCAACTAACAATGTAGTTCCCCACTCTTGAACCTGGCTTTAGCCAATAGTGTAAGACAAAAGTCATGGGGTACACATTCTAAAAGCCCCTTGTGTTCCTTTCATTGCCACAAAGAATTTTCCCAGGCTAGCCCACAGATCTCAAGAAGGATGGAGACACACATGATATGAACACACATGATATGAAGCTTAGTTACGTCCTCCGAAGAGTCAGGTAGCCTCAGATGTCTCAATAGCTGAGCACAGAGATTTATAGATATTTGATATGTGCCTGATAAGAGCCATCAGCACTTCTGTATGTTTCTATGTGGTGGTTTAGAAAGATTATTTGGCCATGCGATTGTTTCTTTGGGCAGGGCTCTCCTACTTAAGACTTCAAGAGTTAACAAGTAATACAGGGTATCTGGGGTCACTCAGAGACATGCAGAGGCTGGACCTAGCCACCAGCACACACACAGATGTAGCAGATGTGCAGCTCAGTCTTCATGTGGGTTCCTCAACAACTGGAATGGGGGCTATTCCTAAAGCTGTTGCCTGTCTGTGGAATACATTCCCCTAACTGGCCTGCCTTGTCTGGTCTCAGTGGGAGAGGATGCACCTAGCTCTGCAAAGACTTGGTGTGCCATGGTAGGGGTATGCCCAAAGGGACCTCCACCCTCCCATAGGAGAAGGGGAGGGGCAGGGGCAGCAATCGAGATATAAACACATACATCATACTTCACACATATGCATACACAAAAAGGAAATTATTTACAGACTTTAATGTATGCACCATGTGTCTGTGGGTTTGCTGGTGTCCACTGAGGCCAGAAGAGGGCATCAGATTCTCTGGAATTGGAGTTTCAGGCAGGTATGAGCTGCCTGACAAGAGTGCTAGGAACTAAGTTCAGGTCCTCTGCATAAGCAGCAAATGGTTAAGCACTCTTAACAAGAGGGCAACCTCTCCAGCTTCAAAAAAGTAAATCTCAGTTCTATTTCACTCCTTAGCAAAGCATCATCATCATCATCACCACCACCACCACCATCACCACCATCATCACTACCACCATCACCACCACCACCATCATTACAGTAATCATTGTGGCAATCATTTGCTTAGTCCCGTAGGGATACACCGTTTCCTTTTGCTGTTAGTACTTTTCTCATCCATGACTGTGAGCACTAAGCATCAGATTCATAGAACAACTGCTTTGGTCACACAACTGACAGTGACCAAGCCAGGATTCACACACGGCATTTCTCCTTCCACAGTGTGACCCCGACTCCATTTATTGAGAGTGTTTGGCTAAAGTCTTTATAAAGCCAAAGATGACAAAGTATGTTTCCAGCCTCCCAGCATCTCCCTCTCCTCCTCTGGGATGGGTGGGGCAGGGCAGACTCCCACCCTGGTGACAGGGTTTCATGGATTGAGTGGGTCAACCAACTGATGTTTATATTCAGTGTCCTGAAGGCTAGACACTAGGATCAAAGCACCACAGGCTCAGTTGTTTAAAACACAAAGACAGAGGCTCTGATCCAGCCTGGGGTCGTTCACTGTGCACTCAGCGTGACTGGGCCAACCCTAGGATACCTCATCAGCTGGCTGAGCGTCATTTATAGGTGTGTTTTCTGAGGGTGTTCTTAGAAGACATTAACCTTGAAGGAAATGGAGTAAGAAAAGCAGACTGACTGTCCAGCGTGAGTGGGCCTCATGCCACCGAGGTCCTCAATAAGCCAAGACAGAAGGGAATGCCGCTTGCTACAGTAGTGGACTCCCGGGTCTCAGCCCTGGGACGAGGGCTGACATCACTGTTCCAGGACTGCCCAGTAGTTACAGCACCAGCTCCTGGGTTTTCAACGTGCAGACAGGAGAATGTGAGGTTTTTCCACCTCTATAATCTCTTGAGCTGGTCCTCGTGTTTCTTTCCGATGCCACCTGCTGGTCTGTTTCTCCAGGGAACCAGCCCAATGTTTCTGTCTCGCTCTGTGTCTGCACCGTCTTCCCTCTGGTTTCATCGCTGTCCTCCGCTAAAGAGGTTAGTCACATTGGATTCGGACTGCTGTAGTGACATTATTTCAAGTCAGTAATTTCCATGAAGATCCCACCTCCAAATAAAGTTACATTCTGAGGCACTGGGGTTTGGACTCCATCTTAGACAAACTACCACCAACATAAACTCTTTTTAAAGGAGAACCCAAGGGAAGGGATTCATCCTGCTGGCTTCCTGCACTGTGAGGAGGCATTCCAGTTTTCACACTAGCCCTATGGGTAAGAAAGCCACAACCTCCACTGAGGTTTTTTTTTTTTAATTTTTATTATATATATTTATTAGGGTGTACGTGGTGTAACACATACACCACAGCACACATGTTGGGGGAGAGGAGGAATCGGTTCTCTTTTTCTACCGTATAGGTCTCAGGGATTAAATTTGGGTTATCAGACTTGCCAGCAGGCAACCGTACTGCCTAAACTATGTTACTGTCCTCCACCCTCTGTCCTCACTAAGACTCCTCAAAGGTGTCACAGCCTCTACCAAAAGTGCCCTGGCAACTGGAATGTGGCTATTATGAGGGTAGGGGATTATGATGGTGGTCAGAACCTGGTGAAGCCAAATGGTATTGTCTCAAAAGATGTCCTGTGGCCCTGGTTGGCAGCAGTGTGGCTATCTGGATGGCAGCAGAGGACAGGGAGGTGATGGAAGCCCGAGGGGCAGGAGAAAGCTGCCCCACCCTCTCCAAGGTGGCACCTGCTGACAGCATGCCCGAGGGGAAGCCAAAGGCTTCTTTGGTAAGAGGATCCCTCTCGTGATTTGCCCTAGCTATCTTATTCGGAAGGCGGGGGTGGGGGGCTCTAAGCCTTAGAGCCTATGGGCATGTGCTAGGCAATTCAGTTGCCAAGAACAGTGTCCCATCCCCATAACTGGTCCCCAGCTGCCACCAGGAACCAGCAATTCTTTATAGACTTGTAAGGTTGCATAAAAGTTTGTCTCTCTATTTGAGGCCCTTTCTTCCCTCTGTGGATAGGACATACACACATACATGTGTTGCTTGGTTCTTTCAACACAGATCCAGGGCTTCTTCCTCACTCTGGAACCCCTGAAAGACCTGTCTGACAGTTAGGTGAAACGTGGGGAACGGGAAACTGACCTCCACCATGATAAAGAGCCATTACCTGAGCAAACAACTACCTCACCTACCCGTGCCTCACGACCTTAAGGCACCTGCCTTTCGTGGCAGTTTGTCTTCTCCTGTTCTAGAGTCTCTGTGTGCACTTCCAGAAAACACCTCATCTAGGTAGTCTTTGCAATGCACCCCAGGCTCCTGAAGCTCAGAGCCGAGGGTGCAGCTGTAGGGAGTCTAATACTGACCCCCCACCATTACCCACTCCTTCTTCCCTATCCCAGGACACAGAACCCCCCAAACTAGAACTGCCTACCCTGGAAGAGAATGTAATCTGTGAGGACAGAGATTGCCCAGGGCCCCCTAAGTCACTGTCTCCGAAGTCTGCCCCCACCACCAAGGGTCAGGCTGGCGATGGACCTGGACTAGAACCCACGGAGCTGCCCCTGCCCCTGGAGACAGAACACCACAACGCGATGGAGCTGGAGAAGGTGCGCATGGAGTTTGAACTGACACGCCTCAAGTACCTGCACCAGGAGAACGAGCGGCAGCGGCAGCACGAGGAAGTGATGGAGCAGCTGCAGCAGCAGCAGCAGGCTTTGCCTCGCCAGGTAGCGGAGTGGGGCTCTGGGCTGCGGCTGTACTGGCATGGCTATGCACCTGGTCTGCTGGTCCCAGGTCTGGCTGAGAGGTGGTGAGCATCATGTAGCTGCCTCTACCTGCTGGTGCTTAGGTCGGTTTGCAGGATGGCCTGAGACCATCCTGCAAAAAGAGAATTGAGAGTAGGGGATATCCTGAAACCACATCTTCTACCCAGAATCCCTTTTGATGGTCTCTTCGTGTTCAATACTCATACCACGTCAGGTTTTCCACCACCTTTTTTCTTATTTTAAGATGTATTTATTATGTATACAGTGTTCTGCCTGCATGTATGCCCACATGCCAGAAGAGGGCATCAGATCTCATTGTAGCCGGTAGCGGGTTATGAGCCACCATGTGGTTGCTGGGAGTTGAACTGACCTGGGGAAGATCAGCCAGATGCTCTTAACCTTTGAGCCATCACTCCAGCCTCTTTCCAGTACTTCTATTTCTCATAAGATGTGCTAGCAGTCCCTGTCACCTGACTGACAATGACAACAGAACTGTTACCTTCCTTTCAGGACTGAGTTTTCTCTATTGAACACACTGCCTTATAACCAACCAAAGCAACGTTCTTTTCACAAGAAATATATACTCAACCCGTACTTTGCTAAGTGAGGACAAGAGAGTTCGTCTGAGGGGTGGAATCCAGCTCAGTTGGCAGAGTACTTGGCCAGCACGTATGAAGCCCTGGGTTGGGTCTCCAGCACCAACTAAACCATGCATGGAGGCAGAATGATCAGTTCAAGGTGTCATAGTAAGTTTGAGGCTAACCTGGGCTATGTGAGAGGGACTTTGTTTCAAAAGAAAAATTGAGATGGAATGCCACCTGACGTACTTAATACTCTGGTTAGACCATTCTCTTTTTTTTTTTTGATATTTTATTTATTTACATTGGTCAGACCATTCTAAACACACTGTGATGAAAGATGTCACCACTTAAGAGAAGTGCCTCCTGGTCTCTGAAGTCAGGTTCTAGGTAAAAACTCAAGCTGTATGTTTTTGTTTTTAAACCAGTTAACCTTGCACACATTGCTAATCCCCCTTGAGCTTTGGTTTGCTCGTCACTAAAGTAGACCCCATCTCATGGGTCATCGTAAAGAGTACGTGAGAGAATGCGTGGACTCTGCTTTGCAGTGGACCAGCACAGCAGGCAAGTGCTCAGTAATTGTTAGCTATTACCATTTTTATGAACTCATACCATTCACTGTCGACCCGAACGCAGTAACTTCCATCATCACTTCTCGGAATGTGATGAATTAGCTCCACTTCACAGCTGACTCATCCTCGATTCTGAGAAGCGTGTCATGATCTAAGCTATGGCTGTAACTGTTGAGAAGGATGTGAAGTAAATCCCACTGCAAGACCTCACTGCAGGTCATCAAAGGCGCCACTCATCAGCCATGCTGATACAGTGTCTCCTGCTCAAAGTTCTGCCGCTCACCCAAGAAACCTGTCCTGTGTCAGGAAGCTTCCCAGAATAAGGCATTGCTTACCCGAGTCATTTGTCTCATTGGCTGGTCAATTCTTCAAAGAGAAGATAGGTTTGTTTGACAGGACTTGTCCTCAGTGAACAAATGCTGGCTTACTAATTATCTTTTTCATAAGAAAAATTACTCTTTCATAAGAAAAGCACAGATACCTGCTTACTATGCATTAAGGAATATTACTGAGCCAAGCAAAGCTTATTGGATTGGGACATCTGAAATACATTTTCCCTCTTCTAATATCTAGAAGATATTTGACTTTCTCTAGAACACTCCCACATTCTCTGTTATTTTTCAATTCTTGTAAGTTCCTAGGTTTTTCTCAGCATCTGAGGATTAAAATCTGCTACAGAATTTGAGCCATAAGCTGTTTAAGTCAGGTATGGTGTTTGTATTAGTTTGGTTGCTGCAACAGAGTCCCTGACAAACATGGCCTAAGGAAGAGTCTGTTTGGCTCACAGCTTCAGGGAACAGTGGCAGGAGCTGCAGGTAGTGGGTCACACTGCTTCAGCCACAAGTGCTCAGATAGTTCAGTCCAGAACTCCACACCCACGGCTCCCACCCATAGTTAGGGGTGTCTGTCCATCTCAGGTAACCTAACCTATGTAACCTCATAGGCACGCCTAGAGGATTGTCCCCTAAGTGACTCTAGGTCCTGTCAGGTTGACAGGGAAAATTAGTGATCCCAGCATTGTAAGGTCCACATCTCCCAACCATCTCGTTTTAATTTGAAAAATAGTTCTCCTTGCTGGATGAGGGGAAAATCCTTAGCGTTAAATCCTCTGCCTTTTTAAAGATAGACTATGAGAAGTGTTTTTGAAAAAGTCTACAAACATATTTGTGTGTGTGTGTGTACACACACACTATGATGGCCTCCCTTCCTCATTCAGGCTAACAGCATGCAGGCTGCAGAGAGTGTAGCGGAAGTCAACACAGAGCCCTGACCACAGCGTGCCGCCCTATGTAGAGGAGTCTCTCCCTCCAGTCTTTCACTGGGTGTCTTCCTTGTTGTCACCTTAGAGGCCACATAGCTTGAATCACTTCCTCCCTTTAGCTTTGTTTCTTGATATAGTTGCCTTCTCATTTTTTTATCCCTTTTCAGCAACGATGTCTTCAAGGCCTGCACCGTTGGGAATAGTTTACGAAAAATGTTTTATTTACAGTTCATTTACTAAAAAGGGGGTGAAACTGGGGATTTGGCTTGATTATTGAGCCTTCTATACATCTTGTTTTCTTAATGGTGGAGGGAAAGGGGAGGCAAAGGGGGGATGAATGAACGGATGAATAAATTTAACTATACTGAATACACCTAAACTAGTATTTCTCACTAGTTTGGGGCATCTCAGTCCTTGACATTTAGCTGTTAAAAATATGACATCCTAAAAAAAATATTGTAGAGCAGAAACCATGCCAAATTCTTTAGTTCAGACCAAAATGTTTATATCAGCTTTTGCCTCACACACTGATAACAGTTAAAATAGGGTCAGTCTGAGCTCAGCTATTGACTTCAGAAAAGAGCAACTCACATGCAGGCCTGTCTGAAAATCCAATGCCTTACGAGGTCAGGGAGTCTATAACTCTCACCATCTGCCCCAGAAAACAGCCTCCACCCAGGGGTGAGGGCTATGGACTAACCCTGTGGCATATGCCAGGACAAAGGGAGTCTGAGACTTACGCTCAAGGCATGCTCTTTCCTAGTGCCACTGTCTAGAAAACCAGCCTATCAGGAAACATTATCCAAAGGCTTCTAAGACCCAGAGTCCTGGGAACCTTGGAATCCTTGAGAACGTGCTCACATGGGTAACCCCCAGGGGAAGAGAAAGCAGAGAAAGGACTGCAGTGGCCTAGTGCCTGGGGTCACCAGGGAGAATACAAGCTCAAAGAGAAAATGAATGAGATCCCTCTGTGCACCAGTGTGGTCTCACTAGAAATATTTCCCTTTATTTTCTCCTTCCTTGTGGTCTTGGAAAGGAGATCTCACCATACAGTGCCTTCTGAGAGGTCATCTCCAGAGTCAGGGCAGGACTGAGTCCAGATGTGGTGTTGCCAGCTGTGCTCTCTCCTTTCCTACAGTTCTCAGGAGGCCTCCAGGACCTCTTGCTCCCCCAGAACCAATTCGCCATGTTCCTCTACTGTTTCATCTTCATCCACATCATCTACGTTGCCAAGGAGATGGTCTTCTTTCTCTTCTCCAAGCATTACCTGTTCTGCCTTGCGGCCATCTTGCTGTGTTTGATTAAAACCTTGTGGTCCTACTTCCAAGTGCCGTTGCTTCTTCCATCGCTGACAATGCCATCTGTGCGCCATCAACATTCTCCCTCCCATCACAACCTGGCTTGATGGCACAGGTGCCAGCTGCAGACACCTGAGCATGGAGATCCACAGCCAGGCCCGTGCCCTGAGACTGTATAACCATGCCTCCTCTCCACAGGAGAACTTCAGAACTTAGCAGGCTTGGGGGAGTGTAGATATTCAAGGAGGGTCTAGAAAACCTTTCTAGAATCAGAGTCACATCTGTGAACAAGCTGGCTTGATCCCAGCACATCTCACACTCACACCGTTTTTCTTTTCTTTTAAATTGCAGGGTTGACATCAGCCAGTCCCCCAACAAACATGACTTTGTCCCAATCCCCAGAATCTTGAAAATGTTGCTTTATGTGGCAAAAGAAACTGTTATTAAAGCTACCAGTTGAGAGCTTGCATCCTGGAAGCCTTAACAAACTGGGTTCGGCCGCCTGTCCTCCCAAGCCACTTAGACAATAGTGAAAAGCAGAGTGGGGCTGTGTTCAGCACGGCTGCACCAGAAAGAGGGACAACTCTGGGGTCGTAACACAAAGGGTAGAGTCCCATAGAGAGCCAAGGCAACACACAACAAAGCAGTCTTAGTGCAGTCCTGTCTGTCATCAGTGGCTCAGCTAGTCTCTCCTGCAAGGTCTGAAAATTGTATAAACTCTCTCTCTCCAGGAGACAAGCTCTCCTGGGCTGGGCCCAGACTTCAGCTCTCCTCTCTCAATATGAGACTCTTAGGGAAATCCCAATTTCTTGTGGTCTGTTGTTTCAGGAGTCTGATGGCCAAAGGCAGGAGGGCGAATGCCTCTAGGTTTAGAATATCTTCATTCCTGCCACTGCAGTTACAGCTCTGAGATGTGGAAAGGGAGGTTGGATTATCCAGGCATGAGGAGCCATTCCTCAGAGCTCTGCAGGCCACAAGTCAGGGCAGCCAGAGCTTCCCTTGGCAAGGCAAGCAGAAAATATAGTCACACCCCCACGACAGAGAGGTGGAGGGTCCTCGATGTGGCTGAGGCCTCAAGTAACTGAGCCTGGAGGAAGTCACTGCTACTTTACTGGAAAAAATGGGTGGAAGAAAAAAAAATCAGACACGCACAGCTCAGCACAACTCACACACACACACACACACACACACACACACACACACACACACAGACTATTATATTAGCCAAGCACACAAGACTATTATGAATAAGCTAGGCAATGGTGACACCAGCCTTTAATCCTCGCACTCAGAAGGCAGAGCAGTTGGTCTCTGTGGTTTGTCTAAGGAGCCAAGGATAGATATGCAAAAGGAGCCTAGTCTCAGAGGAGGGGAGGAGGGTGGATGGAGGGGGAGTGGGAGAGGGTTAGGGAACGGGATAAAGGGTGGAGAGAGGGGTAGATACAAACACACAGACTTACAAAGATCATAAAAAACAATTTCCAGTAGAGGGACAGTCACCAGCCAGCAAGTAAACAAAGGAGGCTCAACCCAGAAGGGAAATTTGCAAGATTTACACAAAAAGAAAAGGAGTTCAGCTTCTCCAGCAAGCCCGCCTTGCTGGCTCCACCCTTCCTCCAGCACCTCTCTGTACAGACTGTCAACTGCTCTGTTTCCGCCAGCCCAAGCAGCTACACCAGCCAGTGCTGGCACTGAGAGTCACACAAGGGGGTAAAGCTCTTGGTGAGCCCACGCCAACCTTCCTCTCCTCTGTCATGGGGCTTGGCTGAGTTCTGTGACGCTCGGTGAAATAGAGAAGAGCATCTTGGGACCACACTGTCAGGACATATTAGCCTGCCGTTTATGTCCACAGTGACCTCCCATCTTCTATCCAGTTCAATGCATCCATCCCCACTTAAAGCTGTATGTGATAGGCACTTATAGCTTGCAAACGGTAACACTGGCATTTCTCATTAAACTTTCAGCAATGGAAATGCTTGCTAAGGGTCAAGTCTCAAGACTGTTTATTTGATTCAGGTTTCTGGCATGAGACTGAGGCAAAGATGATTAAGAGAGCAAATTGTTCCAGCCCACCTATTCTCCTGTCAAAGACAGAGGTGGGCACCAGGTAAAAACAAAATGTCAAGGCTAGCTCATCACTCTTGTTGTCTGGCAACGCTGGACCTGAATGTTTTCCTAAGAGGAAGATGAACTCTCTGAAGTCACTGAGTTAGCATAGCACACCCTGGGTGATAGACACAAACTCTCTTTCCCTTTGCTCAGATCTAGTGTCTAAAGACTGATGCCAGGAGTTACGACCCAAATCTAAGTTGAGGATCTTAGGATCCAGCTCCAAATGATCACCTTCCAACTTAGGACAAGTCTCCTTGTTGAGATGCGAAGCAGAAAATCCGGAAAGACACAGCCACAAAGGACAGGAAAGAGGCACAGCTAAATGGTAACCAACCTAGCAACAAGTCAACACATTAGCGGCTCTTAAGTGCGTCCGATGCCAAGTATCCAGCTCAATGCTTAAGGATCCAGCTTGCCAAGGGAGGCAAAGTGTGTATTAAAACCTTCTTTCAGAGAACTCTAGGGTTCAGAGGAGTCGTATTTTGAAGCACACTCTTCCCAGGTTCTCACAATCCTGCCTGGTGAAGCAGCTTTCACACACAAGAACACTGAAGATAATTTACTTCATCGAGACCTTGGGTATGAAGAGGAGTTGGTTGGAACCAGTGAAGGTTTCTTGTAAGAACAGCCCCTGGAGGGTTAGGAAACCTGAACAAGTAAGTGAGAAGGAGGAGGACTCACACAAGGATCACCACGGAGGTAGAAGACACGGAGTGCTCTTGCTCAGAGGAGTACTGTAAAGGCTAACAGGCTAGACAACTGGCTCCAGCCCAGTTTCATATTCTTGAATGCTGGTCTCAGGAACATGAACTTGATCCTTTAGGAAACTGGGAGCCCCGAAGCTTGTAAAGAAGTCTAATGATGCAAAAGAGGCGGCGAGAGAGAAGCTTCTCCACCCACCCCTCCCAAAAGACTGGAACCCACGCTCACCTTGAGCTCCTCTTCCCATTTCTAGTCTAGACACGTTGTTTTAGAGGTTCAGAGTGTGAGTATTACAGTCTACTGGTTTTTTTGTTTTTTGTTTTTTGTTTTTTTTTTTTTTAAAAAAAAACACCTCAGCAACTTAACTTTACCAAGGTCTATGCTTGTACAAACCAAGAAGTTCCGGGTGGTCAGTCCAAGCAAGGGTTCAAACTGGCTCTGAAATGACAGAGGGCTCTGACTCTGGGCTGCCCACTGTCCTCATGGCAATCACTTTTGTTTATATCCTGTGGCTACAGCCTCATTCTCTCAGGGTGGCTACCACAGCTCCAGGCACCAACCTACAGACTGAGAGCAGATGGGGTGGAAACACTGCCTCTTGAAGGCTTTCTAAACTGGTCCTGGGGTCGAAAGTCCTCAATCCCAACACTCAGGAGGAAGAGGCAGGCAGAGCTCTGTGAGTTCAATGCCAGCCTGGACTATGTAGAACTTGTCTCAACATCTTTTTTAAAAGCCAACAACAACAAAAAATACTTCCCAAGAAGCCTCAACTAGAGATTTCTGATTATATCTCATTGGTCAGATACAATCATAAGGCTGCTTCTAGCTACAGAGCTTCTGAGTTGGTAAGGTTTTGCTATAGGGAGCCCACCATAGATGACCATTCAGACACACTGTTGTAGATTTTATTTAAACCCTGCCCAGGGTTTCTACTCCACTTTTATCATTTAGTTCTGGATGAAAGAACACATAAAACCTTTATATTTACAATAATCCTTAAGCAGCACAATAGCTGGACATGTATCTCATTCTATGCTATTAGAATCTACTTTCCTATTGATGATCTTGAATTGTTATTACTACTTACTATGTTTCATCTGGGCTGTTCTTAACTGCAATTGGCCAGTCCACAGGGCTACATCTTCTTGACTCCTAACCCATGGAGGCTTCTCCCTCCTCCATTCATCTTCCTCTCCACATGATTCTTCTCTGACCCCAAGCCTGGGAAACCTAAATCCCACCTATGTCTATGCTGACGTCTTTATTTACCAATAACAATAAACTGGGGGCAGGGCTACTTAGCTAGCGTTTATGTGTGGACTCTCTCATCTCTAGTCTCTGAGGCAACCAGTTTGGGGGGCCCACATTAGCATTGCAATACAAGCAGCATCTGGTCAACCTACTCCACACATTTTATAGACAATTGAAAGTCTTTGTTCCAGCTGACCGGAACTATACCTAGGTATTCAGAAACCCAAGTGTAGCCCAGAGCATTTAGACCAAGGGTCTTTTTAAAGGCAAAATCCATATCCTGGTATCTCAATCAGCAGCTACAGAGGAAAAGTTTTGCACAAGCAAGCAGTTTAATAGAAGCTAAGATAAGCAGTTAGCTGGAAGGGGAGTTTTGCACAGGCAAGAAGTTTAACAGAAGTTAAGATAAATCAGCAGGAGCATCTTGACCTTAGGTTCTTAGAATAGGGTTGGATAATATTCCATGGGATTCTCCATTAAGGAGATAAAATCCTGATTAAAACTGAAATGGTGCTGGGTGATGGTGACACACGCCATTAATCCCCGCACTTGGGAGGCAGAGGCAGGCGGATTTCTGAGTTCGAGGTTAGCCTGGTCTACAGAGTGAGTTCCAGGACAGCCAGGGCTAAACAGAGAAATCCTGTCTCGAAAAAACTAAAACCAATAACAACAACAACAATAACAACAAAAAAAAACCTGAAATGGCCTCATCAAGAATACAAGATGGAGGAACCTCTGCACTGTCTGGCCATGTCACAGTTTTTACCTGAGTACTTTTGCAGCCTTAAACTGAATTGGAATTCTGATAGGTTAAGGGCAAGGGTTAGTAACTGAATATGAACTCCTTGCCCACCATTCCTGCTTCAGAAGGTCTTAGTTATTGAGTCAGAGCCTTGGTTGGTTGAGACAGGCAGGTGGAACATGGCTGCAGCCAATCTGGGCGTAGCCCCATGATATATCCACCCGAGGAAGAGTACAGTGGAACCGCATACAGTACTGGAAAGCTCACAGTTTCATCTGGATCCTCGCATACCTAGAACTGACCTGACATTTACCACCGGGGCAACAGCACTGTCCGGGTACTTAGAAGGGTACACAGAGCAGTGTCAGACCTCTTCCAAAACTGGGAGGTGTGTTCAAGGAGTAACTAGCTAGAGTAACTCTCCTTCCTGATCTCAGATCCCACAGAACACAGCCCACTGTCAGCCAGGGGAGCTATGCCATGGTCCTACAGCCAACTGCTAAAGATTGCCTCACAAAAGGAACTCATTACCAAGGTCCACTCTGCTTTAGCCCAAATAAACAAAGCCCTAATAACATTTCAAGTAGGCATAAGAGGGGAAAGACACCAGTTTGTCTCCCTCTAAATAGAATATCATAGATTTCCAACTCAAGTCTGAGGATAAGCTAGAGCTAAGAGACTGCTGTCATTTATTGGAGGGGGAAGGGCAGCAGGCATAGTTCCCCCATCTTTTTCTGTTGTCACCCCTGTTGAACAGGTGAATACAAGTCCTTTAATCTTCTTGGGTACCATTGATATGACAAGGAGATTACCTAGAAACTCAGTGAGAAAAATAAAGGCTTACTAACTAATATAATTAATTAATTGTGGGGAAAATTTAAAAAGGCCGCCACGGAGGCTTGCGCCTCCGTGGCGGGTCCCTCATTAGGGAGGAAGATCCTATGGTTCCAGCGGCCTGAGGGCCTTGGCGGCGGCAGGCCCCAGTAACAAGAGGAAGTCCTTGGTTCCAAAAAGGTTTATTGTCATGGCGGATAATAGATGGATCTAGGCGTACCCCCCCAAAAAACACTCAGAGCAGTCCCGAGCTATATAGGGAGGGAGAAAGGGGGCGGATTAGGGGAGGATCTGGGGGAGGAATGTTTAATTTCCTCTGCCCTCTGGCCTTCATTAGTATGTAAATCCCTAGGGCCTGAGGCCTATAGCCTGGCCTATGTGACTCTATGGAGATGTGACTGCTTTTCAGGATCCTGGATGATGGGAGGGACCGAACTCCTGCCGGTTCTCACGCAGAATTCCACGGAGAATCTCGGGGTTCTAGGCGCCTGCTCAACCATGACCCAGGATACCCTTATGCAGTCCCACAATTAATGACTATAACATCTGGTTTAGTTGACCTGAGATTGTATCTAGAGGTGAATTGCAGCATCAGTGGAGCTGGGGAGCACCATGCAGCATCAGTGAAGCTGCGGGAGCACCATGCAGATGAGGCTTCCTGGGTCCCATCCCAAGCCCAGAGTCAGGAACATTGTGACAGGTACCACCCCAGTTAGAAGCCTGCTGCCCAGGCTGAGGCTACATTTTCTCTGACTGTAAGGCCCTGTTGTTGACCTGGAGGACTTTCCAAAGGGACAAAAGGACAAAGATAGAAAATGAGGCGGGAAGAGGGCCTGAGTGTGGGTCCCAGATGTGCTGTGGGGCCTCCATTGACACCTGGCATGGGCAAACACCAGCCGGAGTGGTAGCATGACCACAGGACACCACCGTCTGTCCCTCCTCCCTCTGCTCTTTGACCAGTCCTTGCTATGGGTTTCTGAGGACCCAATCAATTTCAACCAGCACCCCAGGAACTACCAGAAAGTTCTGGAATCCCTCCAGGCCTGTGTCTGCCTCTCCTGTCTTATGTCTCCTGTGTGTGGCTTTGGGGGACTCTTGCTCAGATCCACCCATTTATTATTTAAAGCTTGCTGCTGTTCCTTCAGGAAGGTCAAGCATGATTAAAAGATGGGATTGTTCCACGGGGCCCAGGAAAACAGCAAGGACTCCCACATTTTGAGGCTGTTTTGGCCAAGCCCTGTTACATAATTTAAAGTCTGTGGCTTATTTACACCTAATTAGCCAAAGGGGCACAGCTGCAAGTTCATTATCAATATTTCCTAAACTTCGTGGGATCTAAGACTGAAGCAGGAGATTGGCTCTGACTTGCAAGTTTCTCACACCATGTGTGTATATGTGTGCGTGCGTGCGTGTGCGTGTGTGTGTGCGTGTGTGTGTATTGGAAAGCATTTTTGTTCCTCAGAAAGTAGAATGGTGGCATCAAAGGCCTCATTGTCCCCATAATGAGATGGCAGCCTCTCTGGTGGGCTGTGATTCATTCACTCAGGAGCAGAACTGAACAGGTTAACGTTGTCAGCCTGAATTTAAGACCCGAGGGAAGTGGGGAGGACAGGGCTCCAGAATTTGTGAGCTTGGTGTAAAAGGACTATTGGGCCCATTTTGGCCCTGGTTTGGGACTTGAGTTTCTGTGGCCTTGTGGGAGAGCCTAAGTCTGACTCCAGTTTTGAGATCTGCCTCAGTCACTTCCTTACCAGGGTGACTCAGCAAGACCTGTTTGGCTCTGCCTTTGTCCCACTGTTGCTGATGTAGAGCTTTGCTGTTGGCCCTGTCAGTCACCCCATACCCTCCGTCACCCTTCCCCACCTCCTACGTCATCTCACCCCACCAAAAATCCCCCTCCCTATGCTCCGAGTTTATATAAGCAAGAGGCTGGTGCAATAAAGTTGAGTTCCTGCTTCGACAAGACTCCCAGCTCGGTGTATTTCTTTTGGGCCATCGACACTGGCCATCCCACTCAGCCCTGGAGAGAGACCCAGTGGGACGGGGACCTCTCTCCTCTCACCTGGACCTGCTGGCAAGGAGTCGACAAAGGACAACATTCAGGTTCTCTTGTTCAAAACCAATGCCAAGGACTTCAGAGACAGGCCAGTTGGTAAAATGAGTTCACATCTTAGAATCCACGTAAAGAAGCAAGGCTCTCTTGGGGTAGGAATGGATGGGGGGAGGCGAGTGCCTCTGGTCAGCCAGCTAGAGACTCTGTATCAGAGAGAGAGAGAGAGAGAGAGAGAGAAAGAGAGAGAGAGAGAGAGAGAGAGAGAGAGAGAGGAAGAAGAAGAAGGGGGAGGAGGAGGAAGAGGAGGAGGGAGGAAAGAAGGAAGGAAGGAGACAAGAAAAAAACACAAAGTGGCCAGCACCTGAAGGATGATGTCTCTGACACCCACGCCCACACCATACCATGCCCATGTCAATGACAACTATTAGGACTTCCTGGTACTGACAGAAGAGTACAGGTTCTTCCAACTGTGGCCTATGGCAGGCCCACAAAGCCAGCCTTGGCAGTGAATGAAGATGCCTCTTGGGTCTTTCAGATCCCATCCCTGAGAGGTCATCCTTAGCTTCCTCCTGCAGCAGGGAGGAAGCTGGTTCTGTGCACTGGAGTGCACCCAGCTTGGTGGTTCTGAGTCTGGTGCCCAAGGCAAGCCATTATATGCAGGTCCCAGCGCTAGGAGCAGAGTGCGCGCGCAGGAAGCATCTTTTAGTGAGCATCTCACATTCCAAGTCCATGCCATTCACCATTATACTGAGAACTCAAGGTCTCCAACTTGGGCACACCTCTTCCCTCCCTCCTGACTTCTGCCTCCTTCTCACCTTACTCCTTCTTTGGGTTAGAAAGCCCCAACTACACTTTTTATCCTCCTGAGCCTCAGATGACAGACGGTCACTTCGACTTACACTTTTCATCAAAGGGGCCTTTGTTCAGTCCTGGGACAGAAGGAAGGCTTTGGACAGCAGCCACCAGGAAGCCCCACTGAAAATGCTGAGCCAGGGGACCTGGCAGAAAATGTAGGGAGGAGTGTGGGAGCTTTCCCCACCCCCCAAAACCATCCCCCACCCTGGATGCCTCCTCTCTGAGCAAGTCTGCGTTGGATCCTGGAGTTGCCAGAACCATGAATAGTGAGGCTGTACATCCCATCCAATGGCTGGGCGCAGCAGCAATTCCACAGGAGGAAGAAACAAAAGAGGGCAAAGGGAGTCTGGGAACCAGCCTGGGAGCTCACAGACAGTGTGACGGTGGCTTGCGAGGGGGGCATCTTGTCCAAATTCTTCCAGTACATTTGCTCTGTCCAGTGCACTCCTTGAGTAGGTCACCCCATGGCCGCCTAGTCTTAAGCTGTTCAGATGGCCACAACAAATGGCACAGAAAGCTTAAACACCAGGCATTTCATTCAGTTCTGGAGGTTGGAAGCCTCAGGCCAAGGTACTCTTCTCCTTACAGATGGCTTTCCTCTATGCAGATACAACCCAGGTATCCAACATATCTTTGTTGCATGGCTCTTTTTGGGAAAGTGTAGAGATGTCTGACCATCCCAAATACTGGACACCAAAAGAAGAATTCCACTGAAGTTCAACCTGGTGAATTAGTAAATTTATTAGGATGGTTTGAAGAAGTGAAGTCACAGATGCAGCCCTCAGAAGATCCCTGGGTGATTTATGAGAAGGTAAACCCTTGAGACATCCCACCTCAGTCAAAGTTTCAATTCTTAGATAATCTTAGGGAGGAGCAGAGCCTCCTGAAGATCTCCGGAAGGTCTCCCGAGCCTCCTGCCTCCTGCACATAGTGTGCTCATAGATATAGCATCATGGAGGGTTTGAGTATGTCCTCATAAATGCAGTGCCACTGATGATGGCCATGCTGACCTGGAGGGAATCCCAGTAAGGGCGCCATTCACACAGCACTGCGGCCTCGTCTTAATTACGTCTTTAAAAGCCCTGACTCCAGGGGCCAGAGAGACAGCTCAGTCAGTATAAAATACTTGCCTTGCAAGTGCAAGGACCTGAGTTCAGTCCCCAGAACACAGTAACAAAAAGCCAAGACGTGGTGACACATAATCACAGTAATGGGGCACAAAAACATATCACATACATACACTCCTCAGCACACATACCCAGCACACACTACACACACCATATGTATAGACATACCACACACACATCAAACATACAGGCTATACATACACACACATACACACA
>NW_021604607.1:6879481-7005399 GCF_004785775.1 Grammomys surdaster | reverse complement strand
AGGCTATACATACACACACATACACACATTGCCCAAACATACAGACATACATCGCACATACATTCTACTCAATACACATACCCTACACATGCATACATAACATACAGTTATACAGACCACACACTATTGAATGCTACCATACACACATAGACATATCATACATATACCACAGAAACATTTCACACACACAGTACACATATGCACATATGCCCCTTATCCCACACAGGCATACTATGCACACATATATCATACATGTACACATCATATATACACCTCAATACACTATGAATTTTACATATTACACATATTACATACTACATATTACATACTGCACATGCCACACTACCTACATATACACTATATATAACATACATATACCACACACTACTACATACTAATATACACATACATATAGAACATGCATATCACCATATATATTACACACTGCTCAAGCACACACTATACACACTTACACATATACCACCCATATACTATCACACATGCTTCCTCAATTACACATACCACACAAGTACCCACACATGTATTATATATGCCCCAAATATACACAAAACACCACAGCATACATATAACACATATATTCCTCACATATATCACACATTCCACGGACTGCTACACATAAACCACATATACACTACGCAGACCACACACGCATATCACCCATATCACACAGTACCATACACATGCGTACCACACAAACACAACAGATATATATCACACATATCCCACATGAATACCTCAAACATACCATACATATCACTCACCATTCATACACCACACACTACTACATACTATCACACACCACACATACACATATCACAGTACTACACACCTCACACATATGTCATACAAACACACCATACACATATACCACAGAAACACCACACCATGTACTCACACGCACACACACACACACATATGCACACACACATCAGAACAGTTAGGGTACGTACTCAGACACGTGGATGCCAGGGAACCCAGGTGTGCTGGTGTAGCCAGCAGGAAACCAAGCACGGGAAAAGCAGGCAGCCCTGCTCATGTTCTAGCCACCCCTTCACTGTGTGGAGATGCACACACCATGCCCAGCCCAGAGCATCCAGAGCTAACTTTCATCTGAGAACTTGCTGGCTTTCAAATGCTGGTTCAATTTTCTTCGGTCACTCTGTGCCCCTGACAAAAGTATGTGGGGCCAACAGCTCAGAATCCCTGAACTTAAGACACTTTCTTTTAGGGTAGTCTCTGTCAGAGACAAGGGGGGATTTCTCCAAACAGAAGCACCCTGGTATAGAAATAGAATGTGATTCACCCCCTAACAATGTTTAGGCTCAGAGAAGCAGTTATCTCACCTTGAGGTGTTCCAAGAGGCAGATCTCCTAATGCATTTCAAATCAGGTTAGAGTGGCAAAAATCTAATTTTCATACAACATCTTAGAGATGGGAATTTAAATAAAGCCTAGATCAAGATTAAGGAAGGCTCAATTTGGAGGCCTGGGAGAAGAGAGTGAGGTGGAGAAGGTGTTAGAGGGGGGTAAAGAGCAGAGAAGCTGGGGACCCAGGCTGTGATCGGGAGAGGCTGGCAACTGCTCTTTTAAGTTTGTAAGACAAAGACAGGTGGGGCCTAGGGACCAGAGAGAGCCAGAGAGGCGGAGCATCACTAGTTGCCATGGTAATGAAGGAACCAAGGAAAGGGGAAGGAGAGGTGGGGTGTCTGGAGGAAGAGCTGCGTTTGCTACTGCCTACAACACTCCTCCCTTTGTCTAAGACTCCGTGGCCCTCTGAATTTGCTCATCTTCAGCATAAACAGCTACTTGTGAAATTAAGTCAAAAACACATTAAACATGGATGAGTGGGCACATGCTTAGTGAATCTTAGTGAATCTCTGGGCCTCCAAAAGACCACTCGGATTCAAAGTGCTCCCAGCACTTGTGCAGCCAGGAAGCCCGAGTCCACTATGAAATTCCTGAGACTTCGCTCCTATTCAACTATAAATCTTCATTAGAAGGCTTAACATCTCGCTAATCCATCTCTAGGCTCTTGGAAGTAGGTGATCATTGTGTACAAGGGCCTCAGTGTCATCTTGGAACGTCCACATCAGGATTCCGAGTGTGTAAGACACTAGTGGGCAGACTCCAGACAGGGCATTGCCTAAGGTGGCACCAGTGACAGCCACTGTCTTAGTTGGGGTTTCCATTGCTGTGAAGAGACACCATGACCAAGGCAACTCTTATAAAAGACAATATTTAATTGGGGTTGGCTTATAGGTTCAGAGGTTCAGTCCATTATCATCAAGGCAGGAACATGGCAGCATCCAAGCAAACGTGGAGTTGGAGAAGGAACTGAGAGTTCTACGTCTTGATCCAAAGGCAGACAGAAGACTGTTTCCCATGGGTCTAGGAGGAGGGTCTCAAAGCCCACCCCCACAGTGACATGCTTCTTCCAAGGCCACACCTCCTAATAGTGCCACTCCCTGGGCCATATGTATACAAATCATCACAGTCCCTATATGTTCATTCAAATTTATTTCCTCTGACTTTCTTTGGGCGGACTCCCTCTTCCCCTATGAAGTTCAGGTGAGCTGACTTGTTAATTACCTTTCTTGTGTCTATAACCAAGAGACAGGAGCCACCTAAGGGAAAATGTCTTTCAGCTTACATTTCAAAAGATATGGTCCATCAAGGCAGAGAAAGTATGGTGACTGGAATGGTTTCGAGATAGTATTAATCTTCACTATCAACAGCCCTGGGTTTTGACTACCTAAGAGACACACCTCTAAGTGTGTCTTTGAGGGCATTTCCAGATAGGCTTAAATGAGGAGGAACCCCGGATGTGTAGGTGGCAGTGTTCATGAGCTGAAGTCACAGACTGAATAAAAAAAAAAAAAAGAAAAAGAAAAAAGAAACCAAGGAGGGCTGCTGGGCAGCAGCCACAGTCCCCTCTCACTTTCTGACTGAGTATAAAGCTGGGGGAAGAAATGTGCAGAACGCCTGGTAGCTGTCTTGTTTACCTCAGGAAAGCTGCTTGAGAATGAAGTCAATATTAAAAAAACAAAAAGCAAAACCTGGAGATACGAAGATATAGGGAGAGGAAATGGGGGAGAGGAGAGAAAACGTGACTCCTTGATGGAATAGTTGAGCTCTAGATCCCCAGATGTCAGTGAGAGACATCCCTGAGAGCTCTGCTTGCCCAGGTTTCAGTTTGAACTTCATTTCTGTCCCTTGTAATGAAGAACCCTAAGTCATTCGATGGCAGATGCTTTCTCTACGTGGTATCACCAGGGCTCTGCGATAACACTGAGCATCTCTTCCCAGCCTCCTCTATGGAGAAAGAGGTGGAGATGAATCCAAACAAGGGAGTTTCCAAGTCACAGGGAGAGCTCCCAGAGTATCCAGGAGAGCATGTGCCCATCTGCAAGGAGTAGCCCTGTCTGCTCCATCCTTGGGTTTAAACAGCCTGTGCACTGGCAAGGTAAGGTAGAGATGGCATTGATTATGGTGCCAAGAGAATCACAGCAGGGCCCAACCGGGAAGGCAAGTCCACTCTGCAACTCAGGGGACTGTTGCTGCCAGTGCACAGTGCACAGTGCAACCTAAATGGCCATTGTGTGGTAGGTGGGTAGCAAAATGTGGGTCATCCATATACTATTCCACAAACGTGGGTCATCCATATACGATTCCACAAACGTGGGTCATCCGTATATGATTCCACAAACATGGGTCATCTGTATACGATTCCACAATTGTGGGTCATCCATATACAATTCCACAAACGTGGGTCATCCGTATATGATTCCACAAACATGGGTCATCTGTATACGATTCCACAATTGTGGGTCATTCGTATACTATTCCACGATGATGAGAAATAAAGTACTTAACCCCACTACAGCCTGGATAGACCCTGAAAACATTTATGGCAAGACAAACCCTGACACAAAAGACTGCATTTGGTCTAATTCTGTTTATGTGAAATATCCAGAGTAGGAGACTCTAGAAATGGGAAATGCATTTGTAGTTGCCCAAGATTATAGGAACAGGGAAATTATGGGGTGACAGCTAGAGAGTACAGGGTTTCCTTGGGGTCTTGAGATGTTCTGAAACTGATTGTGGTGGTAATTGGCTAGACAGCTCTACAAATACACTAAATGCATTTGAATTGTACACTTGTTAAATGCTATGTGAATAGTCTCTTAATAAAGCTGTTCCCAAACAAAGAAAAGCAAGTTGAGGTTCCCAGTCTCTGTGTGGCAGGATGGGGGCAGGGAGTAGCCTCAGAAAGCCCTAGGATACATCATGTAGCTGCCACCACTGTAGACTGACTTAGTCACAAGCAATGGAGACATTATTCTAGGCTGGCACACTAACTAACCACTCCAGCCTCAGTCTTTCTTATGGGATGTACCTCACCCAGGCAACAAATCCAACCATGCTTTCTTTTTCTGGACCATTCCCTGGGATACATAAAACCATGGAGTTCCCCACCTCAGAGGCCTAGAGCCTGTTTCTAAGATCTGCAGGTGCTTCCCCAGGCGGTCCCCCATGTGGACGGAATGTAGCCAGCTCTCAAAGCTTGAGGCAGAGCTGGTGTTGAGAGAAGAGCCACCTATGGGCAGCTGAGGAGGATTGAGCCCTGAGCCCGGGCTGGGGTCAGCTCACTCAGCAACACTCTCATGAAGCCATCTGAGGAGTACGCAGATTGTAAATTTAACCTTGACCTGTCAGGTCAGTATGGGTATGACTCACCAGGATGAGAGGCTAGAGCACTGGGCCATGTGTCTGTCCACTGTGTATCTGCATTTAAAAGCCTGTTTTTGTGGCATTCCATTTGCAAGCTTCTGCTGGGCGTCTATAAAAGTAAGGAGCTGAGGTCCTTAAAAAGTGGTACATTTGAGAGAGGAATCTCTCCCTGTTTGTCTTCCCAGTGAATCAGGGTGTGAGGTTTCCCAGACTGTGATTACAGATTTTGAAAACATGGTTCATAGATTCCTTGTTCCAGGCTAAACCGAAAGCCGCCACACAGCTGCCTGAAACCTTGAAGTTTAACAATTACACTCAACTGGCCCTCAGCTGAGCCCATAGAGTTGGGAACGAGAGGCACAGAGTGAGAGGGGTCTGTGAGCTGAGCTAAGGAATCCCTGTCAGTTTGGCTTTCTTGACTTTGCCTTTTAAAGTTAAAACAACAGCATCAAACTGACAGAAGCTCACTGGGAACCTCTAAGGGCAAGGCTCCACACACTACCCAGTGCCTCCTGGAGGCCTCCTTTAACCTACCCATGCCTTTCCACCCTCACGCCTCACCCCTGCCAACCCACCCTCACGCCTCACCCCTATCAATGCCAATCCACCCTCACCCCTCACCCCTATCAATGCCAACCCACCCTCACCCCTCACTCCTATCAATGCCAACCCACCTCACCCCTCACCCCTCACCCCTCACCCCTATCAATGCCAATCCACCCTCACCTCTCACCCCTATCAATGCCAACCCACCCTCACCTCTCACCCCTACCCATGCCAACCCACCTCACCCCTCACCCCTACCCATGCCAACCCACCCTCACCTCTCACCCCTGCCTATGTCAACCTACCCTCACCCCTGCCCAGGCAAGCAAATTGAATTAGGGCACACACACATGCACACAAATCTGTAACATGTATACACACATACATTTGCACATACACATGTGCACAAGTCACTCACAAATACACACATGCACACACATGCATACACACACACAGGCACTCACACATGAACACATGCACACAAATCTGTAACACATATATACACATACATTTGCACACACACATGTGCACAAGTCACTCACAAATACACACATGCACACATAGGCATACACACACAGGCACTCACACACACACATGCATACAAATTTGTAACACATATATACACATATATTCGCACATACACATGTGCACAAGTCACTCACAAACACACACATGCACACACATGCATACACACACAGGCACTCACACATGAACACATGCACGCGTGCACGTGCACACATACACAAAAACAGGAAGGAAGTTGTTGGGAAGAAGAGTTCAGGGGTTTAGAGAGGCTAATGGTATATAAAGTTGTCAGAAGTGATTTTTAAAATGACAAAAAGAGTGTACAGTAACAAGAAATGTGTTAAACAAACTCACTTCATATGAACACAGGTACAAAAACAGCCGTGCTGGAGTGAGTGAGGCTGGGATAGGGATCCAGGAGACTTCCATTCATAAAAGTGTGGGCTAAACCGAGAAGTGGAGTGGAAATGTGTGGCAAGAGAGAGATGAAACAGCTCCAACGTCTTCATGTATTTTTAAAAGGGATGGCGGTGGGTAGCCAAGCACTGTGGCATTGCATTTAGAAACATCTTTCAGAGTGCTGTAACCATTTTATTTTAAAATGTCAATATTTGCAATATACCAGAAAGTGTATTCCATGTAACAATTTAAACTGAGGAGAGATATTTCAATGCTTAAGCCTAAAAATGTACAAGGAGCTGCATGGATTTGTTTCTTAAGAAGTCTAAGAAAATCATGTGTGTGTGCCTATGCGTGTGTGTGTGTGTGTGTGTGTACCCGTGTGCATATGTGTGTGTATATGTATGTATGTGTGTGCATGCTGCGCATACGTGTATGTGTGTGTGTATTTATCTATGTGTGTGTTGTACACGGGCACCCAGGGGTTGGAACATTCGAGGGCATTGCCTGTGTGGGATTGGCATTTGCATGCAATAGGAAGCTGTCTAGAACGCATGCAAAACCTAGGGCTGTAACTGTTCCCTGGGTCTTTGCCAATCTGTCGCAGGCATTCTAGAGGGAAGTGGAACTGTCATAGACTGGTGAGGTGGGAAGGGCGCGATCCTTAACTCTGTGAATACTCTCCTTTTGTCTTGTGGTCTGTTTATGCTGATGGTTCTCTCAAAAATGCCCTCTCTGCCTTACAGACCCAGTTTTGTCTGCTGTTCTGCCCTGTCCCATCTTGTCTCTCTCCTTTCTTTCAGGAAGTTCCGGCACCCCAGGAGTCCCAGCCTCAAAGGCCAGGGTGTGGATGGGGGTGCCCAAAGCTGCCTGTCCTGTCCTCACTTCTTGGCTGGAACCTAAAGTTTTCTCATTCTGTTTCCAAGCCTACTTCCAGGCAAGAAGCTGTGGAGAATGAGAGTGCAGGGAGAGGAAATGGGCAGATCGCCTGGCACAGGGATTGGCCTGCAGTCGGAGCTGGGCATCCAGCTGCAAGCAGCACAAGTTGCTAACGAAGCAGCGAAATATCGTTTCCAATCTATCAGAAAAATCGGAGCATCTCCTTCCTCTGTACTCAGGGGACCAAGAAGAGTTCCCAGGCCCTCAAGTCTCCTTTAAGTAACTTGCCAACTTGGGGTGATGCAGCCAACCTTCTTTCCCCTCCTCCCACAGCTCCTGGACCTTGGCACAGGCCGGGGAGCTATGAGGTCATGTTCATGCCACGTGACCGCTGCTGCATCTGTCAACCGTGATACAATTACTAAGACAGTCAGACAGGGCGTTTTTGACATTCAAACCTGCTCTTGCCTCCTCCTTCTCCTCTTCTTTCTCCTCCTCCTCCTCCCCCTTCCACAGGCCGTTTCACAACCAAGGGACCATCTCAAAAGTTCAGGAATCTGAAGTGTATGCCTTCCAGACCGACAACTTTAAAAAGGGAGGTAGGAGAGGGACGAAAACATCCACGTTTGTAGTTCCTGCTGCTGCAGTTTGAAAACCACCCTTGAGCCCTGAACTTAAAATCTCTTCTGTTGTAGCAATTTAGCATATACTTAAGCAATCTCTTAAAAAATTATGATACTCTTTAATTCCAATTACAAGTCTAGGGTGGAAATACTTAAAACTGGGACAGAACTTTAGGTATGCAAAAATCACTGTCTTATTAAGATAAACAAAATATACATTTCATTTAATAAACTAAGGTATATAAAACAACACAATACTAGGAAGTCACTATAAATGATGACCTCGGGACTGGAATAATGACTCCAAAGTTAAGAGCATTGGCTGCTCTTCCAGAGGACCCTGATTTGATTCTTAGCACCTATGTGGTGCACTGACCATTGTCTGTCCAGTTCCAGAGGATCTGACACTCTCTTGTGACCTCTGGGAGTACCAGACACCACCCACATATAAGGATTATCATATGCATACATGCATATAAAACACTTAAACATGTAAGACAAAAATTAAGAAAACAATAAAAAAATTCTCTCCAAGAATGCTTCTTGACATGGAACATGCATTTAAAAAAAATTAGGAGTGGCTGGTATTTATGGAGCACTTACTTTGTGCCAGTTCTGATGAAGGCTTTCTATGGAATGGCTTACACTTTTGAAAAGGCAAGTACTATAATTATCCTTCTAAAGTGTGACTTGGAGAAGAAAGTTGCCCAAGGCTAACTAGCTGACTAATGGATGAATATTGAGACTCAGCGTTTAGTCAAAGGATGAAGTGTCAGGGTCTGGATTTGAGTTTGGTTAGTAAGTCTAGACTTTGACCTCCTAACCCTCATGCTCTTACTGCTTACCACAGTTGCAGTGAGTGAAATAAATGAATAAGACCATTTTAAGTCACAGTATAACACTGTGCATGCACCATTATGCAATGATGTGTATGTGTGTATGTATGTATGTATGTATGTATGTATGTATGTATGTACGTACAAAGGAGCCCCACACACAAAACACGTAGGGAAGGGTACGAGGTGTGGTGGCCCATGCTTGTATTCCTGTGGAAAGCCGTGGCTTGTGCTGACAGCATTCGCCATTACAAGATGTCGCTGGCATCTGGTGCTCCTCCAAGTAAACATGAAAACCGCGCATGTGTTGTGGTGACAGCATTCGCCATTACAAGATGGCGCTAGCATCCGGTGTTCCTCCAAGTAAACAAGTAAACCGCGCATGTGCTATGGTAAAAAGGCGCCAAGTCACAGCCCATCCCGGGGCGTTTTGGCGGGTAACGAGTAAGCAGCCAATCAGAAGTGAACACGCCGCTCCAAGGGTATATAAACAGTGCCTCTTCCGGGCCCGGGGTCTTTCCTCCTTTTCATTGGAATAAACGTTTGCTGCAGAAGGATCCTGGTGTGTTGCCGTGTCTTCCTTGCTGGCGAGGTGGGCGCGCGTGACATATTCCCAACATTTGGGGGACAGAGTCAGGAGCAGTAGGATTTGAAGCTTTGATTACACAGTGAGTTTGAGACCGACCAATGCTACAAGAATCTTCCTCCATCTTTCTCCAAAAGCAGATCTCCATAGTTTTACTGTGGTATCTCTCAGTAGAACAGTTCGACAAAATACTACATACAGATCTATTTTACTTTTTAAAAATGTGCTGCAGCATTATTTACAGAAATGAAACTTTGAAAGTAGCTCAGCTGTCAATTTCTGCTGGGTTCATTAAATTGTGAAGCATGCTGTTTGCAATAGTTTATGGACAATTGGAAATGAACATTACAGCTGGGCAGTGGTGGCACACGCCCTTAATCTCAGCACTCAGGAGGCAGAGGCAGGCAGATCTCTGTGAGTTCAAGGCCAGCCTGGTCTACAGAGGAAGTTTTGGGACAGCTAGGGTTACACAGAAAAAACTTGTCTTGAAACAAACAAGCAAAGAAAATGAAAATTACAAAGACTCATGATTTCATGTGAAAACCTGGGTATAAAGTGATAAGTATAATAAATACATTGTGCATAATTATTTAAAGCTATAATTTTCCCCCCAATGGGGAAAGTGAACATATGGTAACTTTAAAAAGATAGCCAAATTATAAACTTCAAATACTAAACTTTCAAAGTTTTAAGGCTTTTTTAACTGTTCTAGACTTCCATAACGTTTTCTTATTTCTTGTATAATGCAGTCAGAAAAATAATTCCACTGAGTTAAGGTTTGGTATCAAAATTAGCATGGAACATACAGATCTCTCTTTGGGTTTGTTTTCGAGAGCTTTCTATTTTGTTTCATTTCACTGTCAAAACACCCCAACGAGAAGAAGCATTTCTCTCCCATCATACTAAAGGAAAGTTAGGACAGAAGGTGGGTTACTAGGTTACTCCAGCAAATGGCTCACAACTCTGCAACAAGAGCCTCTGTCAGCAATCTCCCACCCAGCCTCTAACATACTGATTTCTTTATAGCAAGGGCTGCTGGGGAATATAGCCGGCTATTATGAAGACCCCAAGCTCTAAGATCCTAGTGTGGTGAGCGTTTCCAGTGGGTGAGCCTGCAAGCAGGAAGCATGCCCTAATCATACTGTGTTGGGACACCTAAGGTCTGAAGCGTTCTCTGCCTCTTTTCTAACCCCATAGATACTTGTAACCCTTGTATCCTAAAGCTGGCTTCCAGGGTAAAGGCCTGCCCTTGGATGTAGGCAGAAGCTTGGGTTCCATCCCCAGCACCACAAAGCACAAAGTAAAACAAATGACATCTTGGGGGGCAGTGTTTAGATCATAATTAGGGGTACACTTTTGTGAGAGGGATAAGAAAACCTGAGGAAGCTTGCTGACTACTATACCATAGGGAATCTTATAAAAAGCACCATCTGTGATGAGCAGCCACCCCTTACACCAAATCTCTGGGACCTTGACTTTCCAGCTTCCAGACTGTGAACCACAACTTTCTGATGCTTAGAAATGATCATATCAAGGGCATTCTGATATCTAAGGCATTCAGACCAAGACAAGAGTGGCCACTTCATAGCTCCCTCTGCTGAGAACACTTGCTCAGCCCCGCCCCCATTCTCTCTGCTCATCTAATATGGTTCCCTCCTGTTCCCCCCCCCCCCATGTCAGGGACAGTTAGGAGGGCAGTGCCTGAGCTGGGGTTATGGAAGACTTCTTGAACTATAACTCCTTAATACTTTCTCAGACCAGTGTAAACCTTCCCAGGTCCATCCACTGGCTACCCTTTTAGCGCTCCTGGTGGTTCCTCCCACTGATGCCCTTTCCATCTATAGCAGAAGGTTCCTCAAGGCTGGGCCTTAATTGTCCTGTTCCGTGCACAGGGCACTTAGTAAGGGGGCAATAAATATTTTCAAACTGTGTGAGTAAGATGTCTGTTAATATTCCGTTTTCACTAAGTGAAAAGCCAGGACTCAGATTAAAAAAAAAAAAAAGACAAAAAAAATCTTCAAATACCTCCCTCTGCTTTCCTCCCCCCATCCTGCTTCCATTCTTCCTTCCTCTCCCCTCCCCATCCCCTCCCCTCCCCTCCCGTCCATCCCTCCTCTTCTCCCACCCCTCCTCTCTTGCATGTCTATATTTTTTTTCCTTCCCTCCCCATCTTCCTTTCTTCTTTCCCACTTTTTCAGAGATTCGTCAGTACCCACTGGGAGATAGCCCTGGGCCAGGTGTCGTGGGTGGAGCGCACCTTCCTGCCCACTCCATTTCTTTGGGCGTTCAGTCCTTCCTTGGCGCCCTCTACTCTTGTACAGGTACCACTGGTCTGTGGGTCCTCATTGTGACTGACCTGAGAGTGAAAAAAATGAAGGTTTCTCTGCGGTCCATCTATGGCTATGCAGTTACTGTCATATCTGACCCACTGGCCACCAAGGCACACAGTGTGTTTTATAAAAACAAATGGCAGCAACTTTAGGCTTTTCAGACTTGTTCTCGATCCCAGGAGCTGTATCAGCAGGTTATGACCCTGGCCGAACTGCTTCCTTACTCCCTTAGGGACTTCAGATTCAAGCAGGTGTTAGGCTTGCTGGGTGTCCTGGACCTCGGAGCCTCCAGTAACCCCCAGGACAAGTCTACAAGGGGTCGGGGGCCTCCAGGATGAACCCAGCATCACCGTCCATAGGCTCATTGCCCAATGAGAAAAAAGGTTCACATTCATCTCAGGAGATGGCAAAGGATGTGGGCCAAGAGTCAGAAGGCTTGCATCTTAGAGCCTGAGGGGCCCTTTAGCTGTGTCTTCAGGCAGAAGTACCCCACCTTCCCATAAAAGAGGGCCACCCTGCAGGAAAAGCCCTATGAGCTATGAGTTTGCTCAAGAAGCTGGTTTTTGTTTTGTTTTCTTTTGTTTTGTTTTGCTTTACAACAGAAGCTAGGGGTGGTGATGGAGGAGGGCAAGCTGAGCTGTCTTTCTCCATGCTGTCAGAAGTGAGGGTAGCTTCTGAGGAGGGGTCTGAGGTGGAAGGAGTAAAGTGTATACTGTAGAAAGCATGGGAAGGGTGAAGAGCAGTGTCCACAGGCAGTCAAGCAAGGCACCACAGTTGCTCTTCAGAGGTACCAGTAGGGCTGCGGTTGGTTCTAGAGTAATCTGGTGACCCATTTCTAAGGTCCCTTTGACTTTAGGGTCAGTGCCAGAGCCCTACCTACTGCATCTGCATTGATTCAGATCTGGTCTCCCAACTTTCTCTGGGACTGGCCTCACACCCATCCATCCACCTCTGTCGGCTGCTCTCAAAGAAGCAGAACTGAATGTGCTTTCCTCCTCTGCCTGAGGACAGACCTAACTCTTGAAGCACACTGCTGGTGACGGCTGACACTCCCCAGCTTCCCTCCGTGGGAGGAGTCTCCACAGTCCCAGTGCCACTCTGCCTCACAGCCAACAGCTTGCCTCACACCTCAGGAGGAGGCGCTAATGAGGGAACATGGGGGAGAGCAGTGCCTGACTGGGATCTCACAAGAAAACACCTTCTTTGGGGCAGGATGCGATTTCATGAGCACTTCTAAAGCAAAGACCCTGCGGTAGGGCACACCAGCTCTCCATGGTGAAGCAGTCTACTACCACTGTCAAGTTAGTACTGAGGCATGCAGATTCAAAGGCTGGAATATGCATTTCCCACTGCACTTGCGGAGGACGCTGGTCAGGCACAGGCCCTTAAGACAGCCTCAGTCTGTGCACACAGGTACAAAGCCATGCCCATGGAAGGAAGATTCGCAGAAGACCCCAGATGCATCCAAGTGAGAAGCAGAGCAGGAGACGCGGTCTTCCTTACAGTCAGTTGCTCTGTTACAGCCCTTCCTTCCAGGAACAGTGGAGAAAGGTTGGGGTTTTGTTTGTTTTTTGTTTCGTTTGTTTTGTTTTTGTTTTGTTTTTTGTCAAGCTCTAATTCTGAAATACCACAGAGAAGCCTTTCCCCAGATTCCTGTGTCGTAGCCCCTTTCCTTCTTATAAGCCAGAATGGGAGATACCCTGGACTCCCCCATCCAGAATGTTCATGAATCACCCAGAGCCTCCTCTGTCGCCCAACACTAGATGAAAAAGTCACAAGCAGCAGGACAACAGAGAACGAAGAGCATCCTTGTCTGGAAGGCAGTGTGTGGGAGAAGGGACTGGTGGGAAAGAGGTGCCAGCACATAAAAACTATCTTGTGCTGACCCCTCAGGGGACACTGCCCTTGTGGCTGGGAACTGGAGAAATGTCGGGGCTTGATTAAACATCCCCCTTTTTTGTATTGCTGAGGCGACTTGAAGGGTTGTACTGGAACCTAGGGAAAGGAGGAAGAAGAGAGGATGGAAGAGGGAGAGGAGGAGGAAGAGGAGGAGGAGCAAGGAGTAATGCATAGCATGGCAACTCTGTGAGAAAGAGAATTTGTCAAAACATAGAGACATAGAGACACGGAGACAGGACTTAGGAGATAAAAGGGTCAGGTGGCTTTCCGAGCCTTAATTCCAGGCCTCTCCTGAGGCCCCATGAGGTTTCTGCCTCTGGGTCCTCTGAAGCAACCCAGCTTACTAATAACCTGACCCAGATTGATGTTTGAGTCTCACAGGTCTTCTATTCAGTACACAGTTCTAATTAGACAGGGCATAAGCATTTATCCGGAAAGTTGTTTGGGGTTTCTTTTGTTCCAAACCTTTTAATCAATGGCACACACTCAGACACACATTCAATCTGAAAGAATGCACACCCACACAGAACTAAATATGGAATTAGTGGGATCCAATATAAAGTAAAAGTGAAGTGTCCTTTGTTTAAAGGCAGGAGAAGAAAGCGTGTTGCCGTAAGAAGTGCTTTCTTTCCTTAGTTTTTCTGCTTTTCCTTTACTATTTAACGTCTTCCCAAATAAAACAAAACCAGCACAGATTTTGCTGTTCATTTATGAGTGTTTGCCTCGTGTGTGTGTGTGCACCACACGTGTGCCTAGTGTCTGCAAAGGCCATAATGAATTGGATCCCCTGAACTAGAGTTAGAACTAGAGTTAGAAATGGGCAGTTATAAGCTACCATGTGGGTCCTGGGAACTGAACTCGAGTCTTCTGAAAAAGCAACAAGTGCTCTTAACTACTGGGCTATCTCTATTTCTAGCCTCACTATTCATTTTACACTACGTAATGTCCACATGTAAACGAAATGACCACAGTCTGTGTTTCTTGGCTTCTCCAAGAAAGTACTTCAAGCTGTTGGGAGAGATAGCCCAAATCCCACAGGCATTCAACTATCCCAGGGGGTACTCCAAGCAGGAGTAGGGATTCTTTGCAGGCTACAGGCATATACCCTCAGACATTCCTGAGGATCCTGCCTCAATTCCTGATGCTTGATACTTCGATGACTTCTGGGTTCTCTGTCCCATCAGCCTCAAGAACTACACACTGAGCATGAGCTGAGAGCAGTCTACCATCGTAGCCTCTGAATGCCATAGATCATGCACACCTACCTTTTACCCACCATGCATATAGTGTCAGAGAGGTGACAATGTTAGCTGGTAATGTAGAAGGCTGGGCTTCTGAGCACCAGGGAGATGGGAGAGACAGGCCGAGAACAAATTTCAGGTGTACAAGCCGGCTTCTGGAATCAGTAGTGTGCCTAAAGAAGGCCTTAAACCCATGGTACATACCCAGTGTCCCACTGTAGCCTCCCCTACACTACATAGATCCAGAGATATCAGCAAGAATCTCAAGGCAGTGGCTATGGGGACACTAAACTGCAGGTGCGATTTCTGCTTGCCTGGGGCTTTTCTGAGCATGAGCCTGGGGAAGGTATATCAGACACACACCCATGATGCTGACCCTCAACAAATACTATGTCCCAAGTTACCACACATGAAACAAGAGGGAAAAAACACACTTCATATTTGAATAAGGTTAGAGCTTCAGATGCCTAGGTCAAAGGTCAAGACACGCCTCACTAAAGGCAAAACAGACACATCTTCATCCCAGACTTCGAAATGTCCCAGAAACTGTCAAGACAGATGAGCTACAATTTGACTTTTGAGCATAATTTGGGATTTATTCCAAAGTTAACAATGTATAACGCTCTTAGCTATTCAAAGCTAGGAAATGACTGCAGAGGACGAGCAGAGAGGAAGAGACCCCCTCCCCGCCCCAGTTTTCTTTGTCTAAATGACTTAGACTTTTAAGACTCTGCAGTTCAAAGTAGGCTTCCCTTCCCAGAAGCCTTAGGTAAAGAACTTTCTGTTGACATTATCCCCAAACAAAGTCCTTCGTATCTCTGGCATCTTTTGCATGGCTGCGAGATTCAGCCGACTTTCCAGGGTATTAGAAACCTTTATTTTCTGATCGCTGCTATAGACCTCCACCCCTCCAGCAGCATTGGAAGCCAAGAATTCAGTCTGATCAACCTGGACCTCCAAATGCTTCTGGCAGAGCATCATGTACTGAGGGATAGCTCTTAGCACCGCACTCTCCACCAGGTGGAGGTCCTGTGGCCTGCAGCGAACAATCATCACAGGCTCCAGCAGCCGGAGCGAGGCTTGGAGCACGAGTTTATCCAGCAGATCCTGGTAGGTTTCCTCATCTGACACAATTCTGCCGAGTCTCATCTTCGCGTCTCTGAGCAATTCCAAGATGAGGTTGTCTCGGGCTCTGAGGACTGTGAGCCGAGCCTGGTTTCTCATGGTGGACAGCTGGATTTTTTTCTGCTGCTCTATCTGTTTCTCCTTCTTCTCAAAATAATCCATGATCTTCAGCCTCTGGGTCTGCACCAGGCGGCCTTTCTCGATGTTGAACTCTTCCTCTGCCTTGGCATCTATCTCCTCGGCCTTCTCACTGGCTTCCTGCTCGATGAATGCCATCATGTGCTTGATCTGCTTCTGCACATCGATGTCAGTCAGGGCCATGGCTACTGTCAGAAATGGATGGGGGTAGCCTTCAGTGCAGAACAAAGTTTCCAGAGTATCACTGATGTCTGCTCCTTCCCTGTGCAGAACATAAAGAAAGGGGAAAGCAGAGTCTGAAGGAAGGAGAGCAGAAACTGTCTCGATAGCTCTCAGTTTGAAGATAAGTTAACCAGCATCCAGAGACAATCCCAAGAAACCCAAGCGGACCTGTGCAGTCCTATCCCTGTTCACTCACTGCTACCCAATAGCAGCAAGTCAGGGTCATTCTAGTCCAGAGTTCTCTAGGCAGCGATGACCTACGACTCAGATACAAAGTCAATGGAGTGGAAATTCCAAATCAATACCTAAGCATAAAGAATGTCTCAGCATGGGACTGGAGAGAAGACTCAGCTATTAAGACCTGAGTTCAATTCCCATTCTCATGGAAGCTCACAACTACCTGAATTCTAATCCTAGGGGATCTGACACCTTCTTATGATCTCTGCAGGCACTGTACATATGTGGTACACAGACACATACACAGACAAATCCCCCGTACATACAAAATTTTTAAAAAACCAAAGATTAAAATAAATAAATGGACACATTATGGATGGGAAGGGCTGAGGAGAATCATGAGAACCTGGTGATGCAGGATTCAACCCAGGAAGACTGCTCAGAGGCAGAAGGCTTCATGGGACCTGTTATGACATAGGGTATGGCTAAATGGATAAAAGCACTCTGGGGAGAGGTGTGGGGTTGAAGAGACTGGAGGCAGTCTTCCACCGGGAATAGTGTCCAAGCTTTGTTAATATTTCAGTCACCTGAAAGACCTTTAAGAAGCCCTCATCATACACACACCCTTCTCCAGTGATCATAGTAAGGGGGAGGAGAAGGAGGAGGGGGAGAAGGAAGAGGATGGAGAGGAGGAACAGCAGGAGGAGCAGGAGCAGCAAGAGGAGGAGGAACAGGAGGAGAAGAGGAGGAGGAGGAAGAGCAGGAGGAGAAGAAGGAGAAGCAGGAGGAAGAGGGAAGGAGGAAGAGAAAAATCCTCAGATTGGGGCTTTGATTCAGTGGTAGAACATTTGCCTAACATGCACTTGACCCCGGCTTTCATCCTTGCACACCAGAAAAATACAAAACAAAACAAAACAAAAAGCAAAAACAAAGATGAAAACACAAGAAGTAAAAAGATCTTTCCTACTAGGGCCATAAAACGCTGTCCCATGGGCATGACATGGCTATGACACTGGAGAGCTTACAACAGCTGAAGTTGTCTGCACACGGCCCACGTAAGACAGAGGAAGGTCCGTAGGGTCCCACACACCCAGGAAAGCTAATGGAAGCCCTGAAGTGCTGCAAGTGAGAAGGTCATTTTCTTTAGTGATGCAGCCCCCCATGAGTGACTCATGCTACAGTGCATCACTCCACCCATGCCCACATGACTGACCTGGTTAAACCCAGTGGTCACAAAGCAAAAACAAACAAAACAAAATCAACAAAGCAAGAAGTCAAGAAAATGTGGTGGAGATTTGGTGAGAGGACAGGAGGCATGGTGGGGATGTGGGGGAGGGTAAGGAGGGTGAAGGGATGCCTGTGAGAAGAATGTATTATAGGCACATATGAAATTATCAAAGAAATTGATTAAAAAATCTTAAAAAGAATCCCATCAGGCTCAAGAAAATACCTAAACAAAATGAGAATATTCAAAATATAAAAAGAACTAAATAAATTTTAGACCTAAAGAATAATTGAATTAAAAAGATATCCAAGGCATAAACAGGACTACTAAGATGGCTCAGTGGGTAATAGCACTTGCCACCAAACCTGAAGACCTGAGTTCGATCCCAGGGATGCACATGATAGAAGCAAAGTCCTCAATTCCAGTCAATTTTCCTTTGAACTTCACGCCTGTGCCCTGATACACATTCATGTAATTTTAAATTCTCAAAAAGGCCAGGTGTGCTGGCTCACACCTCTGATCCCAGCTCTTGGGAGGCAGAGGTAGGCAGAATCTGATGCTAGCCTGGTCTATGTAGCAAGTTCCTAAAGAAAATAATTTTTTATCTGAAAAGCATATTATTCATCCCAAGTTATTTGGAGGTATACTTTTGGAAACTAAGCTTATTTGTCAATAGAGCAAAAACACTCCCAGCTCCTACACAAGACATGCCAATTATATCAGTTTTAAAAGACTCCCCGAGTGTCTCTGATGGTCACCAGCTTTTGGAGCCACCGTGGATGACAAGGTAAGTAGTGTGAAATGTAAGACTCCCCGGGCATGTGTGTGGAGGAACAAACACACCAGTCCTTACCGGTTCCCTGCCAGGAGCCACCTTTGGTCTGGCGCCGGGAGTCTGACACAGAATGTGGAACTTGGAACACTCACTGGAACCTGGCACTGCCATATCCTTCTGTACAGATGATTCCGGCTGTCTGACCAGGCAGCTCAAATTCACAGAACCAGTCTACCCTTTTGGATGGCTGGCCAATTCTGCCAAGAAGAGTCCAGGAGGGGGTTCTTTGGCACCTGGACTGTGGCTGGGGCTTGTCCGTGCACACTCAAAATCTCAATTAAGTAGGCACAGAGTTGGCCTCACTCTGGGGTACGCTTCCCTTAACAGACATGTGTATAGACCCAGGCAGCCAGTTTATTAATTTACTAATGAAAAATACAGCTGCCATGCTGGTGGGTCATGGCCTCTCTTATTGAAGGCAAGTTGCCTGTGGAGCCAATTCTGAAGGCTGTTTAATGAGAAAGCAGTCTAGTGGCAATTCACCAGATGGTCTTTAAGAGAGCCACTCCAACCACAGGGCTGCTGGGCTCCTTTTCATGATGAAGGCACCTCTCCATGCCCAGACGGGGCTGGCTTCCACTGTGCAGGCTCCCCAGTCAGGCTGCCCGAATGCCCTGCTCTTCACTGACCATGCACATGAATTGTCTGAAGCAGCTCCGATCCCCTCCCCAGCCTCCTCAAGAGTATAATGGAATGTGGCAGCATCTACAGCATTTCATTGCTTAAATGAAAGGGAGGGTTTATCATAGCAGTGCGAAGAGTCGGTCTTCATGGACAGTAATTGCCACAGACAACCCTGCTTAGGTTTGGGTGCGGCTCCTCATCGAAGCCCCTGTTTGAATGTAAAGGATCTAGATCAGATTTGACTCTCACTAGCTTAGTCTCCTTATTAAACTTAGTAGCCCTGTCTGGAGTTCACGAACTCTTCCAACATGTCTCTGTGCCCTCATCCCCAGACCAGACACAGCCACACCCTCAGAAATAGAAAAGTTCTGATTCCAAGGCCCTGGCCTGGGGTGGGGGTGGATCATCTTATAGCTCATTGCAAGCCCCCTGCCCGATGCTGCAGTCCACAGGTCTTGTGGCCCTCTCTTTGTGCACCAGAGTTCCTTGGTCCTGGACTTGGAAGCAGCTGTGGGGTGGGCTGGGATGAAATTCAGGGCTGGATGGGCTGGGACTGGAGCCAATGTGTCTGCAGGAATTCGGTATCCATGTCACGAGTCTGGGCAGATGTAACTTTCTGCCTGTCTGGGATAGAGATTATGTGCTCACACAGGCCTGTGGTTTAAGCAAAACAGCAAACCAAACTGAGAAAACCTCATGATTGCTTTAGCACAAGGGCTTGGAAGTGGCATTTGTCCATGTTTGGGGCCGGGGCAGCAGGTCAGGCCTCTCTGGCAGACAGACAGACCTACCAGCATCTACCCAACACACAGTAGCAGGGTAACTTTGCTGCTTCAGACCCCAAACACACAAGCCCAGTTCTACTTAACAGTGCTTGTTCACATTGTTCCCTCAAGTAAAATGTCCATTTGGTTAAATCCTACCTTTACTTTCAGACTTTGAGTCACACTGCTTCTCAGGCCTCTGGGCTCCTCCTCAAAATGACACCCACAAATACAAAATCACAAATTCTGAAGTGTGCCCTCTACAGTCACAGTAGGGATGACTGCAGGGCCAGCAGTCAACATTCCTTGTTAAAAAAAAAAAAAAAAAAAAAAAAAACTTATTTTGTGTGGAAGTGTTTGTGTCTCAGGGATTGGGACAGTGACAATTCAGAGCTGGGCCCAGGGCCCTGGGACTCCATAGAGGCAGGTGCATATGGATGCTTCTTCACTGTGATTGGAGTTGGTGTCAGGGAAAATGTTTTTTCTCTTTTGTCTTCTCACATTGCAAAATACAACATACATTCAGAAAAAGTACAGAGAATGCAAATGTGCAGTTTAATGAATTATTACCAGGCAAATACTTAGTAACTATCACCCAGGTCAAGAAAGAAATTGTCAAGGGCCTCCAAGATAAAGGGCCTCCAAGGGCCTCTCAGTAGGTAAAGGTGCTTGCCAGCAAACCTGATGACCTGAGTTCAGTCCCTAAGACGCACATGATGGAAGCAGAGAACAGACTCCCACAAGTTGTCCCCTGACCTCCAGAAATGTGCATGGCATGTTCACACCAATATACAAACACTTCCACATAAAAGAAATTAATTTTTTAGCAAGGAATGTTGACAGCCCTGCAGATGGCTCTACTGTCACCGTGGTGGGGACACTTCAGAACTCATGATTTTGTATTTGTGAGTGTGGGAAAGGTCCTAGGAGGAAGTCTGAGCTTGGAAGTCCCTGTTTCTTCAGGCCTTCACCCATGTGAAGCCGTGTCCATCCTAGAAAAGTGAGGAACTCTGCACCCAAGAGGAAGCCAGGAACCTCACCCAAGTCCTAAAGCAGCCGTCCTTCACTCCAGCTGTGCCTGTAGGCATGCCTGAGGTCAGATGCATGTGGCATGGTCTCTCTACCCTGTCAAAAGGGAAGCAGGACCAGACTACGGCCTCCAGACACTTAGAAATTGTCAAGTATCAAGAGGAAGGGGGTTTCTAGGGCTTGACGTATGGGGCAACATGTAGGGCCCAGGAAGTACGTGAAGAAATTCAGGAAATCCTTTGGGGGTTTTCAGAATTAAATACATGGGAGGGGGCATCCTCTACTCTGTCTTTCAGCAAACACTGGCTGAGCAGCGTGTGAGGCACTGTGCAAGTATAGGCAACAGAACAGACAAGAATGAAGATGCCAGCTCTGGCTCCAAAGCCTTGGTGTGATGGGAGACTCAATCTGTAAACTGGAAATCACAGACCGGAGGGTTAGGCATCAGCGATGTCAACAGAACTACATGAATGAAGGGCTCCAGCCCCAGTCCCTTCCCAAGTCCGTCACAGGCTCTGTTATAGCGTGCTGCCCTCAGACCTCTCAGTCATGCAATCGCGTGGTTTCAAATGTCTGGGTGTTGATAGTAAGATACAAATGGAGGAGCAATAGGATGGGGGTAAACGGAAGGCTACACAGACATTTAGAGAGGTTCAAACCCTCCCCCCGAAATGTGGTTTCAGGGGGATCCAGTACAGTGCCCTAATTTGGCGAAGCCACCTGGAAAAGACAGGACATGGATAGAATTCACAATTGCAAATGTATCCAAACTGGTAGGAATGGTCAAGACTTCATAGAGACCCCAATTCCCATTCATATTCTCTCTCTCTCTCTCTCTCTCTCTCTCTCTCTCTCTCTCTCTCTCTCTCTCAACTTCTTATTGATTCTTTGTGACTTTTACGTCATACACCTCAATCCTACCCATTTCTCTGTCCCTCCATATCTGGCCTCCCCTCCCCCAAACAAAACCACAAAGAAATATAAATAATAAAACAACAACAACAAATCTTGCGTGAAGCTGTGGTGTGCCCCACAGTCCGTCCTTTTGCTTCACTGCAAATGTTCATTGTAATGAGTCTTTGGTCTGGTCCCAGGCCTCTGCTTTCTGCTATGCTTCAGGCTGGATCCTCACTGGGGCTCCTCTTGGACATTCTGTTGTTGCCCTGTGTCATGGAAATCCTGCAGCTTTGGATCTGTAGGACCAGCTCTTGCACTTGCTCCGGCCAACTCAAAGCCCTGGATCTGAATCTGGGTGATAGCTAAGTTGGTCAGCCAATCAACTCTCTGACACCCATGGCACCAGGGCCAGCTCTTTTGCTCTTCTCAGACAAGGGGAAGGGTCAGCTCTGTCAGCCCTGAGACATCAACATGGCCCAGGCAGCAGTTCAGACCAGAGATGTCCACATGGCCTTTGGTGGTGGGTGAAGGGCCACAGACACAGACACAGACTCTTACAGTACCTGCAGGGCCACGGATCCAGACACAACCCTAGGCGGCAGCATGGGTTCGAATGTCACAGCCTCAGGTGACAGTGCAGGCTACTAACATCAGGGTATTCTTCACCACCCAGTTCTTAGGAGTGACTTGAGCTGCCGGAAAGGCCTCTGGCTAAGATGTACCTGCCACTCAAGTGAGAAAGGAGAAAGGGAAAGGTGAAGCGCAGATAACGTAGCTAAAGGTTTCAGTTGAGTGACACACCCTGTGGCTTCCAAATAGGGTTGTAATTTGCCCAAACACTGGTCTAGGAAGATTCACCAGGTAGTGGCAGAAGTTAGTAAAGCAGTTAGGCCTGTGCACAGTTGAGGCCCCGGATGAGAAGCAAGCTGTCAGTAATGAAAGGGGAAGAGAGACACCATCTATCAGATTTGACACTTGGATGCTGCCCTCACAGGTCAGAGCAGCTGGGCTGGGGGGAGAGGCTGTGGGACAGCAGGGACCATATGCCATGGTGTTCTCCCTCAGGAGCAAGCTGGAAGGAGGGAAAGTAGGAAAGACCAGAAGTAAAAGTCCACTCCCTGAGAGAAAAGTGTCTGAAAAGCATAGACGTCTTCAGTGCGGACAGTGAGGACAACATACAGTCTGAGAGACTCCATCCCAGTGGCTAAGCAAGTTCTGGTCCGGGCTGCAGGAAGTGGAATGCCTGTAGGGGCCAAGCAGAAAAAGGAAGAGTGAGCCAGCCAAGGACAGGAAATATGTCTTCTAAAGTAATTTGCATTAAGAATCCACGACTAAGCTTCTTCTAAAAAACATCTGCAGATCAGGCTTTTCAAAGAAGCACTCAAGAGTCTGGGTTCTCCCTAAGAACAAAGTCCTTCAGATTAGCATAGCTTGGTTTCCAGGGACAGTGTCCTCCACAAGAAAAGCCCTTCAGCTCCATCTTACATCCGGGTGATACAATACAAACCCTATTTTTGGAAAAAATAGGGCATCTCCAAGATGCTAGGCTCCCCACCACACCTATGGCTGCACCTTCACCAATGGCCTTGCCTGGCATCTTCAGGGACTCGAACTGTGCCACATGGTAACAAGCCTTGGCTTCTCTTCCTAACCTTCCAATCTTGGGGTTCTCACTTCAACTGAAGTTGCCCCTCTACCAATGACCTTTCTTGACACCTCAGAATACCATGCCTCAGCCTTGCCCTCCATGATCCCTTCAGTCCTGAAACTTTCATGCCAACAGTACCAATACTACGTGGGATACTTTTACAAGTTACCAAGTTCATTTGCCAGCTCAAAACACAGCCATGAACCCTCTGGACCGCAGCTCTGTGTCCTGATCCTGAGGAAATGCTTCCCAGGTTTCACTGCAGTGATGCTGGTCTCTTCTTAATCAGTCCTAATTTCCTGGCACTAGCCAACCTGCATTGATTTTCCCAGTAAAGCAAAATCACACCTGATTCTTCAGTCTAAGTTGGTCACGACCCACAGATTATCAATTCAAAATACCAACAGCCCTAATAGTCTTTGCTTCCCTCTGACATTTCACAAGCCAGGCTTCCAGCATCTTCCTGGCATTATCTTCTACGCCCCCACAGGCAATCGCGAGCACTTCCAGACAAAACTTACAAATACTTCAAGAATCCTCCCCTAAACAACTCGGCCTAGTCTGTCACCCTAACAACCCGTTCTTTAATACCAGCTCCTGTCCTAACTTACTTCCTGTTGATAAGATAAAGCACTGACCAAAAACAACTTGAGAAGGTTTACTTCCTCCTACAGCTCATAGTCCATCATGAGGGAAGTCAAGGCAGGAACCTGAAGGCAGGGGCTGAAGCAGAAGACACAGAGACATTCTGCCCCATGGCTTGCTCAGCCTGCTTCCTTATACAACCCTGGACCGCCTGTGCTGGGATGACAGCCCACAGTGGGCTGGGCCCTCCCACTTAATTATTAAATGAGAAAATGGTCGACAAAGCCAGGTGGTGGTGGTGCATACCTTTAATCCTAGCAGGTGCAAGACAGAGGCAGGTGAATCTCTGAGTTCAAGGCCAGCCTGGTCTACAGAGAGAGTTCCAGGACAGCCAGGGTTACACAGAGAAACTCTGTCTCGAAAAACAAAAAGAAAAGAAAAGAAAAGAAAAGAAAAGAAAAGAAAAGGAAAGGAAAGAAAAGAAAAGAAAAAGAAACAAACACAAACAAACAACAGAAGAAAAAAGAAACAGAGGGGGGAGGAAAGAAAGTTAGCTCAACAGATGTGCCCTTAGGCCATCTGCAGATCTGTAATTGAGACTGCCTCTTTCTAGGTGATTCTAGCTTGTGTTGTGGTGACAGCACAGAGTCAGATGGCTTTGACACAGAGAAGTCCCATCTGTAAAAGAGAGATGCCGTTGAGTAGTCTGCCACTCTCACAACAGAGCTGAACAGGACAAAACAGCAAAGGTTGAACAAGCTTTGGAAAGTGCTGTGTGAGTTTGATACTGCAAAGCATAGCTTCCCTGGCCTCCAGCTCCAAGGCCCCTCCCCTGTCATCTTCACAGAACCAGACTCCTCTAACCACCTGTGGGGAAGTCTCCAGGGCATGTCTGAGCTTCTAGCCTACCAGCTGAGAACGAAGCCAGGAAGAATACAAATGTTCAGCCTCAGAGATACATGGCAGTCATGCCTGTTATTAGGCCACAGCCTTAAGTGACATGCCCAGTGGAAGCACTGCTCTGTCACCAAATTCACTCTCCTCGTGTGTCTCTTCAGAGACACAGCTCAACCTCTGGCACAGGGAAAGTTCTGGTTTGCAAGGAAGAGAATATAAATATCTATTCCACACTGTCCCAAGCATGTCCAGGGTCTCCAGGTAGTTTTCTGGGAGGGGAGCTATTTCCCTCTCTCTCTCTCTCTCTCTCTCTCTCTCTCTCTCTCTCTCTCTCTCTCTCTCTCTCTCTCTCTTTCTCTCCCTCCCTCCCTCCCTCTCTCTCCCTTCCTTTCCTTCTTTCTTTTTTCTTCTTTCTTCTTCCTTCCTTCTTTCTTTCTCTCTTTCTTTCCTTCCTTCTTTCTCTCTGAGATTTATCTATTTATTTTATATATGTGAGTGCACTGTCATTGTCTTCAGACACACCAGAAGATGGCATCAGATCCCATTACAGATGGTTGTGAGCCACCATGTGCTTGCTGGGAATTGAACTCAAGACCTCTGGAAGAGAAGCCAGTGTTCCGAAACACCCAGCCATTTCTCCAGCCCCCTCCCCTTTTTGCTACTCATCTCTTTGCTTCCCCTGGAGGCCAGCATGATGCAGCAGTCTCATCATGACTACTCACTAAGCCCACACGTAAATTACTGGCTGGGAAAGACACGATGCCCCCTCTAAATTGCCAACAACCTTGGGGATTTTCAGCCCTTTGTCAGAATGAGAGAGGACCTAATGCACTGTGGGGTGATGGGGGAGACACAGTAGCCTGCCCATGCGAGGCTCCTCTTGTGCAGCCTAGACTGTTGGGGCACAGAGCCAAGAGAATTTGTAGAGTATGATGGAGTTACATGGAGCTGTCTGGAGGCCTAAGACTGTGCTACTCAAAGTGCTAACTATAAGGTTGTCATGATTCTAACCTATACTCAAGGATGAGACTAACCAGAGTGGTCCTGCTGGAACTGTGTCCCAAAGCCCCCTGCATAAGGCCGCCAGATACTGAATCAGGAGGTCAGAGGGAGCCAAGGACAGGCTTGGGATAACTTCCCTAAGGGAGCTCAAGGTGGAGAGGTTTTACCAAGCAAAGAAAACTTATTTCAGTACGTTTGCAACCTGTTTAGCCAGGAAATATAGGATGTTATAAGCCAAAAGTTAGCTGTGGATCTATGCAAACTTCTGAAAGTCCCCACACTTAGTTAAAGGTCTGTACTGTAGGACGAAAGTGTTTTGCTTCCCATACTTTGTAGCCTAATACCAGCAATATCGATCATCCTCTGACCTGTGGGACCAGGACACCTGGACACCTGTGTGAGAGACAGGATGGTGGTAGGGAAGCAGACAGGACTGAACAGAAGCTGATAGCACTGGAAATGTTCCTAGTCAGGCATATGTTTACTTATGTCTTAGGAACCCAGAATCCACTTTCCCCATTCACCAACTCTCACTTGTTAGGACCTGAAACACAAAGGTTCTCATGTCTACATCCCCACTCTATGGACAGATAGGCCAGTCATCTTGATTATTCCTTGTTGTTCTTAGGTGTGACATGCTATTATACATGACATGATTTTGAAGGGTAAAGAACATGCAGCAGGAAGGTCTGTGGGTTCACATACACCCCATTTTTTCCATGCTCCTTTTGCCCTTCTGTTCCTCAAGAGTAGATGCAGTAACACCATCCTGGTAGCAGAGACTGGCCCTTTCCAGACGTAGTAAAGTCTTGATCCTGAGCTTCCCAAGATATCCATATGAGCAGTATATGTCTGCTAATTATAAATCAGCCAATCTAGCACCTTTTCTTTAAAGATCAGGAATACAGTTATGGGGACAACACTCAAATCACACTGTATCGTCTCAGTTACTTGTCTATTGATGTGATAAAACACCATGACCAAGGCAGCTTATAGACAAGAGTGCGTATTGGATTTATGGTACCAGAGGGTTAGGATTCGTAGATGGCAGAGTGGAGGAGTGGAAGCCAGAGATGAGCTGAGTAGAAAACAGATCGTGCACTGCAGGTGAAGTCACTGCGGGTGAAGTCACTGCGGCTGAAGTCACTGTGGGTGAAGTCACTGCGGGTGAAGTCACTGCGGGTGAAGTCACTGTGGTGGAGCAGAGGTTCTTGAAGCCTCAAAGCTCACCCAGGTTACACCCCACCTCCAACAAGGCCACACCTCCTAATCCTTCTCAAACAACTCTACCAACTGGGGACCAAGTATTCAAACATATGAGCCAATGGGGGCCATTCCCATTCAAACTGCCATAATATTACTTAATATATCATATAGAATATTTTACAAAAAATGTACTTGCTTCTGTTTTTCTGGTGGTGTGTTATTTTTATTATATTTTTATTTCTGTAGATGTTATAAACCATGAAAAATCTTTTATTTTTGCTTTAGATGGTCAATTATCTTCTAAAATTGTTTTAATGGCATAGAAAAGTGTCATATTTGTCTACATATTTTACCACCTTTGGGCTCTTAATTTCATTGTATTGATCTGACTTTTCATCTGTTATCAATAACTGAAGAATTTTCTTAACATTTCTTGGAGTGAAGATCTTTTTATTTAAATTGGATATTTTAATTATTTACATTTCAGATGTCATTCCCTTTCCCCATCTCCCCTTGTCCTTTTTGCTTTTATGCCATTTTAATTACATGCATGTATTAAGGTCAGTTTTAGGTGATGATCTTATGGTTAAAAAAATTCTTTAAGAGCCCAGAGATATGGGTCCAGAGTTTAGAGATTGGCTGCTCTTCCAGAGGACCCAGGTTCAATTCCCAGTCGCAGGAGATCTGATGCCTGCTTTTGGCCTCCTTGGGTATTAGATATGAAAGTGGTATACAGTCATACATATAGGAAGACAACTCATATACATAAAAAGAAATAAAATAACAAAATTTTAATTAGAAATATTTAAGCCTTTTGATATCTGAAAAAGCAAGTTACTTTTGCCTTCCATTTTGGAAGATAGTTTTTGCCGACTACAGAGTCTAAATTTTGATTCTTTCTTTTCTTTCTTTTCAACTCTATGAAGATTATGTTACAATAAACTCAGATTTCCATTATTCCAGGTACATAATCTCCTTTTTTCTTTTTTTGCTCTCACAATTTTTTCTTTTTGTTACTGATTTTTTCTTTTCATTACCAATTTTTAGTGACTCCATTATGAAGTGCTTTTATGATGTGGTTTATTTTGTGCTTTCCCTTGCTTTGCATATGTACAAATTCTTGATTAATAATTTTCATAAAACTAGAATGACTTGAAATCATTACCTCCCCAGTCCTTTTAGACTCCAAATTTATGTGCACATAAAATCATTTAACGTTGTCGTGTGTGAGGTGTCTGTGTATTCGTGCGTGCACGTGTGCGGATGCGTGTGTGTGTGTGTGTGCGTGGACACGTACGCACTGTGTGTGAGTGTGCATGTGTGGGTATGTGCACACATGTGTGTTTGTGTGTTTATGTACATGTTCTTTAGTTTGGATGATGTATGCATGTTTCTCTCCCTGTGTACGTGTTCTTTAGTTTGGATAGTTTCTATTGCTAAGTTTCCAGTGTCAACTACTGTTTTCTTTTCAGTATCCAGTGAATTACTCCCATCTGGTAGTGAACATTTCCGCTCTGAAACCTCTATGTGGTTCTAAACACAACCTTCCTATTTTCCTCATTATGTTCATGCTTTCCTTTAACTCTTTGTGCATATTGTAAACTTCTCAGTAAGTACTTATCTGCTAATTGCCTGTGTTGTCATTCCTGGCTTGTTTCTGTTGACTGCATTTCCTGTGACTGCTACAGCATCCCACCCTCGTGTGTGTGCCATCACTTCTAACACTGTGAAACTGGCTTTCTGTTTGTTTGTTTGTTTGTTTGGCCAGATACCTGTATTTTGTCATTTAAAAGATGCAATTTTTTTTTTAACCTGGCAGTGTTTATAGTGAGCTTGCTCCTTCTGAGGCTTGTTTCTAAACCTTGTTGGGGACATGTCTAAAGTCACCTTGACACTAGAGCTATATAAAACCATTCTATTGGAGGCATCAGAAGCATTGTGAGCCTTTGCCCTTTGCTTAGAGTTCACTGTACACACAGGTAATTTGGTAGTCAGCAACAGACCAGGGGTCCAGGGGCCCTTTTTGCATCCATACCTTTTCCTCTATGATACCTGGCCTTGGAAAGTATCCCCAGTGCCCACTCCCAACTCTTCTGCTTAGTGCTTCCATTAAGAAAATACTCCTATAGAAAGTTAAGGAAGCAGCATGGCTTACACTACTCCATCCCTTTCTCCAGGAACGTGGCCCTGGACTACACACAGTTTGGTAGTTGGAAAACAGCAGTTTTATGCAACTGGTGCCATTTTCAAATTACTTACATTAGGAAGAACAGTCCAGTGCTGTTGCTTCTATGGTGGAAGTGAACAAGGCGGCGTTGCTTACACGAAGTACATTTAGTGTGGTTATCTGCTTGTCCACCCCTTCTCAGGAGGTTGGTTACAAGCCACAGAACCCATGGCTGATTAAACAGAGAAGGCATGGAGACCCCTGAGAGAGTCAGGGAGAGCATACAGGGCTGCAGAGGGGCTAGAGGAACTGTTGGAGATCAGCGTGATGTGCAGCACACACCTCAGAGCTTTTCTGGCCAGAAAACCACTTCCAGCACCATTGCTATCCCCCAGCTGTCCACAGTCCGTGCATACACCTGTCACTTTGAACCAGGAACTTAATCATACCACATCTACAACCACTGCCTGCTCTGAGGTGCCACTTCCTGTGTCAGGAACTGACGTAGGTACCCACCACTGAAGCTGAACTTCCAGAGGGGATGCAGCTTATAGTTAACTCAAGTTTCACTAACTCATGAATTTGGCAAGGATGGAACGCCTGTAATACATAGCTACACTTTAAGGTTAGCTCTTCTCTTCCCACTGAGACTGAGATTCACAAACTAGGCCAGTGGTTCTCAAGCTTCCTAATGCTGTGGCCCTTTCATACAGTGCCCCATGTTGTGGTGACCTCCGACCATAAAATTATTTTCATTGCTACTTCATACCTGAAATTTTGCTATTGTTATGAATCATAATATAAATATCTGATATGCAGGCTATCTGAAATCTGACTCCCAAAGGTGTTGCAACCCACTGGTTGAGATTGACTGAATTAGAAGATGCTTAATATTCAAAATGAGTTTCTGATGCTCACTGACCAAAACATCCACTGTGACAGAATAGGGACAAATGAGTTCGGCTGTTTGGTGTCATTGCCACCTCCTATATCTAAACACCTCAAGTATCTGACACTTCTGAGCCAAGAACTCAATTACAGCACTCTCAGTACCGAAGGATGGGATACAATACTGATTTCACTTCTCAGGGAAACCTGTGACCCATCCTTCTTTGAAGTTTATGGAAGGGGACAATTTCCAAATTGTATTTGCAGTGATCTCCAAGGAAGTGCCCTCTCCTTGATCAGTTGATCAGTGGGTGGTTGATAACACAGGTCCCAATGTCTGCTTTCCTAAGCTTAGGCATAGTGGAAGGCAGAAGACTGCAAGCTGTCAACTGAGGGTAAGTGGGCTTGACTCCTCGTGTATGGGGTATAACCTGAATTTCTGGGAGGTGCTGAACTGGAAAGGAGGATCTAGTTACATTCATTCAGAAATGAAAGCCAAGTGAGGTAATTTTATTAGACTTGCTCATTAAGGTCCAATGACTTTTAAGAACTCGCCACCATGTTTATGCCATTAGTACCTCCGTTCAAAATACAGTACAATGTATGTTACCAAAAAAAAAAAAAAAGGGATGCAGCAGGAAGGATGTGTGGCAAGGGGAAGCATAGGTCTGATACATGACCAGATGCCACAAAGTCAGTAGAGTACAGGTGACAGGAGACTCCTCGGCAGGTATGTGGCTCCATCTGAGGACAGGGACGATGTGTAAGAGGAAGGGGACAATCACTTTATTTCCTTATTGATAATGAGAATGATATTGAGGATGAGTTTCAGAGAGGGAGGGGAGACTCACTGAGACTTGGAGTGAGCATGGCTCCTGTATGGACAAAGCAACTTACTGGAATAAGCAACCAACTGTGGATTGAGATGGCTCCTGCTCACCTTCCTCCCCACTGGACCTGACACACCCTTCACATCTCCATTAAACTGTCATTTCCACTGTAGCTTTGGGAGACCTAGGGACCCAAGATGCCACAGATGTCTCTGGCTGCCTCTCTGGCAGAGATTCTCCCTCATAACTGCTGCCTGTCGCATCAGGAGCACAGAATCTAGTCAGAATGAACCTCGTGCCTTGGTAGTAAGGGCTGAAGAGATCAAATGGTCCCAACCCCTTCTCACAATGATGGTTTTATGGATGGAGTGTAGTCCAGGTGTCAGGCAAAAGCCACCTAGCATTTCACCGGCTACCCCGACTGGCTCAAGGATGAAGTGAATGGAGATAATTAGAGGAAGTCTAAGGCTTTAGTTTAATTACTCAGTCAAGGAAAACCTGCTGGTCAGAGTGACAAACAGAAGATACCAACCATCCCCAGGCTGTTACCAAACCCCATGGATCCTGCCATGAACCTCAGTCTTTTCCTCATATCCATGGCATACTTCATTCAATCTTACACAGTCTCTCCTCTCCTCTGTCTGACCTTATCTCTATTCTCCAAACCCGAATCCTAGTCCCAGAGTGGTCTCAAATGGCAGGCCTGGATTTGTCATTTTCTTTATCTGCCATCTTTGATGTTTTGTCAGGGAACATACAGCAAGTAGCATGATCTTGGAGGACCACATTTCAAACCCTAGCTCTGCTACCGGACTGTGAGACTGAGCAAGGTTCTTAGTGTCTTTGTATATTTCTTACCCTGCCTATAATGTGAACACTGTAGAGTCAGAATTCCTTTGGTTATCAGAGGCTAAAAACTAACTTCAACTCATCAGACAAAAAGGAGAGCTGAATGAGTTCAATTTGCCTGTCTGAAGGAGCCAGTAAGGCCTTAGAAACAGCAGAGTAATGAACTTAAAATTATCTATATGCACTTTGCAAGTATGCTCATGCGTGGAAATGTGTGCATGCTTGTACCTTGAGGACAGGCAGCACCTCTCAGCTTCCCTCTCTGGTTTCATTCTCTTTCACTGGCTAGTTCCTGAGTGACCAACAGTTTTCACACAGCAAAAGAGCAGAAAATCCTGCTGTGAACCCAAAATTCAAAAATTCCAGAAAAGAGTTTTGCTTGTCTTTCTTGCCTTGGATTTAGTATCTGAGGCAGGGGTTGCTGGGTCAGGGCTCAGGCAGGATGTGTACGACGAAAGCTTCCAATCAAACTACCTGATGACAGACTTGAAGCCAATGGTGTGGACCTAGACAGACTAACTAATGGCTGCTGTCTACACGTCTTATCTTGCAGTCATTTGAGAGATAGAATAAGATTACCTACATCGCTGACCACCAGGTGCTCAGAGCCACACAGGTACTGCACATAGCAGTATGCTGCCAATCTCTCCTCTGTTGACCATGCCCTTTCTTTTCGGACCACTGCTGACCTAGATGGTGCCTTTATCTCTTGCTATGGAGATAAAGGTATGGCTCTCACAATGATGCACTCCAGTGGGAATAAGGTTTGACAAACAACCTGTCCACCTCAGATGACTGCAGTTCCCAAGAAGCTCTGTGCTGCTCTCCTTGGCCAGTGTGTGCTGTCTGCCTTTCCCAGGCCTTTTCCTATTGGCCTCAGAACCCCGGGCCAATAACACCACTTTGCAAATCCTTCCACGGCACACTGTCAGCTATGCACTGCTGCCTTCCCGGCTCTTCTAGAAGCCTGTTCTTTATTCCCTCCCACAGTACTGATTACATTATATAGATAGCAACTATCTGTTTGCCCATCCGTTCTTTTCCGCCCCCCCCCCACCCCAGTGACTGTAGCTTGCCAGCTCCAAGTCCTCTGCCCAGGAAGAAAGCCTGGCTTCTAGTCGACCTCAATTCATGCTTGTTGAGTAGGATACTGAATGAGGAGGAGGAAGGAAGGAGGAGAGGAAAAAGAGAAGGCCGCCTAGACAAGTTCACTGTTCTCACACAGACCTGTATCTGTTTCAATGTTTGCAGTTCAAACAAATGGAAAAGAGCAGAGGCCTCTGGGATGCCTAGAAACAAAGTTGCTTCCTGTACCCCAGTCCTTGACATTTGAGAACTGGTTTTGGTTTTGTTCTGTTTTTCCACTTGGGCATTTTTCCCCCATGGGAAAGTGAGGGTCTTGCAGAGGTCTAATTATTCCAGCTGAAGGGTGCATGGACTGTCAAGGCAGTGTTCTGGATGGCCGCCCCATCCCCCACCCCCACATCCACCAGGTGTGACTGTCCCCAGAGCTCTAATATTCTTGGCAGTCTGTCTGGCATTACTGTGGGCCAAGGGAATGAGGTCACTGTCGCCAATGAAGTCACCACTGCATGATTCATCCCACATCAGCTCCCAACTTGGAGTGTGCTCTGAGATCCTCAGAACTTCCCACAAGCCATCCAGAACCCGGGGTCCCTGTCAGATGAGCTCACATTTTTTTTTTTTTTTTTGAAGCAAAAAACCGAGGCCTAGAGAAAGGCAGCCAGCCACACTGCTAACTTGTGGTGCTTGGACCAAATTCAGCTTTCCGGCAGAGCTGGTTCCCACAGCTCTTTAGCCTTTTCCACAGTTCCTCCTTTCAGAAGACTAGTCTTTGCAAACACAGTCAGAGCTAATGGTCGTGCAAGCAGCAAACCTTCCTCTCTTCACCTCCACGGGAAAGTGTCGAGACCTGACTTCAAGACAGTGTGCTACCTTGCTTAACCTTTCAGAATCTATGAAGTAACTTTCAAATTTATTGATGTAGCCAATGCAAGTACCTCCATTCAAATGCAATGAATGGGCAGGGTATGGAAAGACACTTTCCTACATTCACAAGAAACTTTAAATAATACTCGAAATCTTCCTGGTAGAATTGGAATCAGGATTATGATTTGAAAATTGGCGCCCGGAATTCGCGAAAGAGAAATGAGGACATCATAGTAACCATCTCGCCAGGTGGTCCTTAAGTCCTTGAACCACGGGAGTAACAGGGAGCCTTTTGGTAACCACTTCCCAGGTCCCAGTTTCCCCACCTGAATCCCAGGGGCGAGGGCATGATCGACTCACGCACCCTTCCATGCAGCGTTTTCTATCACTATGAACTGGTGAGAGGAAACGATTTCCCTGTCAGCAAGCTGCGGCTAGGGTGCAGTGTGGGGTCAGCACAGAGTGAGCCTTAGCTCCAGGACCCTACGTTTAAAGCGGCACTCCGCCACACGACTGGCCCTGGCCAGACAAGTGTTTCCGGACATGCCAGAGAGAGGCGCAGGGTTGGTCCTGGATCACTGGCCAAATCTCAGAGCATGAGGATACATCATATGTCAAGATCACAACTGAATACTTTTGGAGAGACACTTGGAAGCAAAATGAAGCCTCGGACGATGTCGCCTCCAGGGGGAGCACAAATAACATTTGCGGTCTTCTGACAAGGGCTCGCCCCTTTGTGGCTGGTTGGGGGTGCAATATGCTGCATCTCTTAGTCACCAATTTCATAGAAAATGACTCAAGCTCGTGCTGCGAAAGGCGTGGGGTGGCGATGCAGAAGAACAAGCAATAAGCCAGGAGTCCCAGCTTTCCAGCTCAGAGACCCACCACCCTCCCAGCCTCCGCGCATCTTTCTTTCTAATTATTGTTACTAATTATTTTTATAACCCTCTTGGCCGCTGTTCCTGATTTCCAGTTGCGTGGAGCACTTGCAGGCCGACGGGATGGCTCCTGCCTTCCAGGCAGAATTTAAATATATACATCTGTATAATTCTGCACAATTGCGTCACCGTTGAAGTCGTCGTGGTTCCCCGAAAGGCCTCCACGTCTCCTCCCGGCACCGGGGACTGCGGACGCTTCCGGGCTCTGGCCGCACTTTCGCGAGGAGCCCTGGGCTCCTTCCGAGCGGCCGCCCGAGCGCCCCTCCCCCAGCCCCCGTCCTCCCGGTTCCCGGGCGCCTCCTCCTCTGCCTCCGCGCCCGCCTCGCGGGGAGTCAAGCTAGGGTGAGCCGCAGGAGCGCACGCCGGGCGCGGGCGCGGGGCGCGGGGCGCGGGGCGCGCAGCACTAGGGAGCCGTCGGGACCGCCCTCCCCGCCCCCCCCCCGGCCCAGGCGGGCGGGGGCCGGAGCGGCGCGGGGCGGGCAGAGCCGTCTGGCCCCTCCCCTCCTCCGCCCTCCCCAAAGTTGCCGACTCCCCTGGGGCCGGACGGTCTTATGATCCGGCGGATCCTCCTGGGGAGGCCGGGCCGGGGAGCGGGTTCGGGCTCCGAGCAGCGGGGCCAGCAGGCGGGCGCGGCGAGCAGGGCCAGGGCGGGGAGCGGGACAGCGATCGAAGCGGCGGCGGCTGCGCCCCGGGCCCGCCGCACCTTCCCCCTCCGGTCAGGGGAACCGCTGCATGGGGCTGGGGGGGCGGCCCTGCTGCGCCGAGCGGCGGCGACGGCGGACCCCCCAGGCGGGCTGGGGCTGAGCCCGGGGCCAGGGCGGGGGCTCCGGGGGGACCATGCCCCGAGGCCGGCCGGCCGCAGCATGGCTCACGGGCCCGGCGCGCTGATGCTCAAGTGCGTGGTGGTCGGCGACGGGGCGGTGGGCAAGACATGCCTACTCATGAGCTATGCCAACGACGCCTTCCCCGAGGAGTACGTGCCCACTGTCTTCGACCACTACGCAGGTAAGCCTCTGTCCTGCTGACTAAGGAAGGGGCTGATCCCGGGCTGGGAACTTTGGAGCAACTTTGGCTGAGCCCCCTGACTTGCCTCCCCTGAGCGTGCACCCCTCCCCCGCCGTGCCCTCTGCCTGACGGCTCCACCCCCCAGAGGCTGTGCCTCTGGTCACCCCTCGCAGCAACTCCCACCCATTCCTATCTTCCCCTTCGCCCCTTCTCCCACACTTCTCAGTCCCCTGAGCGCCCTTCTTGACCTTCCCGCGGTCTCTTCTCTTACTGCCCGAAACCCCTGTAGGGGAAACATCTGGGAACACTAGGGTAGACGTGGCTACAGGGTTTAGGAGAAGGGGGGGGTGGATGGCAGGGGGCCACATCACACCTATATCTCATGCCACTTGGCAGTCAACTGGACTCAAGTAAAAGGGGATGTTCTCTCCTGGGGATCACCCACATGCTTCCCAGTTATTTGGGAAAGGAGGGTACTGTGTGGGGAGCGAAATTGCTAGACCTCAGGTCATTGTGAGCTTCTCTCCCCACCCCCACTTCTGTCCTTGCAGTCAGCGTCACCGTGGGGGGCAAGCAGTACCTCTTGGGACTCTATGACACAGCTGGACAGGTGAGTGTTTTGGCCTCTGGCCGATTTCTTTAGCCCCCATCTCTCGCCAATTCTGTGTGGCTGTGGAGGGCCTTTGGAAACTGAGGTGTCTAGGTGGGAGGGTGTGTCTTCCAGGGGCTGCCTCAGGATCAGGTTCTTTCTTAAGTCAGCAAATTAAGGAAACAAACCCAAAAGAAAACGCAGACCAGCGTGAACCCCGCGATGTGAAAGTTTTTGACTGTATGGGTCGTTTTGTATGTTGCCTGGTGAGTGGGTCCCAACTCCTGTTGCAAAAGTGGCAGCGGCCAATGGTAAAGCGTTCTTATTTTTAGTTGCTGATGACCAGGTTTCCCCCTCACAGCCTCTGTCTGGTCCCTCATTGGTGAGTGGTCTGCCTGCCCGAGGAACCTGATTGGTGGGAAATGGCATCATCTAAGATGATGGGAAGGCATTTGGTCCTGGTTATGTTTATTACAACATCATTGCACTCTGGGACTCCAGTCCCTGAAAACGTAATTTGTGGTGTTAGCCGAGGAGCACAGGGAAAAAGAAAAGAAACAACAACCATCAGCCACTCCCTGGGGTTCGGGGCGGGTAGGGTTAAGAGTTCAGCAGGAGTCTTGGAGGAAGAGCTTTCTTCCCCTTGGAGGGCCAGGTGACTTTGTGTTTTCTTTGGAGAGATTATGTGCAGAAGGGAAAGGAACCCTTTCTTTTCTCTGCAACCTCTGGCTAGTGTTTGCAAATCATAAGGGTCAGGCTGTTCTCTTGTAGGGCTAAGGAGTATTCTGGGTTTCTGTCTCTCTATCCAGCTGGCCTTGCCAGACGAACTTTCTTTCTTCTGGGGCTAAGGTGATAAAGTTTTGCTGAATTCAGCTTGGTAATTTGTTCCTACGTCTCTGGAAGAAGTTTCTGTGTATTATGCAGACTTGAGAACCCTGAGGACGCCTGAGCCATTGAACGATTGAGAGTGACCCCAATCATTCAGCTTCTTTATTTGTGAACAGGGGGGACAGGTGGGGGGGGCAGGGGGAGAGAAATACCACCACAGATACTATATGTTAAATATGTGTTTGATTAGATTTGCCTTCTAGCATTGTAGGCTCCCAGATTCTATACTGACATCTACAAATATTTTGTGGGTTTTGGGGGAGGGGAGGGGCTTGATTTGGCCTTGATTTCTAAACTGTTAGAGCAGTGGTTCTCAGCCAGTGGGGAAAGGATCTCATATCGGATATCCTGCACATCAGATACTTACATTAAGCTTCATAACAGTAGCAAAATTACAGTTATGAAATAGCAACAAAATAACTTTATGGTTGGGGGCAGCAACAGGAGGAATTGTGTTAAAGGGGAACAGAATAAGAAGGTGGAGGAGCACTGAGTCAGAGGAATATTTGAGGACTGAGACCTGCTGGCCGTGCAAAGGGCCAGAGAACACTCCATTCACTGAAGTTGCCCAGACCAATGCTACCGGGGCTGATTCTCAGCTTCTAGGGCCTGTTTTGGTTATTCTTTAGCCCCACCAACACCCCTTTCGTCAGTTTTGGAGGGCAAGGAGTAGACTGTAGTCAAGTACTTCCAACTTTCAAGTAGTGCTGTTGAGAGGGTGTTGACAATAATTGAAAATAGAGATTTTGGAGAAGAAAGTAGTTCCCAATGTTAATTTTGTATCCTACCTCATCTTATTGTTGCAATGGTCATGTTTTAAGCATGCACTTTATTCAGCAAGCCCAATTAATATTTGCCTTCTGCATAGCAGAGACCAGGGCAACCATGTGCACGTGTATACACATCTAAGGTCACATGCTTACAAAAGCTTGCTGCTGAGATAAAGGACCCCGTACCACTCCAATGGGCTCCTGGGAAGTCCTGAAGTGCCTCCGGTCGGTCAGATGGTTTGTGTGCACATAGTACTTGACGTTTACAGCCATTCTCCTGGTGACAGTAATTTGGCTGAGGATGGGGAGGGTGTGATCAGGGGTACCACAGACTAATACTTAGAATTTGGGGCTAAAGTTATTGATAATTAATTTCATTTGTAATACACAAACTTAGCCATTATCAGACAAAGTGGTAGGGCTGCTGTATCGTGCTAAGTAAACATCTGGGGTGTGCAAAGGAAAACATTTACGTTATGGGGTCAGCACTGCTGGTAGGAGTGTATGTAAGAGTCTAGATCAAATGATTGTGTCTTATGTAGGTTTCCATGCTGATTGTTAAGACCCTATTTCTCTATAAGTAGATAGCAGATTCCTTTGATGATAATAATGGTGGTAAATAAGTACATAGGCATCCATGCACATACTCAGATGTCAGGGGCTTTGAGGCAGATAGACAAAAGAGGGATGTCTCTGGGCTTTGGGACTAAAACATCCTGGAGTCATATCTACATATGCTAGGCATGTAATTCTAACTGAATTTATTTACTTTCTCTGTAATAGTAAAATGTGGATAATTAGGATCTACACTGCAGAGATGTAGGCTGCCTTAAATTCATTAACCTTTGCAAAAACAGTTGGCATGAACAGTTCTTTGTGTATAGTAGGCGTGCAAATGGTATCACAAGAAATTACTGTGTTCTGCTATGGACGGGGTAATTTGGGGGGTTTGGAGGGGGTGGTCGTAAGTGGAGGAAGACAATGTATTGTGCCTGAAGTTGATAGACTCAGCTACCATGCCAGATCCTAGAATTGTTAGCAGAGGTGTGGAGCCAGAGAAACAGTTTCAGGTTCCACATAGAAGTTGAGAAGCAGGGGCACGTGTAGGTTTCAGTTGGTTCTTTTTCCAGAGACAGTGGGATGAGGAGGAAGATTACAGAGCTGGAAAGCACTGGCCTTCCCTCCAAACTGTTTGCTCATGTGTGTGGGTGCTTGACACGCCTACTCAAATAAATGCAGCCAAGCCTCTCTCAGGTCAGCACCTCTAGTCCACGTTTTTTACTCTTGGCCTTCTTGATGACTCCAGGCAAGTCCATAGCCACAAGCATCGCTTGCCCAATTGACCTATTAGGAATCTACCAGTCAAGGGAGGATGGTTAGGAGATAACCTTTGGCCTTCTTGACCAGCTCATGTCTATATGACCCTTGCTGCTATCAGCAGAGAGACAGAGAGAATGGGGTACAAGAGTGTGTTGGACAGTGGTCCCTGACATGTGCCTTGTCTAGGGACATCCCTTGATGTTCTACTCACTCACAAGCATTGCTGCTGAAGGCAGCCCCCCTCCCCTTCTTGGCTGGATCCTAGATTGGTCCAAGGACAGCGTGCCATTTTGTCTGCCAAGCGTTTTGGAGTGGAAGTCAACACAGGCACCTCTCTCTACTCTGGGAGGTCTGGCTTTCTGTCTAGGTCTCTGTGGAACTTCTCCTTTTGTGCCTGGCCCTGGGACTTCAGTGTAGGCTCTGCACTGCCCTCTGCCTGCTCTAGGAAGGGTTAGAAAGGTGGGATTGTCTCTGCCTCTACTCTTGGGAATGAAAGGAAGTGGGGCGAACTTTCTCTGTGCCCAAACAAGCCAGCAGGGATCTGCTTGGCAGGCTGCTCTCTGCCTGCAGGCTCCAGGCCTGATCTCTTAATCCTTGGCAGGAAGGCAGAACCTGATACTCTGAAGAGGGAAGCACCAAAGTCTAATGTATCCCAGGTCTCAGAATACCGACACTCAGATGGGTGTGTGGTGGAGTGAGTTTGGGATCCCTAAAGTTCTAGATTTAGCCACTGTCTCTGCGTCCGGGTTCACATGTCTGCTTTAGGCACGTTGTTGCTATATTTGGCAACTTAAGAGTTCAGGGTTGCATCCACGAGAGCTATAAATATGCTTGCTCCTGTATCCCCTGGGGTAGCTTTTCAATGGCAAATGAGATTTACTTCACACTTGCCATAATCCAGCAGCTGTAGCTGCCCCCTTCCCCAGACAGCTCTCTGGGTATCCAGGAAGGTACTTCCTCCAACAAATGGAATCTCAACTGGAGGTAGCAGACAGGAGGGTCCTCCCCTCTTCTACATTTCATGGAATAGCACCCAAGAACCTAGCATTGTGTGTGTGTGTGTATACGCTCGTGCGTGCGCACGTGTGCGTGTGTGCGGGGGGAGGGACAACAGTACTGCTGCCTCATCAAATGCCTTTTATCTTTAGGTAGGGTTTGTTCATAACACCTTTCTAGGTAGACTGTACCCAGAGAGGGAACAGCAAGTGAGTAACTGGTGGGAAGGAGCCGGGTGAGTGAGAAAGGTTTTCTACTTCCGTGTAGGTGTGCAGTACGTAGATGTAGGTTGTAGGGCATGGCCACTCGCATCCTACAGGCCTCAGGTGCCCTTAGCCTTTCATCCATCCTTGAGGACACCCTGAGCCTCTTTCAGAGGTGAGCTGCAACAGGTGAGATGTGGTACGAGCCTTTGGTCTTCCTTGGTAACACACAGTAGATTTCTTGTCTGAATTTTGCTGACCTCTGTAGAAGCTATTTATACCCCAGGCTGCACTGTATCACACAGGCATGCTAGGCTTCCTCCTCTGGGTTGAGAAGGTGTATGGCCTGTTCATTCATAAGCTGTTGCTCTTTAAAGGACTCTGTGTTTTCCTGGGCCGAACTGTGGTGGTCTGTTTCAGGTCACGCAGGAACCTTAGGGTGTGGGGAGTGTCTGATTGAGCCTTGTGTGTCTCAACCTTTCTGAGCACTTTGATCAGCTTCCAACATGATTTTCCTGAGGTCTCATAAGCTTTCTAGTCCTTAAACTAATGCTTCCTGACTGGTATGCCAGGAATGAATGCTGTAGGCATGACAAGAGCTGGTGAGGTGGGGGGCCTGAGGAGCTGATCGTGGATTGCTGTGTTCGTGCCATGGTATGGCCACAGAGCTAACCATTTTTTTTTTTATGTATATGTGAGTACACTGTTGCTCTCTTCAGACACACCAGAAGAGGCATCCCATTACAGATGGTTGTGAGCCACCATGTCGTTGCTGGGAATTGAACTCAGGACTTCTGGAAGAGCAGTCAGTGCTCTTAACCACTGAACTGTCTCCCCAGCCCTCTCTCCTTTTAAAATACTGGGATTTGAACTTGTAGCCTCATGTCCTGGTCAGGGTCTTGGAGAGCTGGACTTTTGTGGTTTTGTGGTGGAGTTTGGGGTTTTAGCCTAGCGTCTCTTCAGGAGAGTATCAGTCTCTAGTGAGGACGTGTGTTAGCAGCAATAGATACCCAGGAGGCCTCAGGCACAGCAGTGGTGCTTCAGAGAGGAAAGCGGCAGAGAGGGAAACCAGGCAAAAAAAAAAAAAAAAAGCCTACAAATGCAGCTTTAGAAAAAAAAAACTGAACTATTTAAGACAGTGATGGGCTGGATTTCCTTTCGCACCCCAGGGGGTTGATTTTGCCCTAATTTGGCCTGTTTGGGTCAGGGAGTGGCTTTCTTTGCCTCAGAACTTTGCTGTTCCTCTTTCAGTGCCTGTCACAGTTGCTCTGCACCCAGGGAAGCCTGCAGGTGGCAGGTGGCAGGTGGCCAGCTGCCCCAGCCCTTCATGTGCCCCAGTGAGTGGTGTGGGACCACTGCCTGCCATTGTCTCTGTGGACACTTTGATGAGCTCCAGGATGGCAGGGCACTATGTGTCTGCCTCCACCACATCCAGAGCCTAGCCCAGGGCCTCATGATGCTAGGCACAGATATCTTAAAATGATTTTTATGTTCATTTGGCTCACTACTTGCTCAGCTAAAAGCTAACCAGTGGCTAAGAGAACCAGGTCCAGCTCCTTCTGTGGTGATTCAGCTGTCATCTATGAGAGGACTGTGAAGCGAGCATGTGGATGCCACATCAAATCACCAATTTTGTTTCTGACCTGGCTCGCTAGGCTTGACGGTTGCCAGGCTCTGGCCTTTGCATCTTCAAGGTCCCCTGACCACAAGGTAGCTTGGCAGTGGGATGATGGATTTTGGATTCTGCTGGTGAACACCATACCTTGTCTATCTTTTTGTGTGGCTAAGATCAGTTGACAAGCCAACTCCTCCCACAGCCTCTTTCCTTCCGGATGTGAGGGGAGACAGTGTCTACCTTGCAGATTGGCTGCAAGGGTTGGGAATTACATACAGAGTTGCCTCACCCTAAGGAATGTTGTACCTCCTGGGTTCTGGTGATATTGATTTGGTGCCTTCTGTGGAAGAAACAAGGTGATGAGACCCTGGGAAGTGCATTGCACGACTGAGAGGCTGAAGCAGGCTGCTGGACCCCCTGAGGGTGAGGGCTGCTGCTTTGGAGGATACAGGGAAAAGCAGTAGGCAGAAGAGCACTGCCAGCCATCTCATTGGGCGGTGGAGTCCTGGCCAAGCCCTGCTGCTTCCCACCAAGAACTCCACCTCTCCCAAACTGATATCCACATCCATAGAATGGGGTTATGATTGTACCTTCTGGTAGAGTTGTGGGGCCAAGTCAGATCTTCCTGTCTCCCAACAGAGGAATTTTCTCTTCTCCTAGGATGGCCAGGAGGGGCTTGGAAAATCCTGGTGTTCAACTTTCCCTTCCAGTTGTTCGCCCGTGCTCCCTTCTAGGTGCTCACTGGTGCTCCCTGTCTCCACCCAGCTTGTGCAGGGCACAGCAGCTCCTTTCCCTCTGTGTCACTAAGTGCAAGTCTGAGAAGCATGGCGCTACAAGAGACAGTGCAGCAGAGAGCATGAGAAAACTCACACCCTGGCGGAGGTGCTGAGAAGCAGTGTGGAAAGGCCAGGCACGGGAGGGAGGCGGCCCACGTGTGTCTTTGTGGGCCTAGGGTCCCTGCTCTCTGCCAGCTTGAGGTGTAGGCTTGATAACTAAATTACAGACTTACCCCTTTTGATTGACAACTTAGTAATTAGAGAGATATTAATCGGCTGCCTTGTTGCTTCTTGCTTTTAGCAGAAAAGTAAGTAGAGGAGGCTTTTACTGTTGCTATTTCTTTTGTGGTGACTGGCCAGAGAGGTGAGACAGACTCCCCTCCAGGTCCCCAGCTATATGGAACCCCAGGGTAGATTTGGGGGCTCAGCTGTGAATGGTGACTTCCCACAGTGCTGAGCTTGTCACCCTCTTTGCTTTTTCATCTCTGTGAGTCATAGAGGCTAAGTGACATTTGCCTTATTTCGCAGAGTCAGGAAGGTTAAGTGATTTGCTCCAGGCCATGTAGTTGGTGAAAGTTAAAAGACATGTTTCTAGGATAGGACTTGGGATTACAAGTCGTGGATCTTTGTGTTAGCTGACACTAACCAGCTCTGCCTGTAAGCAAATGCCTTGTTCCCTGACACAAGCTCCAGTGTTGACTATTTCATGCAAAAAATGCAATCACTTTTCTAGACAGAAGAGTTGGCGGAGTGGTTTCTGGAGGTAGGATGTCAGGGTCTGGGGCTGGAACTGTCCCAGCAAATGTTCCTGTGACCGTGAGACTGTTTCGTCTTGGTGCCCATACGTCACTGTACTTCCTTGGAAGTACAGGGGCATGCCTGGAGGTGCTTGAAGACACACTGCTGATGAGTAAGTGGATGAAGCCGTGTGTCATTTGCCTCATGTCATGAACTGTTACTGGACACCCCTCAAGCCTACAGGGTAATATCCCTCAATGCCCCTTTCTGCTTCCGTGTCATTGTGCCTGCCTGACCTGATGTCGGTCTGCTGCTTGGGAACTGCGCCACCGTGATCACTTAGACACCTCTTTTATCCCTCTCAGAGTTTTCTTATTTAGGGGAAGCTGCCTCTTCACAAATGCATGTCTGGGACTTGAGGTATACATTGTGGTAAAGAGCTTGCCTGCTATGTACACCAAAAAGAACTGTCTCTTTCATCGAGATGCATCTTCCGTGTCTTCTGCCACTTGCTGCCTATATAGTTTACTTGCTTGAGCCATCTGCATGGCCACCGCCATCCATGGGCTCCCAGATCCTCAAGCTTCTAGCTTTCTGTGGTAGCTGTCTAGATGAAAGGATCCCCCTAGCTTCCCCCTCTAGCCAGCCAGTAAGCAGTCCCCAAGAACCGAGTCTGGGCGGGGCCTGTGATGGAAGCACAGGGGGTCTGTGTCTGGGGAGCTGAGCAAGCCAGGGTCTGCTCTTCTGTAAGGAATTCCTAGCTAAGTTAGAGCAGGGCTTCCTAGGTGGACAGAGCCAGGCTGGATTCCCTACATATACTGGCTTCTCAGAATGCACTCCTTGATGCCAAGACCTGCCTGGGAACTTGTTAGGCAGCTCGAATCTTAGGATCTACCCTGTCTCCTAAATCACAAGCTTGGGCAGATCACTGTTGGTCCAGACTGTACCAAATAGTCAGAGTTGTGCACACACTGTTTGTGAGACCTGGTGTTTCCTCTCAGCAAGCTACCTTTGTCACCATGTTACACACCGTCCCAGTAGTCTGGGAAACATGACTGGACTTCATGCTAATCTGCTCTCCTAACCATTCTCGTGCCTCCTTCCTCATTTTGAACATGTGTTGGGACTCTCCACACTTGCATAATGAATGGGCTCCTCCCAGCCCGCCTGTGGACACAGGAGAAAAATGGAGGTGAGACGCCTTGTGCAAACCGTGGTTCCATGAGTGTGATGTCTGTCCTAAGGGTGTGCAAATAGTAGACTCCAAGGGTATTTCTTGATAAGGTAAGTCTACATACCAAGCTATGTTCTCTCCTGCCCATTAAGTAGCTCGACAGATACGGTCTCCTTAGCTGAGGTTTGTTTGTGGTATCAAACCGCGTGTCCAGCCAGGATGGTGACTTGATTTTATGTTATCTTAGTTCCAGAGTAGTAGATGGGCAGTGGTGCCCTTCTGGTATTAAACCCTAGGCAGGTCATGTGGCTGGAGGCAGAGGAAGTGCTATGTTGCTCAATGCCCACCTTGGCAGTAATGGCTCTTTCCATGGCTGACCTCAGTGCTCTGTGGAGTGGCCTCTCTCTCCACTCCTCTGCTCCTCTCCCTTCAAATGTTATCTTTTTGTTTCTCTGATTATTTTATTCTGGTTCAGAAGCACCATCCTTTGAATAGTGTGATGGTCTGTAGTGTGAGTGAGCTGGCTCTGTGGGCCCCTTGTCAGAGCTGCCACTGAGAATACTCAATTCTGACTCCCCAGTTCCATCCAAGGTCCATTTGCCCCAGCTTAATTGGAAAAGGCTGTCCTCCCTGGCCAGCTGGGTCAGGGCTCACTCACTCTTATTACCTGAAGGTATTTCTAGAAGCTTCCTTGGCCCTGAAAACCTGGGGACAGAGCTACATGTGGGGAGAGGACAAAGGAGGGGCAGAGGAGGGATGGAGACGTCTGTTCCCACACCAGTGACTCTGTCCAACAGGCTGAGGAGTCACAGGGCCTCATCCAGCAGTCAAGAAAGTCATTCTGAGGTGACTCACCTCTGCAGCTGCCTCGAATTTGAGATTAACATGTACCCCAGTTTTGAATTTTAGCTGAGTAACTGACTAAGCCACAACCTGACACTTGGCTTTGTTCCTGGGTAGATCTTTACTACCCCCGAAGATTGCTGAAACCCCTAAGGATCACTGTATGTGACATAGCAGTTTACACAAGGTTTGGAAATTGCCATAGGAAATAGGTGAGTGTTGGATTTCAGAGTCTGTTATTCAGATTATTATGGAAAAAACCTGACTTTCATAAATGGCTCTGCCATTTGGAAGAGGATTCTGACCTGTCTAGACATTATCGAAGGCTTTAAAATCAGCTTGTAAGTGGTGGTTTTAATACATTGTCCATGTAGGCACAATGGCACTCACTGCAGAGCCCAGAGCAGACAGACTGCCAGGTTCATTTACCGGCTGTGGGTTTGAACTGTTCTCCAGTAAGCCCAGACCCACAGAAGTATGTGTTATGTCAGGTGTGCCTCTAGAGCAGCCTGTGCAGATGACAGGGAGAGGGCGGGAAGGCTGTATTGTTCAGGTGGGCCTAGACAGGCATGGACACCTGTGTGTTTCATGTTCAGGTGGAGTCTCTTGAGAGTCGCCCCAACTCAGAAATGGGTTTATTGGGAACAGTTGTGGATAGTCAGAACTGTTGGTTTGATTATGTCATTCTGTAAAAGGTAAGAATCTCGGTGGGGTTGCCAACAAGCATGTAGTAAGAAAAAGACAAAGCCACAAACCAGTAGGTCACAGAAGAAGAAAAGCGAGCAGTCAATCAAAACTCACTGTGCAAAGACATGTAAATCAAAAGATTTTTAATCTATTGGACTAGATAAAGTAGGAAAATGTGATATCCAAGAGACAGAAGAGTCTACCAGACATGGCCAACCTATAGCCTGTGGGCTACATGTATCTCAAGAAAGCTCTAAATGTGGACCAAAACAATTTATAAAACATATTTAGAACATTCTAAGATCTTTGTCTGCATGAGAGACAAAAATTTTTGTTAATTCGATTACAAAGTCCTTGGGTGCGAACTATGTAGACTCTGTAGATGCAGATGCTTTAAGAGGTTAGACATGAGGGAGGGGGCAGTTTTAAGGATGTAAAGTGAATGAATGAATGAATGAATGAATGAATGAATGAATGAGTGAAAAGGCTGGATGCACCATGTTTTTGGGAGCCCATGAATTAGCAGGGATCCTTTTCTCTGGATTTATAACCAGAAAACGATGAGAGTACAGAGAGGTGAACACACAAATGCTCTTCTTCACAGCGGTACTTGCGACAGTGACCAATTATGAACACCTTGAGGACTGGTAAGAAAAGAGACAGTTATTAAGCACAGAACGACATGTGTTATGGTAATAGCAGCCATTAGAAACTGCTTTCACAAAATTGTGAAGAAACATAGAAAGCTAACGATCCATGCGGCGTGAAAGCATGAATGAATATTAGAAACAGCAGTGGCTACAGTGGTGAATGTGTGTACAGTAAACAGAGAGATTGGAACAACAGAGTCAAAGTGGTTGCCTCTGAGCAGTGGTACTGGATGGTTTTAGATGTTGCCTCTGAGCAGTGATACTGAATGATTCTAGACGATTCTTCATTCTGTTCTCCCTTGGGTTTTTAAAAGTCATTTTATTTGTATCAAAAGTTTTAATGTAGATGCTTCAAGAGTTGGCTGTCCTGAAAGGGCTGGTTAAGGTGATCCAATAGCTTTCTTCATGCTTCTCCTGTAGCAAGGCTATGTCCCCTTTCCTGTGATCTCCACTGTGTGCCCCCAAGTGAGTTCAGGAGCAAACGTTCTGTCTTCACTTCACGCTTTTCAGTGTCTGTTTCAGAATTTCAGGCTGACCGGTGGTGTGTGTTTCTGCTTCTGACTAGGCAGACAGAGGTGAGCTGTGTAGGGTGCCACGTCCCCTCTCTGTCTCCGTGTTTATGCAGAGCTGGGGATTGTCTTCTCTTGCTCAGCTCTCACCGCAGGCCCCACCATTTCCCCTCCAGGCCACCCTTCATGCAGTCTCCTACGTCCAACATTCTGTCAGCCTGTCCTTGGGAGCGTCCCTCCTGAGCCTTCCAGCTGCTCCTGGTGGCCTGGTGCCTCTCATGCTGTACACTTGTGAGTTTCCTGGTCACAATCTCTTAGTTAAATCCTCATGTTCAGGATTTCATGGCTTCTCCTTCAGCTCCTCACTCTGATGAAGGACATACTTTAGTCAGTTTCCTGAGTGAAGAAGTTTTATCATGGGCAAGTTTTTGATACCAAGTAGATTGTTTGGTTTGTTTGTTTACTTTTTGTCCCCTCCCCAAGACAGAGTTTCTCTGTGTAGCCCTGGCTGCCCTGGAACACACTATGTAGACCAGGCTGGCCTCAAACCAAGTGCTCACTTTCATCGGTGGACCTAAGAGCTGATTTGTTTGTTTCAGTCTTGATTGACTTCTTCTTTCTTCTTCAGAATTTTAAAGGCATACCTTGTTCTCCTCTAGTTTCTGTTACGTTCTTTGAATCTCAAGCCGATTGGGTCTTGATCTGTCTTCAGGGATGTTCGATGTCACCCTCCTGAAGGGTGGCAGGCATCTGCTGTCGGGTAGGGTTCGGCTGGCAGCTGCACCCCTGCTGCAGTCTAGAAACTCATATTTTGCTTCTGGGAAACACTTTTGATTCATTTCTTTGATATCTTCACTTCCTCTTCCTTCACTTCTCTTACCTAGATTTAAAGGCCAGGCTTCCTGGAACGTCTTCTTAATTTCCATATGTTTTACTGTCTCTGTTCATTTTGCTCTATTTTAGGGTTATTTCCTCAATTTTATTATTTACCAGCATATCCCTATTTTGTTTTTTAAATGTGATTCTATTTTTAATGTTGAACTGCCTTTCTTGCTTTCTGGATGTTCTCTTTTTCCGCCAGCTAAGGGTTTTTGTTCTTTGAGACAGAGCCTCACTATGTGGCCCTGGCTGGCCTGAACTCACTATGTAGATCAGGCTAGCCTCAGATTCAGAGATCTATCTACATGTCTCTGCCTCCTAAATGCTGGGATTAAAGGCATGCACCACCACACAGGGTGTGTGGTGCAGGCCATTTTCATAATACACCTAGTGGTTTATTTTTTGGTGAAATATTTTCTGTAATTTCTCTAAGGATGTTAATTCCTTTGAAGTTTGATTAACTGTAGTATATTGATCTAGCTTATTGTTTGTTCTTGATTTTTTATTATGTCTAATTTATAAATTGAATTTTATCATAGGTATGTGTATATAGGAAAAATACATTATATTAGGTTTGGATACCATCCACAATTCCCTGTGTCTGAGACTCTTAGACTGTATGTCCTGCAGATCAAGGAGGATTATGCTACGGAGTGACTGAGTTTAGTGACTATGATATGTATGCATGCCTTTGGGAGTGACTGAGTCTAGCAAAGGAAACTTTTCTTCCATCAAGTCTGATGTCTAGGTTTCTATGGCGTGCTTGCTGTAGATATAGCTTAGTCCTTTGAATGGACCTTGCTTTCCTATGTTTTTGTTCTTCAGAGTTTTTATATAGCCTCTCATCTCAACCCCTCAAGAAGGCTAACTTGGAATTTCTGAAGGTTCTACTGGTGCTTAGCATGTGAGAGACGGCTATGTGAGGGGTTGTTCAACTCAGGTCTCCTTGCAGGTCAAGATTTCTCAATAAATACTGTTGGTATGGACTGAACCATTGTTCTTTATTGGCTGTCTTGTGCACTATAGGATGTGTACAAGAACCGTCCCTAGTGTCTTCCCCATATATGCTAATAGTACCCTCCTCCAGTTGTGGCAATCAAAATGTCTCCAGACATTGACATATGTTCTCTTTGGACAACACCACCTGTACTCGCTTCCAGTTGAAAACCATGACTACACCACAACTCATCTAAACCTTTTCATTTTGGAATTCTATAAAGTCAATAGGTTTCTGTCTTTGCTCTAGAGCTAGGGCCATTGCCATAGAGTTTCCATTGCTATGAACAGACAGCATGACCAAGGATTACAGGTTCAGAGGTTCAGTCCATTATCACCATAACAGGAAGCATGGCAGCATGCAGGCAGCCAGGAGAGACTGGCCTCCTCAGACAGCTAGGAGGAAGCTCTCTTCCACAATGGGTGGAGCCTGAGCATAGGAGGAGACCCCAAAACCCACCCCACAGTGACACACTTCCTCCAACAAGGCCACACTTCCTAACAGTACCACTCCCTATGGACCAAGCATATTCAAACCACCACACCCATCTTTCCCAGAAAAGAGTTATTCAACGGTGTATGAGTTGGGCTTATACAAAGTGGCCAGCATCCTGGAGGTGGATGGGAAAGCAGCTTGGAGGGCTCGAGTTTAAGCACATACTCTCCACCTTTTGCAAGGTTAAGGGGTTTATCGTGGTAGAGAAGGGGACCAGAAATTAAACATCTTCACTTTTGTCCTATATCTGGAAGAACACCCTGCTCCAGCCTCACTCCTCCAGGCTCTGGGTCATGGTGATGCTGCAGACAGCTGTCCCTGAGTCCCACTCTGCTGGCCTCCTCAGGAGTTGCAGCCCTGGGTCTGCCAAGCTGCTTTAGTTTGTTCTTCTTGCCTATAGATTCTGAAATTTTGTGGCTGTTACCTCCTTTCCGATTGGGTTTTTTCATGTGGTGTTATGCCTTTAAAAAACAACAATGACAAAAACCAAAACAAAACCCCCAAAGCCTTGGTCCATCTTAGAGGACTCTGGAGAGATAAGAGGTAAATGTATGTGTTCAGTCAGCTGGGATCTAGCTGGAGTCTTCCCCCTTTATAATTAGAAACATAAATAAGTTCCAGCGGCGGCTCCCTTTCAGAGCCTGCCTTAAGACACTGGAAAATGAATTTGTAAAAAGCTCGCTTGGCATTCAGGCTTTGGAACAAAAGTTATTGAATGTCTCAGAGGTTTTGTCCTTTGAGTCCTGGAACTGCAGCAAGGCCTTTCCTTTCCACACGAGAACCTGACTTTCTAGTGACCAGAGTCTGTGTCCACCAAGTTCAGCTCTTGGCAACCGGAAAGCTAATGTATTCCAGCTATGACTGGACTCTTTAGGGCCTGTATAGACCATGACTTTCCAGTGGACACATTTGCCATGCAATTCCAAATATTGTCCTTAGCTTGCCTCTGTCTTTGGTTGCCGTGGAATCACCTTGATAAGATCTGGCTGCTTTCACGTTCCCCTGTTACCTTAGTCACCAGCACTACTGATGACTGGTAAATACAGATTTCCATTCATTCAAATATCAAAATGTAGCCTGATTGTCAGTGGTTAGGTGACCTGCTGTGACCCCTTTACCTTGTCTGCAGTGTGGTTGATATGGGAAGGCTGGAGGAGCACTTCTTGCTTTGGGTCAAGGGCAGACTGTCCTAGTTAGGGTTACTATTGCTGTGATAAAACACCATGAGCAGAAGCAATTTGGGGAGGGAAGGATTTATTTGGCTTACACTTCTACGTCATTGTTCATCAATGAAGGAAGTCAGGATGGGAACCTCAAACAGGGCAGGAACCTGGAGACAGGAGCTGATGCAGAGGCCATGGAGAAACATTGTTTACTGACTTGTTCCCAGTGGCTTACTCAGTCTGCTTTCTTATAGAACCCAGGACCACCAGGCCAGGGGCAGTCCCACCACAATGGGCTGGGTCCTCCCACATCAATCACTAATTAAGAAAATGTCCTCTAGACTGGCTTGAACCCTTTCTCAACTGAGGTGCCCTCCTCACAGATGACTCTAGCTTGTGTCACGTTGACATAAAACTGTTCAGCACACAGGCCTTAACACTTTCCTAGATTCAGAGATGCCATGAGTATGAGGGTTGGGGTGGAGAGGGGACACCCTGGGTGGAAGAAGTGTCCCAGGCTAAGAGGAAAGTAGAGGAATTGTGCAGGAGCAGCTGGGGCCGGTGGAGAACGTCGGGAGCATCCCATGTTCGTTAGCTTGCAGAGGAGCTGGAGGTCGGCTGTGGCAGGTCTGGAACACTCTGCTTGAGTGTGGGCTTTCTAAAGGGTCTAGTCAGGAGCTAGTGGTGTGTGAGGCTCAGGACTGTTAGCAGAGGTAACAGGATTCATCTGGTGATTTTCCTCCATATCCTCTTCTAAGTCTTCCAGAGGGGACAGATTTCCTGTCTTCTGATTTCTGATGCCGTGCCTCTGATCATCAACCTGTCCCTGCACTCAGGGATTCAAGGTCTTTTTTTAGACTCGTGTACTATTTAATCTCAACAGAGGGCTTACCGGATCTAACAAATATCTGTCCCTTTGCTTTTTTTCTTTTTTTTCTTTTTTCTTTTTTTGATAATGAAGTCTGGTGAGATGGCTTAGTCAGTAGTAAGATGCTTGCTGTGCTAGCACGAGGACCTGAGCTTGGATCCCTGGTAGCAGTCCATAAAGCACTGGACAGGACAGGGCACATCTGTAAACCTGGTTTGGGGGAGGCAGAGAGGAGGCTTCCTGGGGTTTGGTGACTAATTAGTTTAGCCAACTTAGTGAGCTCCAGGTTCAGAGATCTACCATGTCTCAAAAACTAAGGTAAAGAGTGATGTGATGAGAAGATGCCTGATGTTGACCTCTGGCTTCTGCACACATGCACACACGGCACACACTTATACACCCTCACACAAATGAGGAGAGGGGCTCAAGAACACTGAATGAACACAGTCACACCTGTGGTTTCTGAGAGGCAGCACTTGCTCTCAGCCCAGACCCTGCACTCCAGATCTGCAGCCCACAGTTTAGAGACTTCATGCCACCAGATCGCACCAGCTTCATTAAATAGTCCAGTGGCTAGTTACCAGGAAGACTCCAATTTTATTTTTTTAGGTAGCACATAACTTTCATGATAGACTGTGGGCTTTAAAGGGACTCACTGGTGGGTTTCCAAGGCTGGGTATGGAGCCAGAATCCAAAGGCTCCTGTATAATTCCAGGCTCCAGGTCACAGGGTATGGTCTAGAATTTGGAATTTACCCTGGGAACCCTTTGCTTCTGGGACAGCTTCATCACTGAGCCACCGAGAGTTGGGCTGCTGTCTTCACTGCCCTGGAGGGAGGGACGAGGGATGTCCCAGGCTGACCCTGCCTCTGAGATTGTATAAGGATTGCTGGAACACTTGCCTGGCATACGTGAAGCTCTGCGTGTTACTGTGAGAGGCGAAGGCATGAAGGTCAGAAGTTCAACGTCATCCTCACCTACACAGCACATTCGAGGAGTGTGAGGACAGTCTGGCTACATGAGACTGTCTCCAAAAACTACACAAAGAACAGATGTGAAGCCATCGCACATGCAGACACTGTCTCTCCAATGCCTTTCTAATGGCAGCTGGTCACTCATCCACTGTAATGCTATCGTGTTAGTATTGTCACGCTGGCTCTTAGCTTGTGTTCAGTCAGTGGGAAATCTGGTCTGGACTGGTTGAACAGAGGCTGTGTAGCTGAGCTTACATTTGTGTGCATGTGTTTGGAGCCAGAGGTCAGCCTTGGTATATCATTCCTGAGGTAACTTGTCTTACTTTTTGAGATTGGGTGTCTCACTGGCCTGGAGTTTACCAAGCAGGCCAATGTGGCTGGCCAGTGAGAGACTGCCCGACTCTGTCTCTCCAGTGCTGGCACTACCAGCAACGCTACCACACCCAGCTTTTTAAAGTGGGTGGTAGGGATAGAACTCAGATTCCCATACTCGTAAGTGAAGACTCCACTGATGGAACTGTCTCCCTAGCCCCATTTCTGAGGTATATTTATTTGGCAAAACATCTTCATGTGTTTTTCTCAAAGTCAATTTCACCCACAATTCATTTATGCACGCATGCACACACACCTGCGAGTGTGCACACACACACACACACACCTATTCATACCTCTGCCTCAAATCTGGAACTGAATGGAGAAGAACCCTGCTGGAGGGATGTTACAGACGAGCAGCCACTGTGTGCTAAGTGCCTTTCACACCCCAGCTCTTTTAATCTTACAGCTCCCACCCACACCCACCCTACCACACCCCTGCACACCCCAGTTGCTGTGAGGATCTTTAGTAGTCTAGAGAAAAGAAGCAGGAAAGGTAACCTACTAGAGACTGCCCAGCTAGCAAGTTCAGGTCTGTCTCAAACCTATGATGTATTGCTGGCGAACTTGCTGTTTAGGGGACTTTGTTTGGCCTAGAGTTCTGCCCACCTGTAAGGCTGGACAAGTGAGATGCTTCCCTGAGCCTCTGTTTTCTCATCAGTAAGGTGGAAGCAGCCCTGTCACTGGGGGTAATGGTGAAGCCCAGTGAAAGCAAGACCCTTAGCCTTCCCAAGACCAGGGCTGCAGGACTCCGAAGAAATCCTCACAGTGCAGCAAGGTCACAGCTGAAGAAGTAATTCAACGTGGGGGTGGAAGGTAGTGTCTTAGACATGCCAGGAGGGTAAGCCATACTCCAGGGTGTGGAAGTGCATATAGCAATTCTGATGCCCCTGCCTCTGTCTCCTGAGGGCTGGGCCCATAGGCATGTACACTGTGAATGGCTTATGTGACATTGGTGATCTACCCCAGGGCTTCTCCAATGCTAAGTAAGCACTCTACCCACTGAGCTGCATCTCCAGAGCCTAACACAACACATAGTTATGCTACTGTGTTATTAAAGGATAATAACAAGAAAAAATCCTGTGGGTAGGACAGCTTCTGTGACTGAGTTGTCACGTATACAGAACTAGATGTTCTCAAAAGACTTCCCATGCTCCTTTAGAACTGGAGGTGGATAAGGGCACAGGCCAGGCACTGACCCAGTGCTGAGCACACCCTGGCCTGACTCCATCACTGCAGAGATGGGGGAGTGACAGAGGGGTATCAAGGGAGCAGCAGCAGAGGCAAGAACATTTTGGAGTGTGCAAATATTCCTTCTTTCTGATTGGACAGCTTAGGCCATGTGCCCATGCAAGTATCAGAAGCAGGAGTAGAACTGGCCACTTATTTCATCTCAAGTATGGCCCTTCTTTAGCTCCCTGGGGATCACACTCCCCAGGACCAAATGTCTAACGGGAAGAAATGGGCCTTGAACTGAATCAGGGATCTGGAAAGAAGGAGGGAACAAGGATTCTGGACAGATAATGTCCTCCTTACCTTGGTGACATAAATGTCAAGTTGATGTCAAGGATGTGGTAGGTGCAGCAGCAAGAACGAAGATGCTGGGTGTACCTCAGTGCAGCCCCTGGGACATGACGTCACTGCTGAGTGAACCCAGAGCAAACGTCATTCAGCAGAGAAATAGCCTTGCTCTCAGGAACCAATTTAATCCCTCCTTAAACGTGACAATAGCAACTGGACAAATTAGTATACCACTTGAGAGTTCAGAGAGTTAAAACACATTCTCCAGCTCCAGCTAGCACAGTACAAGCTACCCATGACCTGGCTGCAGGCAACTTCCTGGTTGCACCTCCCACCAGCAGATATCTGATATCAGGCCCTGCAGACCTCCTCTTGGGGAGTCTGGAAGGGAATACAGATAAGAGATACTATTGTTACAGTGCCAGAAACAGAAGCAGCCCACTGGTGCTGTGGAAGTGCAGAGCGTGGGGTGATGGATCTGAATCAGCATCCAGCTGAGACCTGTTAGATGAGATGATTTATAGACCAAAGCTTTCAAAGTGAGTAGGTGCTGCCCAGGTAAGAAGTGAGAGGAGGGAAGGGGTATGAGCCTCCAGAGCTGTCTGCTCATTGGAGACCTGCACTTGGATTCCTGGGTGCACTTGAGTTGCTACTGAGGATTTCTGGATTTCTAACTTGGGCAGCTTGAGTGTGTAGAAGTTTCTTTTATTGATGTGGCAAACTCCTGAGTTGCAGATTTGAGAAGTGAATTTAGTTCAGCGTTGTCAACTGGTGAGGTTCTGGTTAGGCCAGAAGGGACTTTCGAGTACAGAAGTCTGTCTGGAGCTAACTAGAAGTTGTCTCAAGCCCAGCATGGCCAACACCGACCTCCAGTTTCCTCCCCAAAGGTTTGCTCACTCAAGTGTTCCTCTGCTCTGTAAAACTAACCAGCCACCTTTCTAGAAGTGCTACTGAGAATCCCATGTCTAACCTATCTCCCAGCCTGAGGTGCCTCTTGACTTGATTGAGAAGCCACCAGTCTCTGGGGCCCAGCTGCTTCCACTTGATCCAGGCCACCGTCTTTGTCCTCCAGCATCCAGTAATAACCTGTCTTGGGTCCCTGTTCACCTCTGGTTCTTAGAAAAGTCCAATTCTGTGATCCCCCTGCCTCCAGTGATTCAAGCTGACTCCCTGCCCAGCTCTCTGTGCCCATGGCCTTTCTGGGGGCATCTGTGACCATCAGGCCTTGGGGATGGCCTCTAACCTCAGACATCAGGCTCTCCCTGTCAGACTCCATCTTGCCATTTAAACCCTTTTCTAGTTCCTGGGCCTTTCTCTTCCCAGCACTGACCCCAGTCTGTGCTTGGCATCATTCTTGGGACAACTTCTCTCAACAACAAGCTTCATCAGACTCAGCTCCCTGTTTCCATTTATAACAAATGCTTCTCTTCTATTTATGTCAAATGAAGTCTATAGGTGATGGGTGCTCTCTAGGGTCATGATGAAGGAGGGCTATGGGAAGGCAATCCACCGCAAAGTTAGTTATTTCAGTACTAAATTCCTAGGCTCCCAGGGTGGGAATATCCCTGAAATCATAATTTCATAATCAAGTACCTGTAATTACCATAAATGCAACAACAGTCACTGAAGTGACTGACATAGTCGTGTTTTTATTGGCCATTTGGATGCTAAGAGCAATCTTGCAAGCAGCCTGTGACCTTGGGCAATGGCAGATCAGCCTCTGATGTTTCACTGCTTTGAACAAAATTCAGTTTGCATTGAGATTACTTTCCTAGAAATTTTATTTACATGGTGCTTTAAAAAATGAATCATTGGGGCTGGTGAGATGGCTCAGAGGTTAAGAGCACTGACTGCTCTTCCAGAGGTCATGAGTTCAAATCCAAGCAACCACATGGTGGCTCACAACCATCTGTAATGATATCTGATGCCCTCTTGTGGGGTGTCTGAAGATAGCTACAGTGTACTTACATATAATAAACAAATAAAAATTTAAAAAAAAAAAGAATCATTTATGCTTATATATTAAATCATGGCAGGTCCTAGAGTTGTGTAATTACTAAGTTGTTTTCATATTTCCGAATGCTGATACTCAAGCAGTTGTATGGGATCCAGGAGAGCGACTTCAAAATGCCTCTAGAGACCGCATTTTCATTTTGACAATCCAAAGCAACTCCCAGGTTCCAGAGCATTCTCCAGACAGAGTCACACTGCCTACACAAAAGCCCCTTGCTAAGTCCCTCATTTTCTGCAGAAGAGAGCAGGAAGGCGGGATCCGAACCTGGTTCTCACTCGTGTGTACGCCACACTTAGCACCTTGTTACCAGGCATATATATGTCGGAGTGCATGATCCCGACAACATGAAATTCCTGCCGGCAAGTCAGGCAAGACAAACACCCAGGAGAGTGAGCTGGCATCTAACTCTGTTCCTGGTGCTGGAGGCCAGCTGACCTCTGTTTTAGTAAAAGCATCTTGTAATTATAGCTCCTGACAGTGTAGAATTTCAGCTCCAAGACCTCCCCAGGCAGGGGAGTCACCTCACCCTGCACAGAAGAGAGCACTGGCCACAAGCTAGGCTGTGGCTTATCTTTTTTTGGAATGTCAGGCTGATCTGCAAGAAGAGCACAGAGCGCTTACCAGCGGCTCTTTTCCTCTCATCATGTGTATGCCAAATTTACTGTCCCTCCACCAAGGGGAGATGCTTGCTGCAGTGAGGGTCATATCTGTCTGAGTCTTGATCCTTGAGCCTTGTGGGATTGGCTTAGATAAAACCAAACCCTGAGACTTGAGCTTTATCTAAGAATAAGTCTTTTCCTAGAGCTACTCACAGAGTGAAAGGCACAGATTCAGGAACCTGATGGCTCGTTCAGTCCCCTCTTTTTAGAGAGAGGAAGTATTGTTCCATGAGGGTCCTAGCTGGTTGTCGTTCTGCTCCACCTCATTATGTGCATTTCCTGTCCTTTTGAGCCAACTGAAACTGGTGCCATGATCAGTCAAGTGACCACAAAGAAGATATTGATTGAAAAGCCCACAACTTGGGTCTATAGCTCCAAAATAATTGTTAAATTAATGGGAGAGACTGACTTGTTAACACACACACACATACACCCCCCACACAGTACACACACACACACACAAACACACACACATACAAAGATGAAACACAAGTCAGAATTCAAGCCTTCAAGTTCAATAATTCTTTGCCTAGAGCTAATCAGGCCCATGACTTATAAATACTCTTTCATAACTAAAATGAAGATGGAAAAAAGTAGGAAGAGAAAAGACCAAATATGGAAAATGGTTTTGAAATAATAATTTGAAACAATAATTTTTAGGAATGTATAGCATCCTAAATATTATTTCTTGTCCCCAAATTTCCTTTAGTCTACAGTAGAGAGAGGTAGTAGACTGTAAGTAGGTGAGCTCAGAAACTCCTCAGTGGTGAGCTTTGAACCATATTGATGGATATAGTCTCCAAGTGGGAGGGGGACTCAACCCAGACTCTCTGAAAAAACAAGGTGTTGTTACTGTTGTTTACAGTGATGAGGATTGCACCTGATTGCTCACACTCTAAGGGAACACTCCACCACGGAGCTGCAGCCCCAGCCCCAAAGTTACCTTTAAAAAAAAAAAAAAGATGAAGTTTTATTTTTAGTGATGTGTGTGCAGTAGGGGGTGGTGTGGTTTACACGTGAGTACAGGTGTCTGGGGACATAGGCCTCATACCCACCTGGACCTGTTGTAAGCTGCCTCATACTGGTTCTGGGAACCTAACTCTGGTCCTCGGAAAGAGCAGTGTGTATCTGTAGTGCAGTTCATTTGTTTGTTTATGGTAATGGAGAATCCAACCTAGTACCACATTGTTCATGCCAAGCAAGTGCTTTACACTAATTAAGGTGAAAAAAAAGTGCTATTTTTGTTTGACAAAATTCAATAGGAAACAAACTCAAAAGTGACAAAATTGACAACATAAAAGAAACAAAGTTTCAGACGCTATTGTGCTTGGCCTCTGCAGGGCATACTTGAGGGCTGGATGTTTCCACAGGGCTGGGTGCCTATTTTGGGCTTCTCATCTAAAACAGATGTTTCAGAGAGGGATGGCTACTGCGCTCACTGGGAGTAACAGTTGTTTTCCGTGTATAGCTGAGTCACAGTTGTCAGGGCATTTGTGGTTGTTAGACAGCTTTTCTAGCTCCAAGAATAATCAGCAGCTGTTTAGGACTTAGAAGGCTGGGGCTTGGCTGAATTAGGCCTCTGTGGCTCCACTTTCTCTCATTCAAGGGTATCACAGAGGGAAGCGTGTAGACTTTGGTAGTCGGCTATATTCCGGATGACTGGGGAGTGTAGTTTATCGCAACAGCATTTTCTGGCCTTCGAAGTATTTGTCACTGACAACCTCCCACTTCACTAAGGGCCTCAGAAGTAAGTGGCTTGACCAAGGCCACACCCCCTGTATGTGTACAGTCACTCCAGCTTAGGGTCTGATTCACGTGCATGCTCTGAGAAGCCTCTTATTGGTATCTCCTAATCACCACTTTGGCATATACAGCATTCTGACTTGTAATGCTCACACACAACTTGTCTGCCTTGCCATGTACTCTCTAAGAGCTATGGCTGTTTGACATTGGAGTGTCACCTCCCACCCACTCGTCTACCTTGGGGCTGACTCAGCAGCCTGAAGTTTCATCCCTTCTGTGCTGTGGCTTTCTGGTTTTCAAAACCCTAGAGAGCTGCAAGGTGTTTCATGGATTCTGTTCATGTAACACCGTTGTCAGAGTTTTAAACACACATCTTTCATGAGAGAACTTTGTGAACATCTCTAACATATTTGGTAAATTGGGTTTGAGTCATGTCCTTGTTTATAGAGTAATCCCAAGCACTTTGGGGCTGTTGAATGGTGTACTTGGAGTAACCATTTATCTACTTATCAGATCTGGCCTCTACTCTGTCTGTCCTGTTGTTGTTTACGATCATCCTTTTCTATTTATGTCTTGATTGTCCAACTAAATCATAAACTCCAGAAGGTACAGTTAAATCCTTTCCTTGTGTGTACACATCCTTAGGGCATCTTCATGCAGTTTAATCTGAACAAGTATTTTCCAATGGCTCTGGAGTAGCCAGGGTAGTCGGGATATTCACTGTTGATGCACAGCAGAGGCAGGCTGCCCAGTATCAGTGGTTGATGAGAATTTGTACTTTGGATGTATATTTTAAACAGATATTCAAAGACCAGCCATGTGGGAGGGAATGCATGCAGGCAATAAGGATAATACTGAGGAGTGAAGGCTCGGGGCCCTGTTGCCTGGGCCCTGTGTGCAGGAGTGAAGGTTGGGGCCCTGGTGGCTGGGCTTTGTGTGCAGGAGTCTCAGACAAGGCACCTGCTTTAGTTCACTGTTGCTCCTGATGATCTTTGTTTTCTCTTGGAACACATTTCTTCTCTTGTTTGGGATTCTTGTCATGTGCTAAGTGTATGATAATTTTTATCAGTTCTAGTTTTCAATAATGCAAAACCCACTCAGTAAGCTATCAGAACATGGGCTTTTAAAAATGGAAACCTCTGTGATACATAGGTAGCCCAAAAATCCTGTTGACGAAATTCAGTATTTTGATGTTGGATAGTTACCCCTTAATACACTTAGCCATACTCCTTAGAATGTTCTAATTAAATGTTTAAGTAACTATTTCAAAAAGTAGATCTAAGATATATAATTGGTTTGCTAATTAAGAGGACACAGAAGACTCAGTTGAGAGTTCTGACTTGGACATATGTCATTTTAAAGTAAAGGCTCCTACACACAACTCTCATGTGTTTCTGTTTACGATATCTAGCCTGAAATGAGGCTCTGCAGCTCTGTGTCTGTACTCACAGACCCACCCGCTCACATTACATTCTTGTAAACATGGTGCCATGGGGAGAACCAGTCTTATGTGATGTGATACAGTATGCACAAGGGATGATTTATTTTTTAATTTGTTCTCTATTATTAGCCTTCTAATTACTCAGATTGGATGAAAGCAGAAGAGATCTCATTCTCAAAATAACCACCAATTATGTAGCCTGTGATGGCAGACGAAAGCAGTTCATTTTAGGTGGTCCAGGTTGAAGAAGCATCATTTACTCCAATAAGTTCTGTACAAGCATTGAGTTTTGATCTGTTTTTATGGCCCTAGCTCCCCACATGTAATTGTTCTAATAAAAATGCAATTCCATAGATCCCTAGAAAGAATTGATCCGATTCCCATCCCATATGTGCACATCTGTCACTGGGGAAAATCAGGCCTGATTAACCGTGGTTATGAACCAATCAGAATCTGGATTAATGTGACTAAGCATTTCTAGGGAATTCTGAATTCCACTATTCTTTCTTTTCACAGCCTCCCCCCCCCCCACCAAGAAGAAGTACATAGTTCTGTTTCCCTGATGAAGTAAACTTGGCTAAACAGAAATATGTACCTTGGTATTCTTAAAAACTACAGATATTTCTTTGATGTTTTCAGTTGTCTTAAGCTGGTTGCGTTCCAAAGTGCCCAATTAGTTCAGTGGTAACAAATCGTTCTCCTGTCAGTCAGAAAAGCCTTTGCCCTCAAGGCTCTCTGGTTTGGGTGTTTTGATGAGAGTGTAGGACATTTTATTTCTCAGCAAAGAAACCTCTCTGTAGATGCTGGGAGATAAAGCCAGGGGCCTGGGGTTTGGGGAGCTTTGGAGGATCGCTGGGGAAGTGGGGAGTTCTGTTGGAGCTCAGGAGGAGACCTCCATGCTCTAGATCAGTGCTGGCTACCTCAGAGGCACAGCCTTACCTCCACCTTGTCATCCTAGGGGATAATACCCACACTTTTTGTGTCTGTGAGAATTGGAAATTTCAATGTGGGTGAAGAGTGATTTGTGATGAGAACACCTTACCCTCCAGTCCATGCTAAGTACAGGTTTGCCGAGAAGCTTCGAGTTGCAGGTTGGGTGGTGAAAGTGTGGGCTTCCTTCCTATCTTCCTCTGTGCTGGCTGCTCTACCGAGGCTGCTGACTGTGGACTGACTCAGTGCACACTACTTAGCACTCAAGCTGCTCTTCCAGATCAGGTTTTTGGACTTTGTTTTAGATTTATTTTATGTGTATGAATATTTTGCCTGCATGTATGTTTGTGTACCACATGTGTGTCTAGTACCCTAAGAGGTCAGGAGGGTGGACAGTCCCCTGGGACTGGAGTTGCAGATGGCTAGGAGCTGCCGTGTGGGTGCTGGGAATCGAATCTGGACCCTCTGTAAGAGCAACAAGTGTTTTTAACCCCTGAGCCAACTCTGTAGCCCCCACACTCGTTATACTTTAAAGAATCATGTTTTGTTGTGACATTCCATACATATTTATATTTATTTATATTTTGGTTGTTTCTACCCTCCAAACTATCATCCTTTATCCTCCTTTCTCCCTTAGTCTCTTTCCCTTCCCTAGCAGTCTACTTTCCACACATGAAAGAAAACGTGCCGTCTTTCTCTGTCTGGCTTATTTTGCTTAACATGATAACTTCCAATTATATCCATTGTCCTGGAAATGACATGATTTTGTTGAAAGAAAGTCCATTGCATATGTGTGTGTGTGTACATGTATACATGTGTGTGTACATGTATATCTCTGTTGCATGCTGACTTTGATTCTTTTGAGTGTGTACTCAGGCGCAGTATAGATGGCTCATGTGGCAGTTCTGTTCTTAGAGGTTTTGTATGGGTGACTTAGGACTTACTGTTTTTCTTAGTGGCTGTACTAATTTTACATTTCCATCAACCAAGTATAAAGATTGTCTCCTCTGTATCCTTGGCAGTGTAGCTCCTTTTTGTTTTCTTGATGCTAGCCACTCTCACTGGGGTGAGGTGATTTTGACCTCCTTTCCTTGGCTGTAGAAGACATTTCAACATTTGCCAGGTATTTATTGGCCATATGTTTGGCTTCTTTTTAGGTTAAGTGTATGATTAGATTGTTTGTTCTTGTTATAGTTTTGACTATTTTTTTCCAAGCTGGCCTGGGTATAGTGTGCTTCAAACCTACTCTACCTGTTTTCTCACTACCAACACCCTATCCTCTCTATTTTACCCTTTTTGACCAGAATAGGAAAAGTAGTTCATTGCAAAGAGCAACAAATTGGGGCAGTAACCACACTCCTGTCTATGGCCTGATTTCTAAACCCAGGGCACAGAATTAGTTAAATGTAAGTAGCAACTTCCACATTGAAAGTAAAGGCTTGGCCTGGAGAGATGGCTCGGTGGTTAAGAGCAATAGCTGTTCTTGTAGAGCACCTGCATGCTGGCTCAAAACCATGTGTAGTTCCAGTTCTAGGGCATCTGACACCTCTTCTGGCTTTGTGAGCACCAGGTATATACAGGCAAAATACTCATGCACATGAAAAAAAAGAAAGAAGGAAAGGAGGGAGGAAGGGAGGGAGGGAAGGAAGGAGGGAAGGAAGAAGAAAGGGAGAGAGGGAGGGAGGGAGGGAGGGAGAAAGGAAAGAAGGAAGGAAGGAAGGAAGGAAGGAAGGAAGGAAGGAAGGAAGGAAGGAAGGAGAAACATAAAGATTGTGGAGGTGGGGGATGGCATTTTCTTATTGTCCTGTTTTATCAAAAACTTTCACAGCCTATGGCTATGGAGTTATATGTCCATTGATAAGCCAGCAACATGAATAGAGCTGCATAGATTATATTGTCATTTGAAAGACATAAGTAGAAGAGTAACTTCCATAGACAAGAGAGTGATATACACACTATATAACAAGTTCTACGTTACACAGTCAGCTCTTAGTGTCTACAGATTTCACAGCCAACTATGAAATTATAACCAACTATGGATTGAAAATATTTACGGAAAATATACGTAACACGTGCAGAACTTTATGCCTCTTATTTCCTAAGTGTCTTACTTAGAGTCTCCAATGCTGCGATGAAACACTGTGACCAGAAGGCATGCTGGGGAGGAAAGGCTTCACTTGGCTCACACTTCCTCATTGCTGCTCATCACTGAAGCAAGCCCGGACAGGAACTCAAGCATGGCAGGAATCTGGAGGCAGGAGCTGATGCAGAGGTTATGGAGGGTGCTGCTTCCTGGCTTGCTCCTCGTGCTTGCTCAGCCTGCTTTCTTATAGAATTCAGGACCGCCAGCCCAGAGACTGTCCCATCAATCACTAATTAAGAAAATGTCCTACAGCATGATCTTATAGAGGCATTTTCTCAATTGAGGCTCCCTCCCCTCCAGTGACTGTAGCTTGGTGAAGGTGACATAAAACTAGCCAGGACACTAAGAAATATAATATGATAACTTTGTGTTTCATTAGGAACTATATATAAGTGAATTAAGATGTACACAAGGGTGTGTAGGTTACATATAAATAACGGCACCTTTTATAGAAGGGGCTTGGAGCATCTGCAGATTTTGGTATGGGGATTTTGGAACTGATCACTCACAAGTAAGGGGAGAGTTGCTGGAATTGAAAGTTGTAGTGAGAAAAATGTCAGATGACATGAAAGGAACGTACTTCACTAGGAAGATTGTAAGGCAGAATCTAAATGGAGTATCTTTTAAAATCCTGTCTTAGCTCCATGTTTATACGTTCTAGTAGTGAAGTGTGTCATGTAAGAAGGGAATCTACACCAAAACCAGTTTCCATGGAACCAGATGATCCAGCCATGGAAGAAACGGGCCCTGATCCCATTCTCTTGCTAGAATATAAGTAGAATTTTGTGTCATGTAAAATAGTGCATGCAAAATGAGTTAGTCACTGCATTTTGTGGCAGAGACTAAAGCACCTGTCAGGAAGAGAGCCAAGAAGCAGCAGTTTAACCCATACAATAGTCCAGTGTGTTTTGGTTTGGAGAGATTGCCAAGACAGAATGGACCAGGTAGTCACAGAACAGAACACATCATTGATCATATGTGTAGCTCTGTGAATGTTTGCAGTTCTGGGAGTATACATTCAAAAATGACCCCCCCAAAACCGAAAATAACAAAACCCAAACCCAACCAAACCCAACAACAACAACAAAAAAACCCTGGCAAATACAGAAGGAAACATTTGGAAAAGGAACAGGAAATAGGAAGGGTTGTGATTTATACATTTCTGTCTTTAAATATCCACACTTCATATACACAAAAGGGGTGTGTGGTGTGTGTGTGTGTGTGTGTGTGTGTGTGTGTGTGTGAGAGAGAGAGAGAGAGAGAGAGAGAGAGAGAGAGAGAGAGAGAACAAGAAGAGCAAAAATAAAGATTAGCAGTGAAAGTTCGTAAAGCACTAAGCACACTGCCCCCCACTCTAGCCTCCACTTCGAAGCCTGGAATCTTTACTGTGACCATCCATCCTTACAGGTTCTTTGCCTTCCATGTCTATATGGGAATCATCCAGTTTTAAGGATGAAGTCCATGAGACCATGTTGGTGAAGACCTGTACTACTGTAATACTTGTGGTACATTAAAGTGTGTGTTATTATGTATAGAGCCCACCTCGGTTCTCTGTGCAGACTTAGCATGAGAGCTATAGGAATCACAATGTGTGTGTGTATGTTTCTTTGTATTTCTGAGATAGATCTTACTGTGTAGCCTAGACTGACGAGAATTCCCCATCTCCCTTAGCCTCTGGAATACTGGCATTACAGCAGTGAGCACCACACCCTGTTTTCTTCGTTTTTATTTGATTTGTTAATTGTACTTTTTTTTTTTTAACTAAAAAAAGGAGAAAACCAAAGCCAAGTGGAATCACCTTACTTCACAGAGAGATACATTCCTGGTTGTTCTTTTTGATCTTGTGATCTAACGTAGTTATTGCTATTAGTCCGTAGACATGTAAATAATGTCTTTCCCTCTTTTTTTCCATAGGAAGACTATGATCGTCTGAGGCCTTTATCTTACCCCATGACTGATGTCTTCCTCATATGCTTCTCTGTGGTAAATCCAGCCTCATTTCAAAATGTAAAGGAGGAATGGGTACCAGAACTAAAGGAATATGCACCAAATGTCCCTTTCTTATTAATAGGAACTCAGGTGTGTCTGCTTTGATTTTATTCATTTAAGAATTAGCTCTATAGTTAGCCTTGGGGGACTGCTCTCAAATAAGACCCTGTGATTAGCAAATGATGTGTTAAGTAAGTTTCAAATTGGCAATTCCTCTCATATATCTACATTAAAATAGTTCCCCCAAATTGTATTCATATCTTTAAAATCTTATTTTGTGTATCTTTTAATATGTAGAGATTAAATGGAACTATATGCATTGGTTTCTTTTAAAATACATATTATAGAACATTATCAATTTTTCTTAATTAGATTGATCTCCGAGATGACCCCAAAACTTTAGCAAGACTGAATGACATGAAAGAAAAACCTGTCTGTGTGGAACAAGGACAGAAACTAGCAAAAGAGGTAACGAATCCCTGCTGGGCTTAACAAATATGTGAAGATGCAGGCTAGGCTAGACCATGGTGCTATGCTTCCTGTCCCAGCCTTGCTGGGTGTCTCTCTCATTACCGTCATCATCTCTGCACTGACACAACGAGGAAGGTCAGTTTCCCTGGTTGTAGACAAGAAAGAATGGGGCCCTTTAAATAACAGGAGCCTGAGATTTTTCAGTAAAAAATGGCAGAGCTGGGCTTCCAGCTCGAATGCTCACCCACCTGTACTAGGTGGACAACTCTGACTTTAAAGGCACCTGCAAGACATAGCAGAAGCAGAGGCGGAGACTTCACACTCCTCTTAATTATTTAAACATATGTACTGTGCCAAATTAGGCTCTGCTTTCAGCTTACAGCAAGTGCAGTTTAAGTGACTTTAAGTGACAATTTAAATCTGTGGCTAAAGAGAAAATTATGGGTAGATTTGTACAAAAATATTTACAGATTCATATCATACCTTTTAATTTACATTATTCCTTACCCCAAAGCTAGATTTTTTTCTCCTCTATATGACAGTAAGATTATTAAATTCTTTTTTTTTTCTTTTCTGTTTTGGGGTTAGCAGGATTTTTGTGTAAGTACAATCTAATAAGGTCTTTTTAAATGTATTATTAGGAGATAGGAAGAAACAAGAGAACTTTCTGGAGGATAGCTTTTCCCAAGGAAAAGAGAGATGATTTCACCAACAGAGCACTTCAGGAATTTCTTGCGTTGATTTTATAATTTTGGAGAGAGAAGGAATTTCTAAATGCGTAAAATTAAAAGTTATAAATCCAAGTTATCTGAGTACTAAATATTGTGCTCACACTGGATGCCAGAAATAAATCAGATTGTTGTGTAGGGCATTAACGTCTTTAGTATACAGGAACCCCTTGCATAAAATGATTTAAGCAGAAGAGGGCATAGACCCCAGCAAAAAGTGGGCTAAGAACATCCATCCAACGTCACCAAGTTTGAGGACGTGATCATGAGCTTCCACTCCAAGGAGAATGAATAGAAACTGTGCATTCTAGCTGGGCATAGGGGCACAAGCCTTTAATTTTAGCACTCAGGGGGCAGAGGAAGGTGGATCTCTGAGTTCAAAGCCAGCCTGGTCTAGAGAGTAAGTTTGAGGATAGCCAGGCCTACACAGGGAAACTGTCTCAAAAAGTCAAAACAAGCAAACAAACAAACAATAAGGGAAATTGTGTATTCTTACTTGGCAGGTCTGACAACACCGTAGAATACGTTCAGTCCCCACCCTGCTCTCAGACTTTTTTCTGAGAGAAACCAAGCCTAAGGGAGTGAGCACAGAGCTAGAGAGCCAGAAGGTAATGTGGAGTCTGAAGAAGACAGGGAGATAAAGTAAGGGATGAAGCAGCTGGGCAGCCCTGAGAAACAGACAGTCTAGAGAATGACTAAGGTCTACACAGGGAAAGTGTTCTCTCCCACCTGGCTTCTTTACTGTGTCTTAGATACGGCAAGCATCTCCCACATCAGTCTCGGGTTTGGGCTCCTCAGGATCCCTCACGGCTCAACCTTGACCCTGCTGAGTATTAGCATCCTCCCGTTTCCCTCTCCTCTTTGTCACAGCCATCACCAGCGTCTGCTCTGTGTCCCTTTTCTTGCAGACAGCAGGACACTTTGGTCACTGACGTGTCCCCCAGCACCTAAGCAGTTGCTTACTGTACAGCGGTTATCTAGTAGCTGATGAGTAAGTTTCCCTAGAGAAATCTGGAAGGCCATACACTAGTATGTTAACAACTGTCTCCCTCTGGGTGTTGTGAAAATGCATAATGAGGTTCTTTTTATATAGCTATATTTTATAACTTCCCTTTTAATGTGTTGATACTGAGTTGTATAAAACTGTGGTATAACTGTGGCTTTTTTTCCCTCCTTCCCAGATAGGCGCATGCTGCTATGTGGAGTGTTCAGCGTTAACCCAGAAGGGTTTGAAGACTGTGTTTGATGAGGCTATCATAGCCATTTTAACTCCAAAGAAACACACAGTAAAAAAAAGAATAGGATCAAGATGTATAAACTGCTGTTTGATTACGTGAGAGACACCTTTAGTGGCCAAGGAAACTGTCCATTTCTCCCAGAAAGCATTTGAAATGCTACAGTGATGTCCTGACCTCTTACAATGAAGCAGTTTAACTTGAGGGGGGAGGGAACCTGTCCTCAGCATTCTACAGAGTTCATTGAGAATGTTTCATAAAGGGTCTATGCGGCAGCAAACAGCATCTGAAGCCACAATCTACTATAAATACTTTATTTCAACTAGAAGGTACAATCTCTCAGGGGTTTCATAATTACAATCACATCATGTTTAGAAAACAACAGTGCTGTAAACGGACTGCTTGGCTTGACCATGTCACTTCTGCACAGCCCTTACCGAATCTGCACACAAATAACTCTCTCCTCTCTCTTAATTGTTCTTGTATGTAAGTTGCTTTCTATTCCAGTAGATCCAGAGTGGCGAGATAACCAGGCCAGCCACGTAGCCAAAGGTCGCTCCGAGTGTGCAGGAGATGGGCCACACCTGAGGAAAGAATTGAGATTTAAACCAACAGATGCTTTCTTATACTTGAGCACAAATGAAGTATAACACAAACATTTCTATAGTGAGGCTTAACGTGCTTTCTTAAAGAATGCCAAGTTTAATAGATCAGAACTGCATTGATCATGAACACTAAAAATGTACACGTTTTAGTTAACGTGCATTAAACAGTAACGAGCCTTCTGGCAATTGTAGATTTAGTTTGATGTTATCCAAATTGCATGAAATACATGCTAAAGTAACATTTAAAAATTGGGTCATAGTTTGCCATAATCCTGAACTCAGTTTAGCTCTCTGAATTAGTTGGCCATTTTTCTAATTCCCATATTGGCTGTGTACATCAAATGAAATAAGTGTATAGGCTAACGAAACCTTAGAAACTTTCAGTTGTGTCGGAGGGAAGACCTGGAAGGTAAGCATGCTATGTGGCATTTGTGGGTATCTGCTTCCATAGTGAAACTGAAGGCACTTGGAGCTGCAGTGTGTCCAGAGCAGAGGTACAAGCACAGCTTATGGACACATCTGGAGCGAGGCAAGCAGAGCACTGCTGCTCCCCAATGTCTCCAGCCATGCTACACTCCACTGAATCCGAAATATAATGGGTTTTTCTTATGCCATAGACAGGGTATGTGTGAAAAATCTTGGAAACAAACTTTCATGTTCCTTTGTAAACCATATTTGGTGTACTGCAGCCATTTCTAACTCTCCTTTGGGGAACAGGCCATCAAAGTGGACTGGAGGCAAACCATCTTAATAACTGGCTGGTTACCGCATTTGGCTTTCTTCTTTGGTCTGCTATGGATCTGCCTTATTCTAAATGCCATGCAACAGACAGTAGTGTAGGCAAAGCTTCCATGTGAACCACCTCTTGCAGTTGAGGGAAGCAAAATCTAATCCATATGTTGTTACCAGCCTTCCTTAGGTTCAAATTTGCTGTTGCTTAAACTACGACTTCTTTGTCTTTAGCAAGCTTCTGTTATCTTCCATGGTTTGTGCTTAAGCTTTGTCTATTGCACAGATTGGGTAATGGAACACTAAACATTTATACTTGAAAATGACAGCCTTAAATGTTCATACCAGTCACAAATCTAGATGTACTGTCTTGCATGTGAGCTTTGTAGGAGTTTTTAAAATATAAGCACCACACTCCCCATTCGGTAGTGGACAGTCTGCTAGACAAGAGCTTTCTCTTGGAAGTGGACGTAGTATGTCTTCAGGCAGTGGTGGTTCACATTAAGTATATCATGGCCTTATGTATGCTCAAATGGGACTTCTGTAATATTCCCATTTAGTTTTGGTCTGTTTTTAGATAGAATTGAAAGAAATTGTATAGTTGGTTAACATATTAGCTAAGTTGTCAAACCTATGATATGAAGGAATCGAGACAGTAAAGTATTATTCGTTTCCAAGATGCCTTTGGAGATTTGATGGTTTGTTTATTTTCTTCAAATCTACATCTGTGAAACCCTTGACACTTGGTATGTTAGCAATGAGTTTAAGTCAAGGACTTTCCTGCTCCAAGAGAAATGGATTAAGATTCTGAACATGCACTGCTGTCACCTCAGTCTCCTCATGTGTGACCATGGGGACAAACTCATGTCCCAGTCATTCACGAGGTCTTACCACTCTCTGATTGACAGCAGTCATAGTTGGACTTCACCTTTTCCAGATGGTAAGAATCATGTATATAGCCTATCTGAACTCTAAGCAGACGATTGTATCATCTGAACCTGAGGTGCCTTAGGTATTCAATTTACCTTGATGGGGTTTGGAGTTTCCCATTGCTTGTTAAGAGCTCTTTGTGTTTGTTTAGTATTTCTTTTTGCAAAATCTTCTCTGCCACTTTAACCAGAAAACCAAAGATTTGTTTTCTATTCCTGAGCAGATTATAGAGAAACTGCCTTATTTTAGACACATATCTTCATTAATGGCTTAGGTTGCAGCAGAAATTCAGACTACTCTCTGGAATAACTCTTCCAAAAATATTTTATTAACATGAACTGTATTAGTGAGCACACTGCTTCAAATAAGGTCATGTGTGAAAGAACATACAAAAAATTATAATTGGTTAGTGTTTGCATAGAAAATTTGTTCTGAAAGCCCTTTACAATTTTTAGGGGAATCTTGAAATCTAACAGCACTTACTTTGCTAATGTATGCCCTTACTCTGTCCTTACAGGTACATTGTAGCTACTTGTGATGAATTATCATATTTCCAATACGTAGAGCTTGAGTTCATGCTATTTGTTATGAATTATCTTAGTTCTTTAGACACTGCTTCCATTTGATTTTTAATTATTGGTTTTAAATACCAAATTAAATGCTGGTTTGTTGGTTGTTGTTTTTAAATGATTGTTACTTCAACAGCACCCCCTCCTGACGTATGGGGTCATAATAAAATGAGATGCATAGTTTACTGTTTTATGTAAAGCACTGAACTTCTTACCTCAGGAGTTTTTTATTTAATCTCCTTTCCTCTACGGTGCGATTGCTTACTCCTGGCAATGTGTGAGCTCTTGTACCCCCTGAAAAGCTCTGTTAATCAGGGTGTGGGGAAAATTAACAATCCTTATGGGTCTCAGCCATATTCTGATTTGGGGTACCAAGTTCTGTTTCAATCACTCTGTGACTTCAGTGTGGTCCACTGTTCTCAAACACACACAGAGACATTCACACACACTTGCCATACTTCACTTCCAAAGAACGTGAAAAATGAAGCAAATGTTGTTTTCAATGTTTTCCTCCTATCAGGAGGTAAGGCTTGGACCACTCAGCAATTCACTGTTATATAAAACTCAGAAATCCATGTCAACGCAAGATAAAATGTTGTAACTTTTCAAACAATTCCCTAGTGATGCCCCAGGCTTTGTGCACACAAGGGCGCTGCTGTGAGCCTCCTGCAATACAACACTCAAGCCCTTAACTGTTTACGGTCCTTTCTTCCTACCAGCCTTCTTAGGATTGCTGTAACATGGTTAAAACCACACCGCAGCACAGAATTCATCCTGACTTATCCAGTCAGCCTAATTAATTATATTTTAACAACGAGATCTTGAGTTTTCCACTCAAAAGTTTCCTTGTTTCACAGATACTATTTTTGTTTTATTTATGCCACAGTATTTAAAAAAAAAATCTGTAGTACCTATTAGCTAGTTCAGCTGCAGAGATATAAGTATTTCTCTAAATCATGATAATCTGAAATAGCTACATATAATTATTGTTTTATATAAGGAAAATAGGAAATTGTATAATAATGCAATGCTACTTAGTAGATAAAATTAGTAAGGGTACCAAAGGAAAAACCTCTTTTAAGAGATGAGTGGCTACATCAAGTGAGAAGCCAGTATCCTAGTTATGCATAATGCATACACCTCTCGGACCAGCAATCAGGAGGCTGAGGAAGAGAATGATGGGTAATTTGAAGCCAACCATGATGTTGTTAGGGTTACTATGCTGGAATGAAACACAGAATCCAAAAGCAACTTGGGGAAGAAAGGGTTTACTTGGCTTACATTTCCACATCACTGTTTGCTATCCATCTAAGGCAGTCTGGGCAAGCAGGGCAGGAACCTGAGGCAGGAGCTGATGCAGGAGCTGATGCAGAGGTCACGGAGAATGCTGCTTACGGGCTTGCTTCTCCTGGCTTGCTCAGCCTGCTTTCTTATAGAATTAGAGACCCAGGGATGGCACCACCCACAATGGGCTGGACTCTCCCCACACTGACTACTAATTAAGCAAATGCACTCCAGGTCTGTCTCTCCGAGATCTAATAGAAGCATTTTCTCAACTGAGGTGCCCTCCTCACAGATGAAATCAGTACAGCTGCAAAGCAAGACTTTATCTCACAAAAACCCACCCTGCTGCAGTCCTGTGACCTTGTACTTCAGAGGCTGGCAGGGTAACCCACAAAGGAGGATCACCACGAGTCTGAGGCCAGCCTGGGCTACAGGGCAAGATACTATTTTTAAAAACAAGACACCAAAAAGAAAAAAATCCAACTCAATCCCCGATTCCGCCCTTCCCACCCCGTAAAACAAAACCCAAAGAAGCCTTGTTAGGGCACCATTATGGTCCTTCGTATAAATACAGTAACTGTGGATTTATTTATCACTTGAACCAAGAAAGGCCAGTTTTCTCAAAATAATGAAAATTAATGAAGATTTTATATTACCTAGCATAGAATTTGGGCAAATGAAACCTGTAGTAGGTTTTTTGTTTTTGTTTTTAAAGAAATATCTTCATGATCCAAAAAGCACTTTTAGATATATAAACCATGAATGTGTGGGGTTTTTTTTCTGTCAAATGAAAATGTTTGAAAGGAACAATATGGTCTAGGGAGATGCATCACAACAGTTAAGAGCACTGGCTGCTCTTCCAGAGGACCTAAGTATGACTCCCAGCACAACATGGTAGCTCACAACCATCTCTGACTTCAGTCCTGATCTAGCACCCCTTTTTGTCCTCTGTGGACATGCTGCATGCATGTTAGACATAGACATGCATGCAGACAAAATATGCCAAATAAGTACTTTAACAAAAGAGAATTTTAAAATTTTAAAAAATGTAACAATACAAAAATGTCCATTTTGGCTTTAGGAAGAATCTCTCCTTTTGTCTTAGGAAAGGAAACATTTAACACAGCTGTACAGGGGCTTTACTAATGTAGAACAGTGAGGAAGAATACTGATTTGGGTATTAGGCAGACTGGACTTGAATCTTGGCTTTGTGGTTGAATTGGTTACTGCAAAATGCCAGAGTAGAGGACAAAACAGGTCACGGGTCTGACTGAATGAAGACTTGTGTGACGTTAGGTTAACTGGTATTTCCCTTACCAAAGGGACTATGCTGTATTAAACTAAAATGCTAATGTACAATTTACATGGTTCAAGATTGGAAAAAATTAATATTTAACAGAAGATGGTTTGGATTAAAGATGTGCTCATGTCAGCTAATTCTCCTGACAGGACAATGGCAGGACTTTCCTGAGAGAATTTACTGGCCAGGCTAACGTATATGCATGCATGCATTTGTTCAGAAGTATTTATTGATACTTTTGACAGGAGTCCTGCCCAGGAATTCACTGCTCCATAAGTAATAAGTTCCTAACTAAGTGTTCTTTGGAGGAGAGAGGTCAGAGTAAATGTAGGTCAGTGTCCATTTACAGTTAGCAAACTAGAGCCAGAAGAGCAGATGTTGTCACCCGTGCGTGTATTCCTACAATGGATTGCAGCATCTACCCTAGGAGTACCCAGACTGCAGCATCTAGCCTAGGAGTACCCAGACTGCAGCATTTATGCCAGGAGTACCCAGACTGCAGTATTTATGCCAGGAGTACCCAGACTGCAGTATTTATGTTAGGAGTACCTAGCAAAGCACTCAAGACCAAACTGAAAGGAAAGATGAATGATCACTTTAAGACAGTAGTTTTAACAGATGGGTTCTAACAGTCATGCAGCTGAAAATTTGTTCAGCACAATAAACAAACCACTGAGAAGTAGTCTACGAGAGACAAAGGACTGGCTAGCCTGGGCTTACCTTCCTTTGTATTTGAAAAGAGAGTAACTCCTCCTCTGCAGACTCATCCGTTTCTCCTATTTACTCTGATGGCACCCACATCTGGAGGCTCACACACACCTGCAGCTCCAGCTAAGGAACCCAATAGCACTTTTGGAGATATGCGCACAGATACCCACAAACAAACAAACAAACAAACAAACAAGAAAGTCTTAGAAACAAGTAGAATAAGTCAGAAAATGATAGACCACAGTACCTGTCATCTTCCTATGGCCACATGCTACACACGTGTGCTCACACAGAAGAAAAGGCATGTTTTTCAAAGACACTATAAATTAGCTTTAAATATGCTCCTATAAATGTATTAAGATTTTGGTCTAAAAATACAGACATCACCAGAGTGATTATGATATTTAGAAGAAACAATGTGGGAAGGAAAGCAATTTAATACTTAAGCTATTCTAAAGAGAAAAAAGCTCTGGCTTTAAATAAAGAAACAAACACAGAGTTTCAGTCTCCGGCAGAGAAGACAATTATGGTGTAGGCCTTGTTTGAATCCCAAATCTTCCTCTTGCCAATCAAATAACAGTGAACGTGATGTGTCTCCTCCCTCCCACACTTTGCCTTTGTGGTGGTAATAACAGGAATAAGATCTACCTTGTTCAACAGTCGTCGTGATTACATTACCTCTGGCACAGTACCAGACTCATACCTGGTGCAGAGACCTACAAATGATACTGTGTTCTATTATTATCTGAAATGTCAGACAGAATTGAACATGATATGAAATTTATGTAACTCAATAAACTCATTTAACAAAATTTGAAAGGAACAAATGAAAAAAACTCACAAAAGGGGCACTAGCAAACAGAATAAGACAGAGCAATGAGAGCTCAGTGTACACAATGAAGCTGGCATTTGTGTGTGAAGGTATTGTCAGCAGACCACTTCATAGAACACAGCGGCGTGGTAGCTGGCCTCCTACCCTGCTTTCTGTGACCAACCTTTGCTGCCTTCTATACAGAGAGGTCTTCCTTCATGTACGCAGGTCTTTCACCATCTACCAGTAACTACTAAAATCACTGAATGCTCATTAACTTGAAAATAAGTTTTCAATGACATTAACTTTCAGTGGGCCGTCTCTGCCACTTGATGAGGAATCTATCTGAAAATTATATATATATTTGAGATTTGTTACTATGGAACACAGTTGATGCCTGGCCACAGGAACATCACACAAAATCAAATTTGAATTCAGAGTGGAGAAAACGGCATCAAAACATGAGACAGGTTTTGGGCCTATGTGTTCATGCATGTGTATTTTTAAAAAAACCAGATGTTCCTGTTTCTCTAAAATATAACAAACACAACCCAGAGATGCTTGCTTAAACATGATTTAAAAATCTCAAATGTGCTTCAGGCTGCAGGGAACAAAGAACTAAAAGCTCTTTTTTAACAGCGTGCTGTACTTAGACAGGAGAGTTTATACAGTACTATCTTCTCATGAAGTTCTGCTCTAGCAAATTCTCCATATTTATGAAATGCCTACCCTCTTATCTGGTTTACTGCCTTTCTGGCAGATTCTGTCAATATGATTAACCACAATGAGGTCTTGTTCTGTATAGTTTGAACTATTGGAAAATAACAGTAGCCTCACAAAACCTTGTTTGCTAAAAATGAAAAACAAAACTGCCTCGCTTATTAGAAAACAACCAAAAGCACCTAGTAAGAAGCTGAATAAAATCTGAGAAATGTCATTTTTATTTTTCCCCCATATGTACTTCCCCCATAAGTATGACTTTAAAAGGATTATAGTGAGTAATCCAACCATTAACTTAAATTACCCCCCAAAAAACAATAAAATTAAATAGCCAGTGTATTCCAGATAAATGAAATCTTTTAAATATTTTAACCAACTGTAATAATTTCAAATTATTTTACTAGAAAATCTTTTTAAAAGTCCATAATTGAGGAGCTTACAGCTCATTGGGTAAGATATGTGTCACAGAAGTGTGCTAAGATGAGATCTGGTCCCTAGAACTCACATAAAGCTACACACAGTTGCCCAACCTAGGATGTGGAGGTGGAGACAGGAGACCCCTGGAAGCTAGGAGAGCAGGCTAGCCTGGAGTATGCAGTGGTAGTGCGGCCTTGTCAGTGGACTTCTACATGTGTAGTAGCACGCATGCTTACGCACACTCTCAAAGATGAAGTCAGTTCTATCAGGCATGATGGCCATGCCTGCAATCCCAGGACATGGGTGTGCTGAGAGCAGGATCAAGTGCTTGAGGCCAGCCTTGGCTACATACAGAATTCTAGGCATGCCTGGACTACACAGTGAGCCTGTGTCATACAATATTTTAAAAATCTGCTGTTTGAATCTAGTTCACTCTTTATTGTAAGTAAGTACCAAAGGAGAAAAATTAGTAGTAAGAAGCCGAAATAATCTAAAAATGGACACGTGAACTGTAATTAATGTCTTCTAAGCAAGCTTAAATACATGCTTTAATCAGTACATCTGCTTTCCACAATTCAGTTTCTACTTCTGTAATCTTGCAGGGAAGTTCTAAACATGTAAGATCAAACTTTTATACAATAAAATAGGCAATGTATATACAAACTGACATTTTACCAACTCATTAAAGCTTATTCTATATTTAGATTAATTATACTAACTGAAAGTCATGAGTCTAGTAGTCTGAAACAATTCCTGTGCCCATTTCAGTAATTTTGCCCTCCAACTGAGGAGCAGTCGAATGAAGTCAAGTATGATGACTGCACGGGGATGCCACTAGATCACCAAGTGGGGGTAGGGCTTGCTTCATGCACAAAACCTCCACAAGGACATGAGAGCCACCACAGTCCCCACACCTCCTGAGACCTGCACATGACAATCAGAACAGGGCTCGCAGCAGACACACTCAGAGTGAAAGGGGAGACACAGCATCTAAGTGAGGACACAAGATGCACTAAAACCAGGCAGTCTGCTCTCCTGAAATCTCAGGTCCTGTCGATGAGCTAAGCGTGAAAGACTCAGCCCCACCCACTTGTTACCTAGGAATTTACCATTGCAGCAAACATGTGGATATATGCTTAACTATGACAATAATAAAATTGATGGTACTACCAGTGAGAACCGATAACAATCTAAGTGCCCATCATTAAAAATGGTATTATTCTAAAGAAAACTGAATATTCCAGTTATGTAATTCTTCACTAATACACAATAACACCATAATATAAAGTTGAAAGGAAAACACATTAAAAACATGTACATGATGAACACACGGAGAATGAGTCCAAATGTTAGCATTAGAATAGAAATGATGGTGTTCTCCCAGTGGATAAAAAAAAGCTAATTTTAACTTTCTGTAATAAAACAGCTTAAATTTGAAAGGCAAATATATCTTCTCTTTGTGACAAGAAAAAACATTCTCTTCATATTGGAAAAAAAAGTACATTCATCTTTAACAGCATTGTTCTTATTGGGAGAAATTATCCAGAAAAATTCATGATGCTGTAGATTCAAGTTTTTATCAGTGTATAATAGTAAAATACTGGCAATAAGTTAAATGATCAATAGTGAAAATTTATTATTGAACAACTATATAGTAAAGAAGCACAGTCTAAAACAATTAGAAATTAGTGAAACAGGATTTTGGGGACAAAAAAAGGCAAGGTAATGGTATCTCAGTGATGTGTTTGTGTGTCACATCATCTAAGAAGAAAAGCCTCAACTGAGGGATTTCTCAGTTTAGACTGGCCTGTGGGCATGTCATGGGGGCTACCTTGATTGTTAATCAATGCAGCAGGGCCCATCCACCGTGGGTGGCACAATCCCATAAGCCAGCTAAGCATGAGTCTTAGAAACAAACAAGAAGACATCAAGCAGTGTTCCTTCAAGCTTTTGCTTCAAGTTCCTGTCTTGAGCTCCCCCTGACCTTTCTCAAATGACGGATAACCTAGAGTGTGAGCCAAATAAAGCTTATCCTCCCCTACATTGCTTTTGGTCAGTGGTTTATCACAACAGCAGAAAATACTAAAATGTGGCGACACATACCTGTAATCCCCAATACTAAGGAAGGAAAAGTATGAGGACCAGGAATTCAAGGCAATACTCAAATACAAACTGAATTCAAGGCCAGCCTGGGCTGCATAAGATCCTGTCTCAAAACAACCGTATTTTAAAAGCTGAGATAATGATGCTGGGTGATGACGCATGACTGTAATCCTACTAATCACGAGCAGGAGGAAGGGATCATAAGTTTCAGGCCAGCTTGGATGACAGAACAAGCTCAAGGCCGTCGTAAGCTAAGCCATGAGATCTTGCCTCAAAGCACCAGAGGTGAGGGTGTGGCTCAGTGTTAGGGTACTGTCAGGCTTCCTCTCAAAATCACCTGCCTTTATTTTTAAAATTATGCTGGGGCTGGCAGTAGGTAAAGGTACCTACTGCTAAACCCAATAACCTTCTTGCTAGGTTGTAAAACACATTTGGTGGAAGGCAAGAGCCTATTCTCACATCCACTCTTGCACCCTAGCCTGCACGCACCCACAGACATGCACACACATGAAATAAATAAAAATGTGGCAAAGCTTTTAGAAAAAATTACCTTGCTAAACGCTTTTTAATATATTTCAAGGTGGCCAATCTAGTTAAGAATATATAATCTAAGATCAGAAATGTAATAACTTAAAAAAAAGAAGAAAAAAGCACCCTGTAGGTATTGGCAAAATAAACTTTTATAAGTTTAAGAATGGGGGCTAGGGTGTGACTGCTCTGCAAGGTGAGGTCCTCAGTTGGGATCACCAGCACCCATGTGAGAAGCCATGGTGACAACATATTTGTAATCTCGGCTCAAGAAGATGAAGACAGGAGGATCCCAGAGATACGATGGCAAGACAGCCTAGCTACTCAGTAATCTCCAGGCTCAAGGAGAGACTGCATCCAAAAATGAGGTGAGCCACAGAAGACACTGGATGTCAGCCTCTGACCTTCACACAATAAATGCATAAGCACACATATCTGCACACACATAAGCACATACATGCATACAACACATACACAGACACTTTTAAGAAGCATTCACCTATGCATACAGAAAAAACAGCTGGAGAGTAGAGCCCAGCCAGCATGGATGCCTGCCTGTGGCACTGGGTCAGGCCCAGTGAGCACCCACCTAACCTGTTCTGCCTTCCCTGCTTTCATGAACAATGAATACCTTGCATCACATACCAGTTTTCTTACTGCTGGGCCAACACACATTTGTTAAAGTCTTTGAAACCAACCTGCCACGGTCTTTCCCAATCCAGTGGAATAGGAAATGCTCCAAGCCATGCTCCTATGAAACTAGAAATTGTAGTGATCTGAAGGCTATTCTCCCAAATAGATGTAACTCTGCAAGACACAACATATAAGTCATTGGCAGATTATGTTGTAATAGCTAGAAATCATGCAAGCATTTGAACAAATTGACGCTACACACATATTTTTCAGCCATTTAACACAACTCAAAATGACATAGAACCATGAAGATACAAATGTCTTTCCCTTGGAAAGGTGCCACATGTGCACTGTGAGAGATAAACAATACAAAAGACCACAGCAGCAACAAACAAGTCCTCTAATCACTGCTCCTGAGTCCTTTTCCCTCAGGTAACTGCCTTTTCAAGTTACGATACCTCTCCAGAGTGCACACAATTTTATCTTATGCATAACTACATAAATGAAATGTGTGTATGGATGTATTTTCCCAATTAAGACTTAAATGCACCATGCTATAAGCCTGATGTAGCTTTGTTTTCTGTATGAACAGCTATAATAATCCATGTATGGATGGAGAATGGTTTCTCAACTAGTCTTCCTCATGCTATCTTTCATTCCCCAACTTGACTTCATTTGTTTGACAAATTAGGGCCAAAGAACAAGAACTTCCAAAGCTCCCCTGATAATGGGCATGGTAGCACACACCTATAAACCCAGCACTCAGCACTCCCTGAATCAAATTTCTTTCCTTTTATTTCTTCTTTGACCATGACTATTAACAAACCACAAATAACCTCCCTCAATGAACATCAACCTTTCACCCACCTCTTGGAGTCCTAGCATTTATGTACCCTCTGTAAAGTTCCCAGAATTCCAAATGTCACACAATTGTAGAGACTATCTGCAGCTTGGAAAATCATGCTTCTGCTAGAGCACAAGGCAAATCATAGTCAGCTGCAGCGGACAGTTTGAAGCAGCCCTACATCCCCACACCTGGGATTAAACAAAAGCACAATATTATAATTTACTGTGGTTTTTTTTTTAAAGATGCCAAAATTTGAGAATTCGGTATCAGTCTCATAATGTGAATGCTTCAGTCATGTGGAACAGTGTCTAGAAAAGGCCCCACAAAAATGCAGTGAGTGCGGCCAAAGACTCACCAGCTCACAATACATGGTGGGGTTAAGTGAGTCAATGAAAAGCAGCATCTTCTAGCAGCAAAAGGACAATTATTTGATTAGATAACTTTTCATTAGGAACTCTCCAATTACTGCACATAACATATACAGTGGATTACAGACATCAGGTGACAGTCGGGTCCTGCCAGCCCTGTCCATTGGCATCCCACATCCAAGAGACTCTGACTTCTTTTAAAACTCTGGGCTTGGAGGAAGTAGCAGACAATCACCATCTGTCCACGTTTGTATTATGTACTGGACCTACTGCTCTGCATTTAAGGTACTATCTGTAAATGCTAGCCAGTTTCAACTAGCACCCAGCAGGAATAGGGAAAACTATTCCTATACTGAAGAGGAAATAAACTGACTTAAATATAAAGAGACTGGTACTGTCCAGGGAATGTAAAGGATTCTCAAAGGTAAGTTTTGACAAGGCTTGTGGTGACAAATGACATTAGCACACAGCTCATCCAGCAATAATGTGCCCAGAGATGGGATGTGTGAGAGAGGTGCAGTGCTGGAAAGACTTGTCTGTATATAGACAAGGAAAACCATCAAGACTTGAAGGAATGAGCAGTGTGAGGCAGTAAGCTAGAAAATGCACTACAGCTAAGAGGTCAAGTGTAAGACACGAGAGGCTGAAAAATACATTTGTAAAACAACCTCAAGCTGCCTGTAATTCCAGCACTCAGGAGGCTGAGACAGGAGGAATACTGGAAAAAAAAAAAGTAAAATAACTTTGAGTATAGAAACAAAAAAACAAAAAACAATGACAACAAAAATAACCCCTAGGAAATTCTGTTTGAGCCATGTAACTTATTTAGCTAAAGGTTATAACAAAATCTTTTTTAGGACAGTCAGTGTTATATGATCACTGCCAGCCATGTTTAGAATACTTTAATCACTATAAAAAGAAAGTATTCACCTTTTGGCAGTAAGCCTCCATTTCTCTTTCCCATAGCCCTAAGCAACCAAGTTATTTTATTTTATGTCTATGGACTTGCCTGCTATAAGTATTTCATGTAAGTGGGCTCTTGTGACATGAATTTTCTTACTGATTTTCTTTCCCTTAGAATAGTCTTTCCAAGATTCATCTATAGTGTGGCGTGTGCCAACACTTCAGTCACCCCAGTGGGTCACACACCGTTGTATAGATACTGCAGATTTTATTTCTCCATGCAATAGTTGATGAGCATCTGAGCTGTTACTGCCCTTTGGTGTTACATATAATGCTGCTAGGAACATTTGTGTGCAGACCTCTGTAGGGACATGTGCTCTCATGTCTCTTGAGATTATACCTAGAAAGAAATAGCTGGGTCACCTGCTCTTTAATCATTTGAGGAACTGACAGTTTCCTAAAGCAGCCAAAACATTTGGTTTCCCACAAGTCATGTGTGAAGGTTCCAATTTTTCTACATCTTCCTAATTATCTGTGCATTACAGTCATTCTAGCCAGTGTGAAATGCTATCTCAATACAGTGGACTTATGGTTAAGACCGCACTAAAGTCACGCTATAGAAAGTACTGAAGGATTTCAGTCAAGCTAACAATGTGATCAGAGCCACTGGTGGCAAGAACAACTCCCTTCACAGTCTTTTCATTATTCCAGCACATTTGTAACTGACTTCTGTTTATTAAAATAAAAAGTGCAAATATCCAAGAGGTTGATTTCAATTTTGATTGTTTGGCATATCCATGAGTGTTTGTGATCCTACATACAATAAACGTTAAAAAAAGAAAAAGAAACAAGACCTATAAAACTATAAAAATTCTGTAGCCTGTATTTCTATGAAAACATATTTATCAAAAATAACTTATATTGCTTTAAAATCAGGATTAAGTCTCCTCCTGATTTCTACACCATATATATATATATGTGTGTGTGTGTACATATATATGTATATATATATGAAGCATCCCAACATACATATATACTTACATACATACATATATATATATATTCATGTATTATATTTCAAGATTTTTATTTTTCTCTGCCTTTTATAACTGTTGGAGAAGCCAGCTCCTTGGGGAAGCTCGTGGGTAAGGGAGCGCCTGAAGGAGCTGGACAACTCCAACATTAGAGTTAGCTGAAACAGCTGAGGCTATTAGGGGTGTAATTATATTTTCTCCACTCCTCCTCTTCTATGGTTTAACTTGTGTTGCTTGTATAGTAGCTTCTCTTCTATATCCCTAATTCATTCTAGTATTCTCTTGACATAACCAGCCACTTTCAGACAAAAACTGAACACCTTTTTCAGTCAGGAGAACCATCTTTAAATCTTCTTCGCACTACAGTAGCACACTGATGACTCTCCTTTGTCTCTTCTCTGGATCTATCATGTTCTGTAAGTACTTTATGTTCCCCAACTCTTTTTGTATCCCTTATTCGTTCTGATTAGCTCAAACCTTTCCTTCATGCCAAAATTTGATTTTCTAACTTGCTTTATACTTCTTTTGTTGTTTTGTTTTTGAGCCAGGGTCTTTCTACCTAGCCCTGTCCTGGAACTCATTATGTAGACAAGGCTGGCCTTGAGCTCAAGAGACCTGCCTGCCTCTGCCTCCTGAGTACTGGGATTAAATGTGTGCACCACTCAGCTGCTTCTCGGTATTTCTAATGTATGTTTTATACATGTGGTTTAGGTTCTGAATTTATGGCATTGATTCTGAAATCTGGTCTTCATTTTGGGTGATTTTTTTCATCTTTGCTCTTTTTATTAAACTAATCTGCATAATAACACGTTTTGTGGTAAACTGTGTGAGATTTGCTTGGTTTGGTCCAGGGCTCTTTTCTCCCACATCACGTTACTCATCTGCCTGTGCATGTGTCTCTCGCTCCTCTGCATCCCCACCTTCCCTTCCTGGCTGCTGTACCATTTCTGTTTTTCTTGCTCATCCTTCCCATGGGCAAGCTGTCTTGGCTACTGTTTGCTCAGATACAAGAAATGAATTCACTTTGGTGCCGTCTTCCCATCTTAACTGGCTCTATTTTTTCCTGTTATGAATCTGTATTTTGAACCTTGGATGTTATTTTATGCCTTTTTTAAAAAAAAATCATAAGTCAGAGGGAAAGAAAGGAGAAGAACAAGGTAGATGCTTTCTCTGTGACTCAACAGTAATACTCAGCTGAAATGTAGTAAATGGTGGATCCATGATTCAGAATTTAAAAAAATCCTGGCCAGGGTTTATACACCCTTTTAGAAACCAGATGAATCTATTATGGTACCGTCTGTGTCCTTGGCAGAAGCCCAGTAGAAAGCAGCCCTGTGGATTCATAAAAAGCAAGGAGACCTGACAATGAGTCAGGGACTGGCTGCTGTGTTGGTGAGAAAAATCTATGTAGTGGTATACACACTCTTGGTATTAGAATCTTAATTTGACAGTGTCAATCAGCTGCCTTTGTTCCCTGAGTTCTATTCCAGGCATTTAGTTCACAGAAACTCTTGCTTAAGTTTTGCTGAAAGATGTACCTCACATTACTTACAATTGTTAAAAGCAAGCAAGCAAACAAACAAACAAGAAACTCCTTGCTCAAGTTTGATGAAACAAAGATGTATGTCACCTTACTTACAATTGTGAAAATGTTATAACATTAAATAATAAATTAATCACAGAATATTAATGATATGATGATTAGACTAATTTGATCACAGTGACTTAGTTTCCTTCTTAGTAATCAGGGTAGGAAGCACAAGGAAAGGAACCTACTGTCTTCTCCCGCCTCCAACAAGGTCAAGGACCAGAAGAATCTCTAAGAGGCATAGCCATGTCCTATCTGTATCCAGAAGCACTGGTTGTCTATACTACAGCATAACCATGTTCCTTCACGGTCAAAACAACACAGCCTGAGGTTTCATTTCACTTAAAGCTAGGTAATTGTGCTGTGCAAATGTGCTATGCAGAAAGTGGTACATCACACACATATATATGCACAGACAACAATAGTGGTTCATAACATCAGTGGAATAAAGTAAATTATAATTTTGTTTCAAAATTGCATATTCTATGAAGAAACAAAATTAGAGTTCATATACTGTTATTACCCCTTCAATAGTATGATTAGGCTCTCTAGACTTTTATGTTTAATTATTTGAGCTTTTAACATGAACTACATCTAATATTACATACTTTTACTACAAAATTTATACATTTTGCTACTTAGAGTGAAAAGTATATACAAACATGCATTCTTTTTTAACAAAGAATTGAGAAAAAAATCGAAACAGGCAAATTCCTACTAACTAATTTTTGCAGGACCAACACTGGCTTCTCATTTCACAGGTTTTTATAATAAATTGTCTGAAGTGTGTGATTACTGCTAACACTTCATAATTATAGAATATTTGTACATAAACCATAGGGCTGAGAACAGACTAAATGGCCTATTATTCTCTGAATAAACTTTTAAGGTAACTAAAGAAATGTTATAGATCACGCTTCATGACAAAGGCCTAAGTACCCGTCTATATTATTTGACTTCACTGAAATTCCTTATGTCAAATGTCAACTGTAATATGCCCCTTTGAGTGCCTTCTGTATGTCAATGTGTCAGCCACTTGAATGCAATTAACAGTAAACACATGTGGTTTAGAGAGGTTCTCATCAAAACATGTTTAAAGATTTGGAAGAAAGGGGAGTGCAACCCCTCCTGGTGACTAAGAACATTTTACACAATTAAGTACAGGCTTTCCACAATGAATGAATATTAAATTCATTGCCTCTTTGCTATTAATTCTTTTTGACCACATTTGGGCTAAGTGTGTAGCAGAATTTATTTTATGTTCCTAGTCCTTTAAAAGACTATATGCCCCTCAGTGTCAGTTGCCTCTTGGAATTCTGGGAACAGGAGAGGCTATAAAAAGCCAGCAGAGGGTGAGCCAGGAGAGTAGGATTCAAGGGCAGCAGAGAGGCGGTTCCAGGAGACAGAAGAGTAGGTTCAGAGAGCAGAGTGAGAAGAGATGACAGTTGGTGACAATCAAGACAGGAGAGGCTGAGCTGAGCCAGAGAAGACATTGCTAGGAGACACAGAAGAGTTCAAAAAGTACTGAATGGAAAGAAAAAAATAAAAGCTACATAAGGTATCAATTTTTATATGTGTAAATTTTTGGCCATTTACTCCCCTTTCACTCTTAATATCTGTGGTGGTTTTCTCAATAAAAAATCTGTATCAATATAAAGATGACAAAACCAGACTTAGCTGTTTCATCTACAGATCAGGCATTACTGAGAGCTTTCACTTTGGCAAGACCACTGACCATCCTATCCAGGAACGTTTTTTAGCTCAAGTGACCAAACTCAGACGCTTAAAGAACAGCAGAAAGGAACTGACAAACCAAAAAGCAAACTTCAATACAAAACATAGGTCTTTGATAGGTAACTGCTATGCTCCTTTATAACAAAGTCCACAGGCTGGAGAGATGGCTCAGCGGTTAAGAGTACTGGCTGCTCTTTCAGAGGTTCAATTCCCTGTAACCATACGTGGTTCATGACCATCTGATACAGGGGGATCTGATGCTCTCATCTGGCATGCAGGTATATGTGCATACAGACCATTCACACATTAAAAAAGAACACACACACACACTCCACAGATGAAAGAAGCACACTTTGTGGGAATTAACAAGGCAACAAACTGAAACTTACAAATGGAGCACGTCTAATATTATGAATACCAATAAGAAGAAACAAAATTACTTTTTATCTTCAGTTTCTTCCCAAAACATTCTCTTGCAGTTGGTTTTGTTTACTTTTCTGGAATAACTTTAAGGATAACTGTTAAGATAATGAAATTAAGTGTCTAAATCTCAAAAGCATCAGAATTGATCCTTTACTCTCAGGATACAATTCTCAATCTTCAAGGTCAAAAGTTTAGTTTTCAGTCTACACAAGATTATCCTCTGCTCAGCACTGAATGTACATGAATATGCAAATAAATGAATTAAACCTAGAGGTAGGAGAGGACTCATTGGCTAAGAGCACCTGATTCTCTTTCAGAGAACCCAGGTTTGACTTCCAGCACCCACATGCCAGCTCGCAAGCATCTGCAACTCCAGTCCCAGGGGACCTGACAGCCTCCTCTGGCCTCTAGACACCAGGGATGCATGTGGTACAGACATATATGAAAGCACAACACTCATATACATAAGAATGAATAAACAAATACAAGTAAATGAAACTTTAGTCATCACAGCTAAAATAGTATAACTGTTTATATTGATCTGACTGGGTCATGTCATGACTGATGTCATGTCAGTTCAATGTAGGCCTGCTCACCCTCAACACCTCAGGCTCATTTCACCTCATGTGCCTACACTAGCGAATGGGAGCCATGATGCTTTCTGCTCCACTCCTGTCCACGCCCATGTGCACACTGCCCTGAATGAACTCTTCTGAGTTACGTATAGCACCTGCTGGTCTGCGCCAAAAATCAGCTCTTACTGCTTCTCAATAATTGACTACGAACACATTTCAAGTCTTTTCCTGGAAAAAATATTATTTAATGTAATCTTTGTATGTTTTGAACCATTTCAGTATAAAACTGTGTATTAAGTTCCTAGCTTCTCTTTCTGTGTCATTAATGAAGTCTCCAAGCAGATGTACCTAATTCCATCCTTTCCTATACAAAATCTCTGTGGTCTTTGTTGACTCATTTTAGCAAAGTACAGCTAGGTTTTAAAACATATAAGTCAATGGACAGAACAATCATCTGTAAAACCATATGACAATGTGTCCAGCAAATATGTAACTGAGAAACAAAATTCAAAGCTAAATCAACAATCTAAATAAACTATTAAAGTTTCAGGCAGTTTCCATATTTAAAATTTTCAAATTAAATAAATGAATTACATTGGAGATTCCATGGTAATAATGTAGGAGAGGGAAATTCAGTTGTTATGTTTTTGATCCTAGAAACTTTATGATTAGTCAACAGTTCCAGAAAATAAATAAAACACAGCAAGACCAAAGCTACACACACATATATAAAATAACTAATATTCATTCCCAAAGAAAAATGTAATTTATAGAGACAGGCTACAAAGAACTCATCCTGTGTGCTCCTTGTGCAGCTGAATTCCAAATTACACAAACAATATCAAGCTTACTTCAGCTTTTCTGCTCCCTCAACACCCTGCAGAAAGTATCTTTCCCTTTTTAGGTTGCGTCAAATCGTCTATTTCTGACCCCGCCCACCACAGATCAGTCAGTCCCCTTGAAGCCCCATTCTCTGCTACTGTACAATTATATACTTTCAGTCGCTTACTGTCAGCTCACGTCACTCTTTGCCCTTGAACAGACAAGGTCCTGGGGTAATCTGAGCATTCTGGAATCCCCACAGAGGTAGGTAATGGGGAACACACAGTAAATGCTCACAAAGTCTGGCTGCTGAGTCACAAATAGGGCAAACCGATGAGAACTAACTCAGCTGGTTTTCTTAGTTAAAAATTAACCATTTTTAGTATGTATCATTGCAAGGGCTTTAAGGAAGCTAGACATTAATCTTAGCTATGCTGACAATATATATGGTAGCTACAGATGTGAAATCTGGGAATGCCTGTTCTTTCATATCTTACCATGAAAAAAACCAAAGAAGAGACTGTTAGTCTAAACACTTGTAGACTATAAACTTCATTTCCACATCATGAAATGCTAAGAAACAATTATACTTGTAGTACTTTATCTTGTAAACGTGGAGGGAGGAGCCATGCTATGGCTGTGTGGAGTTCTATTTCAGTCTCTGTTCTAACCGCACTGGCCCTTTCTGACGTCCCTGAGAGCCAGGCACTGCCTAAAAACACTCATAGGATGAGTATAGCGACACAAATAGAAAATAGTTCTCTAATTCCTTTCAATTACTAATGTCACTAAAGTGTAAACTTTAAACTTACCCATTTCTACTGAAAACTCTCAGCCATGCTTTGAGGTTTGGTCCTAACAAACATAGACAAGGTACTGTAGTAAAAGTAGACAAAACTACTGCAAATAAAAATGTTTCCAGCACCAACCTAGGAGAAAAAAACCACTGTTACTTTTCAGAAGTTGTAGAGGTACATGTATATAAAGCATACCTAATTATCGTGGTAAGTGCACCCACTACTCCAGTATCTCCTTTATACTTCACTTCAAAAACTACCTGAGCCCTGTTAAATAAGGACTAAATTACTCTATAAGCCAAATTACCTGGTTTTAATCATAGATTTCAAAATGTTAAAAATCTGAAGATTCATTTTTTTTGCCTTCTTGCAAAAAAAAAGAAAGGAAAAAGACATCTCAATTTTAAATAATTAGCTTTCTTTCTTATCATTTTCCAGAACTCTCAAAGTTGAACTGTCTTTTTTTCCCACATGAAGAGGCTAAAGATCAGCAAATATTACCTCAGGAGTTTATGACTAAGGTCTAATAATGTACATTTAGATACAACCTGTAACTATGAAACACATTGTGCATTCATTGATTCTTTTATAATGAACAGACAGAAACCATTTTTCATGACAAGACTTTCCTGCTCTGCCTAAAATAGAACAATCTGTTAGTTTAATGTGTGTATACAACTGTGTGTATGCCTCTGTGTGTCTGTGTGTGTGTGTGTGTGTGTGTGTGTGTCTGTAGCTACATGTGTATGTGAAATCATTCCTTTCACCATCATTGTTAATCACTGATAAACTGAAATGTCTCATGTAAGAAATATTTATGAATTTAGCTTCCACTAATTTGAACTTGGTCCAGTTTTAAAAACTATTAAATTTTAATATAAACATTGGTATTTGGTAAAGGAATCTAGAATCACATTTATGAATCACTGAAATGCTATCTATAACCGATCTGCACACACTGCAATAGTGAGTTGCCTGCAGAATCCAGGCGTGCTGGCCTGTAGCCTTGGCTGGCGACAGCTCTCAATACCTCCCATATCATAACCCGCTTAGAGCACTGGCAGATTTGTTTTTTTTTTTAATTTTTGGTAATGCGATTCCAGAGTTGTTAAATACAATTTTGTAGATGACCACACTGTGTATGCCCACAGGCTGAGCATCTAGAGGTTTGTAACAAGCACACATTTACTGCTATAGTAAATAGTAATGGCATTAATATCCCCTGCTTACGATGTACAGCTGGGTACCAGAAAGCTACCAGCTGAAATGTGTGAAGCTTACTTGTCGTGATGTTTTTATACAACAGTACTGAAAACAGGACAATGACAACTGTCCCCTACCTTGGTCCATGAACCAACCCCACTATGGTTCCATTCTAGCTGCTAAGAGTTAGCTATTACATACAGTAAGACATAAAGTAAATACTCAAAACTCACTCTATTAGTGGTGCTCCATATAGAACAAAAATGATATGAAGGAAAAAACAGGACATAAGAAAGTAGACACAGCATTTCAAAATTCGGGTTACCTAAAAGAAAAATGAAGAATCTGAAGACTCGAGAAGATACCTAAAAAGCCATAAATTCTCCCATTTTACATAAATACAACTTGTTTCCATGATGTCTAAAACAGCTGAACATTCTGTTGGATAACTTCAAACTGGAGCACATGTCTTACCACATACACAGCTCTCAAAACAGACTACAAAAAAACCTTAAAAGCTGCGGCCAGCAAGTAACAGAGGTAAGAGCACTCCCCTCCACGCCTGAGCACCTGAGTTCAATGACTGGGACCCACATGATAAAGACCTAGCCTCTGACCTCCATATGAGAGCTGTGTTGTATGTACAGTTTAAAATGTTAACATGTGTTTTATAAATACGTCGCTTGAAGTTTCAGATCATGTTCCAGGCATGGGCCTATTAGTAGATGTTCAAGTGTTTTGTGTGTGTGTGGCTTTTTTAAATATTGTTTATAATATGAATATGATTTGGGAAATTATTTAGCGTTTTGCTTTTTAGATGTAATTTACCCAGTTTTGTTTTAAAATGAAAAAAAAGTATAGCATTCATTATTATTTATAGGTAATTCATGTGTCTCATTAAGGTCGCTGTGGTTTTTTTGTATCTCAACATTCTGTTATCAATATTTCTTAAGAATTAATAATATCATAATCACACCATATAAATAGAAATCAATTTTGGTTCTTATGCTAGTATAGTGGGTAGTGTATATTGTGTGATATTTGTCTTTTAAATGAAAAAGGATTATATATTTTGTGTGCTTGTGTGTGCGCGCACATATGTGTTTAAAATGTTCTAACAGGAAATTATACATAGTATTGAGTATTCAGTGAGGATTTTAATTTAACATAATTGTCCAGTGGCATAGCACAGTGACTATTCCAGAAAAAATTAATTCTAATATCTGAAAACATTTAACTGTTTAGTCAAGGAAGGCCACATATGAAATAACAGTTGCTATGACTTCATTTGAAATGAATTCTAGAAAACTCACTTATTTAAGGAGTACAAAAATATGGGCCTGGACTTGACCCCTAGCTGAGGGAGCTACTGACAGCTTATGGCTACTAAGGTAAAGAAAGTCGGTTTTCTTTGGGAGTGTGGTCCCTGGTAGGCTGACCAAGCTCCAGTGGATGGCTCCATATCTGTTTAGATATAGGCTTCTCAAAGTTATAACAACGACAAAGGGTTATGAAGTTGGCCAAGGGGTAGGAATAGAGTAGGAGATGAATGCATGTGATCAAAACACACTGTGTGCATGTATGAAATTATCAAACAATAACAAATATACTTTAAAAATATACATGGCCCAGGGAATGGCTCAGTCAGTAAGCAACAAGGACCGGATTCCTGGAACCACGGTAAAATGGGGCATGCTTGTAATCCCAGCACTGGGGAGAGACAGAGGACCTCCATCTAGCCTAACTGGTGAGCTTCTGGCCACTGAATGTCCTGTACAGAGCAGGTGGACAGTGTTTCTAAAGATAACACTTGAAGTTGTCCTCCAGCCTCTAAAAGCATTTGCATGTAATGCAACCCCTCCCTCCACGCACACTCCTAAAAAATGTACAAAAATAAATTAAAATAAACTGCAGTGTCTGGTAAGTTATCTTCAGTGATGACATAAAACCATGCTTATGCAGGTCATTTACACTGTGACGCATTGAAGGAGTCATAATTCCACAATTAATGCACGAGGATCTATCAAACCCTGTAGGACAGTAACAGGCTACTGCTTTGGGAGGTGGGACTTGGTTCCCATACACTGTAAATAACTCGATAAGGACATAGCAATACTTCATTCTTACACTATAACCTCCACCTAAAAACTGGTTCTGTAGAAGTAACCCTTACCTTATGTGATAATGAACTTCTTTTAGAGGACACATTTGGTTTCACTACTAAGTATAACAAGAGATTGACAGCCGTCACAAAAGCAGAGCACGTGCACAACCAGGTCAAGTGAGTTTCCAACACTGAGAAGTTGTCCAAGAAGACGGATGGAATACAAATGCTTAGGAAAATTGAAAATATGCACAGAAGATTGGTATAGAGAAGTCTCTTGATGTCAGTCTCTTTCATGGTGTTTTCTTGGGTAGCTATCTAGTAGAAAACAAGAAAAGAAAAACATGTAATAATTTTTTTCCATGTCCCAAACACTTCAACATGCTAAATATAAACCATGTACTAATAATTTTCTATAAGCAATATATTTGTTTCAAAACACAGAACATGCATATGTAGATTTTAATCATTCCTTTAGATATCTCTAATATGATACAAATATCTTTCAGAGCTTCAAAAAGAAAAACTCAGTAAAAATTTAAATATTTGTGACTGTTTTCTTCAAAGGGGGCATGTATCAGACACAAGCAACTAATTTTACTTTTTGGCCAAAATCAGGAAGATGAAATCACAGCAGTATCCAAATGACAACTTAGATATGCAAATGGTGAAGAACCATAGTAAGCCGGTCATTATGCTAAGGGCTCAGTGTCTGACACAGATGCTAAATTCTAGTAAAAGCAGAACATGAGGGGTTGGAGAAACAAGGGTTACTGTCTCTAAATACATTTGACTTAAAGAACAGTTTTTATGTTATATTGACTAAAATAAGAACTTAAAGTAACAAATGTTACAGTGTGGTAAAAATCTGGCCCCAAAAAGAACATCCACACAGCAGGGAAGAGGAACTAGCAGGGAAGAGGAACCAGCGGGGAAGGTAAAAGCGCAAGTCTGGGCATTGTCCTATTAGCCCTCATTTAATAACCACTATCGTTTTCGAAAGCAAATATGATACTGATTAAGCAAACTGGATAAACAAGTTAGCAGATACAGTCAAGGTTACACACACTAAAGCCATTTCAAGCACCGCCTCTTTAACATGAAGATATCCTTCAGGGTCGGGAGAAGACTGAATAGCAATGAAAAGACTTGGGCAAAGTTTTTCAGATTCTCCCTTCCGCTGCCGGGTCAGGCAGGTAGGGAGATCAGAAATCCCTCCTCTGAGCAGAGCGCGTCTCTGGGCCACCGGTAAATTCCCATCTAATAGGGCGAGCGGTACCCAAACGCAAAGGCTTGTTGAATGGAGCCCTTCCTCGGACAGTGGCGGGTGAGTTCCCCCAGCACACCACACCTGGGAAGCCGCCCTCCGGAGTCGCGATCCACGAGAGTCGAGTCGAAAGACGTTGCTGCTCCCGAGCCCTCCTAAGCAGCCTTTGCCCAGGTGGGGACCACAGCTCAAACCCACCCAGGTGGTTCTGTCCCAACCTCGGACGGCGCGAGTGTGGACAACTGAGGAGCGTCATCAGAGAGAGCCCGTGCGGCTGACCCGGTGACCTGCGAGACGGTGACAGAGGGTCGGTGCCGCGGACAGAGGCTGGCATCTCAGAGGGTCGGTCGCGCAGGGCATCCTCTGGTCCGCAGGAAGCGTGGCGCCCTGGAAGCCACCGCAGCGGTCCGCGGAGCGACCTGCACCCGCCCTAGGCGAGCGTGAGAAGCTTCCGGCCGGCTTACCTAATTCTCCCGCCCGCCGAAGGCAAGGGGACGCCACCGCCTCCCACCCTCAGGTGTGATAGCTACCAGGGTCCTTCGCGCAGGCTCAGACCAGAAGGCGGGGACTCACAAGCGCACAGCCAATCGTTGAAGAGGAGAGGCGGGCCAACGAAAGAAGCCACGCCCATCAACTCGCGTTTATCCCTCCCGCGACTTTCGAGTTGCTGGATAGGCCGGAGCAGGAGGGCTGAGACTACGGAAGCAAGCTGACGTAGCCGGAAGAGGAAGTCTTCTCAGCTGTGTTGTTGATTATTTTGGCAGCTGCCTCGGCTTTGCGGGTTGAGGGGGATAGGGACACCCCGTGGAAGAATGGTGTGTGAAAAGTGTAAGTTAAGGCGCTGCTTCTGTGGGAGGTGGAGGCTGGAGGAACCTGACGAAATTCTCTTGGGATTTCGGCCTTTGCTTTTCCCTCTGTGATATAACCTTTGTCTTCCTTTCCTGCCCTGCCCTTGCCTGTCCCGGGACCATATAGCCCTATGCTTTGGGTTCAGAATGGTCTCAGTTCTGCTCCTCTCTGTTTGTTTCTGTTGTCCTCGAGCCCTTCCTGGATCTCTTAAGCTACAACTTCTTGATTGGCTCCCAGAGGCTTAAAATGGATCTTCAAAATCTCTCTGGTAGCATCTAGAGTTGCCAGATGTAACAAATATAAATTCCAGGCTCTCAGTTACATTTTTAAGATTACAAGCAATGATTAATTTCTAGTATTTTAATATGTCCTGTATAATACTTAAATCTTGACCTTTTTGTTGTTCCTTAATACAAAAACATGCCGCATTTAATACAGATTTTACTTTAAAAATTACTTAAGTGGTTATCTGAAATTAACTTTAATTGAATATTTTGTACCATCCCGTCAATTCATTGATACTCACAGCATTGGGTCAGGAGAGAGTCTCATCATCACTGGAGAAATCTATGTCGTCACCCCTAGCTTTTTGAGAGGTCTTTTAAACCCTTTTAGTTACCATTCAGTAATTCCAATGAAACCCTTGAAATTTGTTGAAAATATTTGATTTTTTTTTAACTGCAAAAGCTGATGATTTGTTTAAAAACAACTTTCTTCTCTTGATCTCTTTCTTGGGCTAGACAGCCTTCTCTGACAAAATTTCAGCTCACATCTCAGTTACTGTTTCGTATACACAACCCATTTTATTCATCTCCTCAGTACGTAGAACTCTGGACACAGACACCCCAAGGTAGCTGTACCATCAGACTCAGCCACCATTCTTAAACAGTTTTTTTATTCTTTTTGAAAGTGGGGAAAATGTTTTATTAAATGTGGCTTAAATGTATTTAGATTGTGAAGGTGTCCTTTGTGCTATACCATAAAAGGTCATTTCTATTACTACTTACTTCTCTTCTGAAAAATCTTACCTTTTATTATTTGTAACCTCCTAGTCTGTTTGCTCATTGAACTCACCCTGTAAGTAAACTGAAATCTTGCTCATACAGAAGCTGCAATGTCAGGCAGTCACCTCAGTTCTGTCTTTCCTTGTATCATAAATTGTTCAAAAAAGTTATTTTGTCTCCAAATTTTCAGAGTTACTTCTTAGAACTTGACAAGTACAAACTGCTTTCTATACTAAATGAACCTTCAAATGTTCTCTGGTAAATGTCTTTCATTTACTGAGTTCCAGGGAGTTTGGTTTGCGTCTGCTTCATTTCTCTTGCTCCGTTAGATCCTTGAGGAACGTTTGGCCTCAGGTAGCACATCCATACCAGTGAGTATCCAGTCTACTTCTCCACCCTGACCTTTTCCCTACTTAAACAGTAAGAAATAACTGTCCGTTTGGAGCTCGATGTTCGAGGCCCTCTACAGACAAAGACCTAGCTTATCCTTCCAACCTCGGTTCACCCCTTTCACGCTTGCGTTAGCCAGATTCCTCTGTTACTGTTGTGCCCCCTGAACATCCCGTGCCTGTCCTCGGGGTGTGTACTTTAGCTACTGTTTAACTTCATCTTCCTCATGTACCTTACCAGATGTTTAAACTCTATCTCATTGGTTCACAATTATTATACTTTATTTCCCAGCTTATATTTTTACTGAAGGCTTCACTTTTTAAAGTCTCTAATCACTTTGAAAATCTAATGAACGCTGTAGAGTCTTAGCAATAAAAGCTTATAAACACACATGCTAGGTTTCTGTTCAGTTCTGCCTGGTTCATTTCTTTCCTATGATCTGCCTACAAGCTCTTAAGGAACTAGAGAACTTGGGTATGAGCCCCTGAATCTAGATTCGTGGCTTTGTTTGCATCAGTACCTCGAATAGTGCTTTGTTCATCCTAGGTGATTAGAAAATGTGGGAGGAATGAGTAACTTTGTTAGAATTGTTTAAAGTGTAATCAGTGAAGGCCTGTTGTTGGAGCATCTTATTGTCCTTTAGTTTCATTTAGAACCAATATCTGTTGCCCACAGTTACTGTCTTAAGTCTTCATTCATTGGTTTCTACCCTGGCATTAGTAGGCTCCTACTGTAATCTGACTTTTCATAGCATTATGTACTTCAGACATGATACAATATATTTATCATTTTTAAATCATTATTGTAAAGTTAGCAAAGAAATGAGTTTCATTATTTTGTTTCCACACAGTTTGCTTATTAGATGACGATTGTACTCTTTTGCTATCTTGCTACCCCAGGTGAAAAGAAACTTGGCAGAGTTATCACTCCAGACACATGGAAGGATGGTGCCCGGAACACCACAGGTAGTGTCTGCTGGTAGGAGATAGGAGCTCGGTCAAGCACTTGTGGACACTGCTGGAGTGCTTCACTGTTTGCAGAGTGCAGTGTTAGGTGCTGAGTATCTTGTCCATTAAACACAAAGAGGACCGGATTCTCTTGTGAAGTCTTATCTTTTCATCATCTGAGTTACATTTATGGATTCCTTATATAGTCAAGAAGTATTAAAATTATTATTTAAATATATGCCTATTTGATTCAGCTTAATAAGGTCTGTATTTAAAGTTCCTTCCTACATCTAAGTTTTACATTCTAGAACAAACCTAGACTGCTTTCACTTTTTTATTAAAGCCATACAGCAAGGCCTGGTGTGCTAATGCACACTTTTCCTCCCAGCATTCAGCAGGCGGAGCTCTTGACTTCAAAGCCTGCCTGGTCTACAGTTGAGTTCCAGAACAGCTAGGGGGCTACGCAGAGAAACCCTGTCCCCCAAACAAAAGAAAACACCACCACCACCACCACAGCAGAATATATCTTCAATGGTGGGGGAACCCAGTGTTTTTCTGTTTTCATTCTCTGATATCAAAGTGCACAGATCTTACACATACAGGAGCGTGTAAGCCTTGTCAAAGCACCACTTTCAACCAGTACACTTTATGCAGTGTTCATTGAGAGCTGGCTATTGTATGAGGATTTTAAACATTAGAGTAAGGGTTGTTTATTGATAGAAAGTCAAAGAGTGAACTTGGGTGTTACATGGTATATGTTAAATGCACAAGAGTACATTGACTGACAACACATGCACTTGTTTCTTTTTAATATATAGAAAGTGGTGGAAGGAAGCTGAACGAAAATAAAGCTCTGACTTCAAAAAAAGCAAGGTAAGTGAGAACACCCCTGGGGCAGTCATGACGTCCCGTTTTTAAGTGGCAAGCCTAGTGCAGTCCACTCTCGCCTGATCCCAGTGTGTGTCATATTTGCATACAAAGGCAGACTGTTTGCTATAGGCCACTTCTCCACCCTGTACCAGCATATATCGATATTAGTGCTACTTTCTACTATTTTAACAAAACACATGATTTTTATTTTATCTACTTGTTAATTCACCTACAAATCAAAGGCACAAAGGAAATGGGGAAAAAAACATAAGCCTTGGAGTTGGCCCTGAGTTTGAATCTGACTCTGTCTCTCTAGTCACATGACCTGAAGTTTCTTACCCTTTCTGAAATGCACCTTTCATCTGAGAATGAGAACAAAATCTCTGCAGTTTTGGCACGATGCTTCATTATATTAAATTTAAACTTTCACATGAGTCCTTCCCGCTGCTGCCCACTGCCTTTCTTCCTTTTCCCACAGTGAAGGGTTACTAGCCAGAATGGTCACGTAGAAAGGTCACATAATTCCTTTGTTTAAAGCCTTCCATTGGTTTTCCTTTTCCGGTAGAATAGAATCTGAGCTCTCTACTACGTTCTTACAAGTCTTCCATGATATGACAGCTTCTTCTTCTGAGATCCTGCTGTCACCTAAGGACGTGTATGTTCGCTGCTCTGGGATTCCTCCTGACTTCTTGTTACTTGAAACTTGGCTGGGATCTGGTCTCAGAGAGGAGTCCTTAACCAGCATTCATCTCTTCACCACCACAGCTTGCAGCTGGGATTTTCTTTGTAACACTAGTTTGGTGAGGGCAGGACATTTGTGATGTCCATGTTTGGTATTTAGAATGGTGTTTGGGAATAGTAACTACTCAGTCGATATTTGCTAAATGAGTAAGTAGCCACTGTGTGCCATTATCCTAGGAGTTAAAAGAAGTGAAAATAAAGCTCTTCCTTTATAAAGAGGCTGGCACATAGCATCATGCTATATATTGTTGCTTGACGATGCTTTCCAAAACCAGTTTTTACTAGTTACTTACATAAATTGTGCAACTTCATATACAGTCAATTCCTTTATGCTCTTAAATTTTTCTGATATTTCTAAAGTGTAGCTATTATTTTTGAGTACTCTAGCTAGCTTGGTTTAGAAAAAATACTACTGTATTACATTAAATTTTCAGTACCATTATTTATAAGGAGCAAGAAACTCTGGGAGGCTGGAGAAGTGGCTCAGAGGTTAAGCGCACACACAGCTTTTGCAGATTGTCTGAGTTCAGTTTGGACATCAAGGGCTCACAAACTGCCTGTAACTCCAATTTCAGGGGATCCAGCACTGCTTTCTGGCCTTAGCAGCACCTGTAACTCCAATTTCAGGGGATCCAGCACTGCTTTCTGGCCTTAACAGCACAACCTCTCACAAACACACATGTAAACATAATTTTAAAAATAATAGAATCTTTAGAAAAAGAACAAAACCCCTGCCAATTAATGGTAAAAGTTATTTGGTTAAAATGTCATTTTAGAACAATAAAAATATTGTTTCAGAAAAGGACTCTAAACATTCAAATCTAAACAAATTTTACTTACTCTTGTGGGAGTAAAATGACTCAGTTTAGAAAAGTTAACCTCTAAAAATGGCTGTTATCTAGCCATCATGGTACATGTGGGAAGCTGAGCAGGAAGATAGTAAATGTCATGACAATATGGGTTATGGAGCCAAAAAGTCTTAAACAACAAAGGAACAAACAAGTAAAAGGTATATTGAAAATAATGGTGCTAGAGAGATGGCACAGGGGTTAAGAGCACTGGCACTCCTCCAGAGGACCTGGGTTCAATTCCCAGCACCTGTATGGTGGCTCACAACTGTCCCTAACTCTGGTCCCAGGAGATCCAGTTCCCTTTTCTGGCTCCCACAGGCACAACCCTCGTGACACACAGACATATATGTAGGCAAGATACCTATACACATAAAATTAAAATACATAGATAAAGGTAAAAAAATTTTTTTTAAAGAAAAGAATATCCCATCCTGTATCCCAAACAAGATACCAGGACTATGATGTTTCATAAAGAAAATATAAATAGCTATTTTGGAGGAAGGCAAACAGCAGTTTTGGGAGAATTATTTCTTATAAAGTTATTTGCCCTTTGTTTCCTATAGGATACCATGTTCATATAGTAGAAAAGCCTTATCCAAAGGGATTAGTCTAGCCACTTGAAAATGCTTGTTAAAGTGAGTAGTCATTAGGAGATGTACCTGTTTTATTTTAAAACAAACTGTAGATCTATTCATCTATTGTTGGATATTGAGATTAAGCTTTTACAGTCAGGTCTACTGACGAGAGTTTTATATTCTCACATAAACCATCACTAGAATATATATTTTGTACCTTCAGAATGGAGCAAACACTAAGCCAGGTGTGATGGCACGTGCCTGTGATCCCAGTGCTGTGTGCTGGTGACAGAAACATCAGGAGGTCAAGGTCATCCAGCTGGGTTCACCAAAGAAGGGGAGGGGTGTTCAGGGAAGGGGAGTGGTCCTGGAGAGAGGACCTGAGTTTGGTTCTCAGCACCTACATTATGAATCTCAAAACTACCTGTAACCCATCTCTAAAGGACCCGAACCCTCTGGCTTCCACATACACACACACACGAAAGTTTCTATTGTAGTATAAATATTTATCTTTTTTTTAATTCTCTAGGTTTGATCCATATGGAAAGAATAAGTTCTCCACTTGCAGAATTTGTAAAAGCTCTGTTCACCAGCCAGGTTCTCATTACTGTCAAGGCTGTGCCTACAAAAAGGGTATGTGTCTTTAACTTAATCTTTTGACTTATATCAAATTTGTCTCATTAGCTATTGGTTTAAAAAACAGAAAGGAGTAACCTTTCATAAGTTGCTAGTCAAATACTCCTTTTTACTAAGAGAAAATAGAATTTAAAATAAATTTGTAGTCAAAAGGATATTCCTTTTCCTCTTTTATGATGTTTTGAAGTTCTTACAGATTCTGTCTATCCTTCTATCTGTGTGTCTGTGTCTGAGTGAGTATGTGTGTACATGTGTGTGCAGCTCACCTAGGCATTAGGCAGGTGTGCTCAGAAGCCAAAAGAAGGCAGTGTGTATCTTTCTCTGTTACTGCACCTTTTGAAGCAGGGTCTCTCCCTGAACCTGAGGCTCCTTTTTCTCAGTTGGGCTAGAAGCCAGCAAACCCCAAGGATCCTCCTGTCTGCACCCAGCTTGGATCTGAAGTTATGGGCCTTGTGAGCATATGTGAATGTTGAACTCCAAACTCAACTAGTTTACATGATTACAGAGCAAGTGCTCTTAACCAGTGAGCCATCTCTCCAGTCCCACTAGGTGAACTTTTAAGCTTTAGATTAACATAAATAAACCAAGCAGTTGTACTACTTGCTTGCTCACATGTTTTCTTTTGTTTCAGGCATCTGTGCGATGTGTGGCAAAAAGGTTCTGGATACCAAAAACTACAAGCAGACCTCTGTCTAGATATGTTGATGAAGATTCTGAGTCCACGATTGTACTTTGTGCTTCAACTGTCAAGGCATAGCACAGATGTCCGTCTTACAAGATAACCTGTCTGAAGATGAAAGACTCAGTCTGAAGCAGGGTGGCTGATCAGTATTGATTTGTCTGCTCTCATGAAATTTTGAACAGCAAATGATATAACCAGTGTTCTGCCTTAAGTGGTTATTTTCCTTGTGAGCATTTTACTGAACTAGATAAGTGACAGAATTAATGTTCCTGACTTCCGTACGCACTGTCTACTCAAAATATTTATATACTTAATGAATAAGGTGTTCCCAGCTTCTGTACGCACTGTCTACTCAACATTGTCCATATAATTCTTATCTGATCCATGCATTTTATTTATAGATATTGCAAATGTGAAATTACTGATCCTTTTCTTGGAATGTGACATCCAGACTTCAGATTTCTCTCTTATTCACAAACATCACAGTTCTTAGAGTAAGCAGCACCTTAGTTAAGTGCATTTTCATGAGCTATAAATGTTTGAGACCATTATTGCAGAGTGGTTCCTTAGTGACCAGTCCTGTTGCAAGTCTAAGACAAGTTGCATTTTTTATTTAAATTTGCTGTTGATGCTGTCGTGCAGTTCCTTTCACGTGTGACTGAGGGCCATGGGGCCCGACCGTCCAGGCTTGCACTGAAGTTCAGAGATGTGCATTCTCAGCATCATCTTACAATCAAATGGGGATAGATTTCTTCTGTTTTGGAATGTTCTTTGAAGCAGGAAACAAAACTTTCCTTAACTTCCCCCCACTCCCGCTGCCACTCCCTCAGAAATAAAGCAAGCGTCCTGGCCTTTCTGTGTCTTCAATGATGTTATTGTAGACTGCTAGGACTGTTCTGAGGTTTCAAATGAAGGTTTTTCTTCTTGCCTTCTTAAGAGTTGGGCATTCCACCTTTAACACCCTCAGCCTCCTCAGAGACCAACAGCATATTCTCTATTTTCATCTGCAGGATCTTAAATACACAGCATTGTGTAATATGGGACCTACTATAAACAATGAAAAATAGACATTGATTATGGTTTTAAAATTACTTTGAGGAAAAAGTCTTAATTTCATTTTATCTGCTAGATTTTTTCAGTGTTTTTCCAGGGTGCTTTGTTAATTTGTGTTTATAAGAAAAATTACAGAAATAATACAGAATACAAATAATACTTTTTAGCTGGGCGGTGGTAGCACACACTTTTAATCCCAGCACCCAGGAGGCAGAGGCAGAAGGGTCTGTGAGTTCAAGACCAGCCTAGTCTACGCAGTGAGTTGCAGGACAGCCAGAGCTACATAGAGCAACCTTGTCTGGAAAAACAAAATACAAAAACAAATAGTATCTCTCAGTGTAAAAAATATCCTCCTGTGTTTAATTAACTTGGGATTTTTCAGGGATTGGATTTTAGTTTTTTTGAGACAAGGTCTTTCTACATAGCCTTGGCTGTCCTGTAGACCAAGGTGACCTCTCGAAGTGTTGGGATTTTTAAACCAAAATCTTAACACAGAGAAGTCATGAAGGACCCAGCTGGGCGCAGATCTGTCGGTGTGCTCTACTCATGGCGGTTCCTTACCCTGCAGCACAGGACGCTCTGTTGGGTCGTGGGCTCCGTTACTTTCTCCTCCCACCTTAGCCCTGCAGTGAGTTGTTTGTCCAGATGTCACTGGATCAAGTTGTAAAATGTCTGGGCAAACCCACAAAATAGTTAATGTGTAATTATCATGTATCGTCTGTTCACCCTGGGCAGAGCCTGACAATTTGTATGTTTTTGCTTCTCTCCCAGGTAACTTTAGTGAGTGAAGCTGAGTGCTTTTAAACTTCAACCAGTGTTTATTGGATTTCTGCTTTATTACTCCAAAATGTTTGTACATAAAGTAGAAGCTGAGCCTGTTTCAAAGCAGTGATTTTAGCTCCATGAAGTTGGGAGCTAAGCTAAGATGGTGGGAGTAAATGGAAACAAAGATACAGGTTTGCCGGTCCCAGTGAGAGACTGGCTAGACTGAGCTGACTGGAGAGGCAGCTATGGGCCTTTTCCATGTGGTAATAGTAGGCCTTTCCACCAGGGGGCAACGATGCTCTTCCTGGTTTTAATTTGCAACCATGATAAAATATTTGCAGTTAAAGCAACCCAAAGATCAATCATGTAGGCTTAAGTTTCAGATTATATTGTGGTAAGATAGCTGGAGAAGTTTATCATAAAACATTTAAAGTGTGGAAATAAGGGCAGTGGATAGGACCCTTGCCTGAGCACACAAAGCCCTGGGTTTGATTACCAGTGCTATATACACTAGGTGTGCTGATGAGCACTTGGGAGGTAGAGGCAGGAAGATTAGAGGCAAAAGGACCCTTGACTATATGACAAGTTTAAGGCTGTGAACTATATATAAGTAGCTTAAGAACTAAGCTATATAATGTTTAACATTTCTTAGCTACGCAAGACTATATTTTTTAAAGTGGGGATGGGCAGGGGTAGGGGATTAGTGGTTAAGAGTGCATTCAGTTTTTACCCGGGACCTGGTTTGGTTCCCAGAATCTACATGGTAGCTCACAGCCTCACCCCTGGCTTCCATAGTCTCCTGCACATATGAGCAGGCTCACACATACAAATAAAAAGAAATCTTTAACCCTGGAAAATAAGTTTAAAATGGTGTTAAAAGGGCAAACTTCAGAACAAAGATGGGAAATATCAGAAAACGGATCCAGCAACATAAGACAATAATGTTTTGTGACCAGTGTTGGCTTATTCTAGGAATTCAAAGTTGGCTGACATTTTTTAAACCCATTAAAGGTACCCACATAGAAAATTAACGAAAGATGCATGACCATCTCAGTGTAGAAAAAGATTATTTGATAAATTCAGTGTTCAGGGCTGGAGAGATGGCCCAGTGGTTAATCACAGTTGCTCCACTATATAGGTATAGATATATAGATATATAGATATATAGATGTATAGATATATAGATACATAGATATATAGATAGATACATAGATACATAGATAGATACATAGATACATAGATAGATACATAGATACATAGATATATAGATATAGGTATATAAATATATAGATACATAGATATATAGATATATAGGTATATAGATATATAGATATATAGGTATATTGATATTTAGATATATAGATACATAGATATATAGATATATAGATATATAGATGTATAGATATATAGATACATAGATATATAGATATATAGATACATAGATAGATACATAGATAGATACATAGATATATAGATATAGGTATATAGATATATAGATATATAGATACATAGATATATAGATATATAGGTATATAGGTATATAGATATATATCTTCCCCAGCCTTGTGGGCTTGCACAGTAGATATGGTCACCCTCATATGTGACACACATACGTGAGGATGCTGATGGAGGATTTTGAACGTCTGTGGTGCTGCTGCCTTTCGAGGACTTTGAACTGCCCGCAGTGCCTTACCTCTAGCCTTGGTCCTCACTCGCTAAGGTGAATAGGATCTGCTTCTATATGGACCTGACTCCCTCTCAGGAGTTGCAGCCCTGTGCTGCCTATTTTCCAATATCCAAAACTGGTTTTCACATTTTTGCCCACTTTTTAAGAATTGATTAAAGCAGGAAGGTAAATACGGCCCTTGGTATTTTGTCATAGTCACCCATGACCATTACAGATGGACTAAGATATGTGTTTTGATAAAGTCCCCATCCCAGTAAACCCACTGTAGGCTGAAAATGTTACAAACACACCCAGCAACTGAACAACACAGCTTACAGATAGTTCACTGGAGTGTCAGTTGTCATCCCCCACCCACCTCCTCCCACCACATGCTGCTGCCAGCATCATGAAAAAGCATTGTACTACCTCTCACTAGTCTGAGGAAAGCTCAACATTCCCATCCAAATCCTAATACATGTCTTCTAAATGTATAATGCTTCCTCACCATCCTAAACTCAGATCTGATGTCAAGCTGTCATAAGTAGCGGACTATCTGTGGGTTTATTGGGGGTGGGGGTGGAGGGAGGAGTATCACTGTGTAGCCTCGGCTGGCCTAGAATTCTTGATTCAGCCTTAGCCTCCCAAATGCTGGCATGAACAAGGTCTGCATGCCCATGTCTGGCTGGTCTTGTACAGTTTCTTTTTTTCCCCCACAGGCTCTGCCCCCTTCAAGTTGCTTTTCTCATTTCCGCCTCCCTATTTCTAAGGACAGCTTTCTCTGACATTTTTTGCCATTTGTCCCATGCAGACCCAACAGTGGAGAGACTATTAGATTGTTCAGCATCTCTACTCACACTGATTAGTAGGCCAGCTCCTCCAACAGTGACTATGATACCTCTGACTGGGAAGACAGTAACTAGCACTCTTCATTTCTCTTGTCTGGAGGTTAACGTGGAGGGAAAGAGCCTAAATAGTCAGTGTTCAGTCACTGCCTCTTCCTGCTCTAAGGTCTGATGTCCACCATCAGCTGCACATTGTAAAAATCTGTTTCCCCATCTTTGGCACCTCTAAATTTTGGCCATGGTGTAGGAGGAGCAATACTTCTCCACCAGCAGTATGCATAGGAGTTGTGCTGCAGGGTCAGGAAGTCTTATGACTCTCATTTGTCCTTCATTCAGCCAGTATTCTTTAAGTCAGCTTTCCAGCCCACTTCCAGAGGTGTCATAAGGTTGTGAGCCAGTTAGCACTCAAGTGTATGCCAAATTTGTTCCCATATTCACTTAATGTCATTGCAGTTTGGCTTTTCCAGAAGTGACAGGTCTATTCCCACTTGTTTCTCTCCACCCACTCAAAGTTGTGTCCTTTGATACCTTCCCTCACTATCTTTGGGGTTCACACCATTTCCCTCCAAAATACTGGTAATGTAGCTTTAGAGAGGAAGTTGAGGATCAAAATTAGATATTTTATTTGTTGACACTTCCCGTAAACTTCATTTTCATATATTTTATAGTTTTGTCATCTTCCTAATGTTCACCAGACATTCATACTCACACCTGTCTGTCTTGCTATATATCTATCTTCCTTGTCTTCCATCTATTTGTCTATCTGTTTATCTTCCATCTATCTATCTATCTATCTATCTATCTATCTATCTATCTATCTATCTAGTTTGTGGTGCCCTCACAAATGTTAGGCAAGTTCTCTACTACTGAGCCATGCCACCAACCCAATGATTAGATTTTTGACCCACAAATGTAATCCTCTAACAGGAGAAATAATGGGGACATAACAAAGGCAAAACTGGAGTGGAGAGAGAGAGAGAGAGAGAGAGAGAGAGAGAGAGAGAGAGAGAGAGAGAGATTAATGAGGATGTAAGAAATTAACCCTGTTGAAGTTGAATGTGTAAGAATATGCTTGCTATAGTTATTCCTTTCACCTAAGTGTTTTATACTTCAGATGAACAGTTCACCCTAATCCCAGCACCAAGTCTGCCTTTTGATCAGGCATCTGGCTTCTGACAAAAGCATCCAGGCTTCTTCGTGCAATATTTATAAATATTAAAGGACACTGTTTATTTTGCCAGTGACTAATATGCCCTCAAAAATACACTTTCACAAAAGTCTGCTGTGAACCTTCAAAGAGCTAATTTTTCTCAAAGAATTTATAATCATTCTGCATTGATGTAGTTGTTCAGTGTCAGGCATGAGGATGTTACAACCCACGGGCAAGTTAACTATTTGACAGATAAAGTTGTACTGAAACGTAGTCATAAACATTTACTGGCTGCTTTTTTGTAAGAGGACAGGATTACAAAGCCTAAAACATTTACTACTTGTTCCTTAAAATAAGTTTGCTGTTCCAATTTTTATTCTAGTTAGAACTGATCAATACATTTGAGAAACTGAGTTGATAGAAAGGTTAATGGCTGCCCAGCATTGGTTTATTCTTATTGTTTTTCAATTCCTTAATAACTTTATGAATTAATGTTAGGGCAAGAAGTCTCTCAGATATCTCTGAAGATTATCTTACTGGCATGAGTGAAAGCACATATTATTGTACATTGATGAACTAAACTATCAGTAATTTGATCCACATGAGTGTTTGCAGCTTAGCACAAATGTACTTTTCTGGTTATTTACTCAAGGATCATAATTTCTTGCTACATTCACTCAATAATAATAGTATGTAATTATTTCCTGTGTTATCTAGACTTTATGAACTCCTCTGATTCGCTTCCGTGATGTGAAGTTGGCCTTTGGGTGATGTGCAGCGTTTCCCAAGCAAGTTTCCTTTTTCACAGCTGCAGAAACACAATTCTTTCTCAGGATTCAGTGGCCCAGAGAGCCGCCTACAACTCAGGCAGTTCCTATTTTATAAAATGAATTCTAACTCAGTTTCTCTGTGGATTATTTGCAACCAGCTTGTGTTTTAAGGAGTTTACCCCACACTCAGATAAGCGTTCAGCTAAGGCAGCCCATTCCGGCAAAGTTACCCAAAGGTTTAATGATAAAAATACATTCCTTGAAAAAGGTCTATTCCAGCACTCTAATGCCTCAGACATGCTTAAAACTCCTTTGCCTGAAATATAAACCCTGTAAGGCATTGCTTCCTCCTCCCCAGGAACAAGGGAGAGAACCCATGGTTTTGCATTTTGTAAGAACCCTCCACAAGCTCTTGATTCCCTCAGCACATGTCGATAATTGGGGTGGGGGATGGGGTGGGGGTGGAGTCTTCTTGCCTAGGCCTGCAGCGGCTCTCTCTTTTGATGAAAGACAAGGTGTGTTCATGACGACCAATGCTGAAATATGTATCCCATCGCAGTTCTAGAAACGTGAGTCAGAGCCGCACCAGTGACTTCCTGTTCCTCTCCTACTGAAGAAGCAGTCTACCTACAGCTGGCCTGTCAGAACTTGCCCTGCACCCAGAGCCTTGCAGCTCTCTCTTACGTTTCCACCTGTTCAACCTTCTTTGCCTACTCACAAAGCCTTCTTTGATACCCAATGGCCTTGCTATGTATCCTGTCTTATCTGTGCCCTACAGCCCATATCTCCTCCTCATAATATTAAGATTACTCCATTCGAATTAACACAAGGCCTTTCATCCCCTCAACTAAACTGTAAGACTCATACAGCCAAATATAGCATATTTGTTGTCCAACAGGCCCCTTAGATAAAGTCGCCAAGATGAAGACAGACATATCTATTCTCACTTCATAGCTCACTACAGAAAGTCAGTAGTTTTTAAATGAAGTTTTCAAATAAATTAATGATTTAAGATATTTTGGTTCTTGTTAGGGTACAAATGACTCAAATCAGAGGCAGCTGGACTTCCAAGAGTCTGAGGGTTAGGGAATTTCCAAAGAGGGGGTGTGGGGGGGTTCAAAGGGGGAGGGAGAGGGAGAGAGTCTCGAGGGGGCAGCCACAGCAGAGTAACTGCTGTTTCTTCCCCCATTTCCTGCTAAGACTTCGGCTGAGGGGCTGCCACAAACAACAGCTTCCATCTTTCACCAGTCCTGAAAAAATATTCTTATTTTAGTGTTGTGTCCAAAAGCTCAGGCACAGGCACTGAGTTCTGAAAGCCCACTCCCCTTTAAAAAAAATTGAAGACAAAGTGTCTGATGCTTGGGGAAGGGGGTTCTATTTTAATTATAGTCAAAATTTTCACTTCTTGTTTAGTATCTAACTTCATCTGAGGCTGTTTGCTCCATCTGCAAACCCTGGATCCAGGCAATTCTGCTGATCTGCATACGTGGCACCAGCACCGTGATGAATGCTCCTTCATTCATGTCCCTCCCTGGTTGTTATTCTCCCAGGATAGCCTAGTTTGTTCTCTGAGCCCAGAGAAAGCATAACAGCAAGAAACAGAGAAACAAGCAAACAGAAATCTTTGGTTTTAGCAGCTCCCTGGGGATGGGAAAAAACAAAGTAGCGGCACAGACAATGTTTGGAAGAAAAGAGTAGCATGGAAGTGGGGTAAGTCCTCTGGGAAGACAGGATTGGATTTGGGGTCAGGGGCTCTACCCCATTACTCACCTTCACCTGGAAGATGAGCAGTCTCCGCTGCTTGTAGGACTTGGAACAGAGAGAGTACATGTTCCCTGTGACCTCAGTAGGGTCCTCACAAAAGTGGGAGAACCTCAGGAAAGAAATAATGTGCTTCCGCGTGTGTGTGTGTGTGTGTCTGTCTGTCTGTCTGTCTGTCTGTCTGCGGGCATGACGGGACACACATATAAGCACACGCACACACACAGAGGCATGCATACATGCACACTAATTTTCCTCTTCATTGCTGTGATTTAACGATGACCAAAACCGACTCGAAGATTATAGTTTATCACTGAGATAAACCATAGAGGGAAACACTGCTTATTGGCTTTCTCCCATGACTTGTTCACCTTGCTTTCCTATGAAACCCACCTGCCTATGGGTGGTCTCACCTTCAATACCTGGCCCCTCCCACATCAAATATTATTTAAAAAAAATGCCCACAGACACGCCTACAGATCAATCTTACAAAGGCAATTCCTAGAGCGTCCCTCTTCCCAGATGACTCTAAATTTGTGTTACATTTACAAAACATAACCAGCACAATATCCAACAGAAATATCTGCAGAAATTGTTTTGGGATTCCAGTTCCTGGACTCCAACAGAAGCACCGTCCTGCCGTGTGACACACCATCTGTCTTCGTTAGGATTCCCATTGCTCTAAAGAAACACCATGACCAAGACACCATGACAACTCTTTTAAGGGATAACATTTAGCTGGGGCTGGCTTACAGGTTCAGAGGTTCAGTCCTTTATTATCAAGGTGGGAACATGGCAACATCTAGGCAGGCATGGTGCAAGAGGTGAAAATTCTGCAACTTCATCCAAAGGAAGCCAGGAGCAGACTAACTCCCAGACAGCTAGGAAGAAGGTCTCTCAAAGCCCATCCCCACAGTGACACATTTCTTCCAACAAGGCCACACCTTCTTATGGTGCTATTCCCTGGGCCAGGCATGTTCAAAGCACCACACCATATTTTTTGTCATCTGAAGCTGTGCAGCTTTTTATATCCCATTGGAACTTCAGCATATCCTGGGGCCCAAGAGAATGACAGAGAAGAGGAAGGCAGCCCTGAACCAATGAAGAATGCCCCAATACACAGTGGCGTGGAAGGATGTACTTAAGGACCAGATTCCTCAGGCCCTATTCCTCCACCCCCACTCTCACTCACTGAATATCTCATAACCCTCCCTTTCTCTAGACAAGGCCTCAGGGGAAAAAAGCAAGGTTGAAAGGCATAATTTCTCTGAGGTTCCACTTTGACAATGCAAAACTAAGGAAGTCTGAAACTAAGTAGCTATGTTTCTGTTGGTGAACTGTCCTGCCTCCAGCTTACGCTTAATGTCATCTTACTTGCTGAGCCAGTCCATCAGTAGGGTGCTTGACTGCAGGAGAAAAGGTTCACAAGGCCTTTGTTTTAAACTGAGAGATTTGTTTTGGGATCAGGAGGGAGAAGCCAGACATCTTGGAAGTTCACAATCTATATTACCTAATCACTGCCCTCCTCCCTATCTGTCTGCCCCTCAGGAGTCTAATTCTTAGTTCTATGGTTAGATTTGTCATAAAATGTGTGAACTAAGAATTATATCCATCATTCACAGCTTATATTCAGATATGACATTTCCCTTGGAGAAAATGTGCACAATTGGCCAAAGATGTTAAAAACAAGGGTAAATGAACTCTCTGGACCTATAGCATGCAAAGGAAGCCAGTAACTGAGGAAAAGCCCTTCCTAACAGTAAGGTGCCCCTGTCATCAGCCCTCAGGATCAAAATGTGACCTGAAAGGTGAGACTGCTTCAGCAGCCAACTCCACCTAAAATAACCTCTTTCCTTAAGCTCAAGAATGACTTGACCCTGCTTTTGTGATCAGTTGATTAAAAATACAGCTAAGACATAGTAACATTGCAAATTAATTAATTTTAATTTATGCACATTGGACATGGTCATACACATACACATTTGAAAACTAACTCATATAAATGAGCATGTTTCACTCCCTCTACAGAAAGAACACAGGGGTTTTGTAGACTCCTTGTGGTTAACTTCAGAGCTCCCAAGGGCCCAGGATCCATCAAATGAGACCTACTTGATCAAATAATTTTACATAGGTCTTGGGTTGAAAATCCAGTATGCATGATCACAGTGTCTGGCAGGAAGCACTAGTCAGACATTCTGCTCTGCACACTCACAGAGGTAAAACTCAGCCTCACAACACACCACCCTTGTGTGTTTGCAAAGTCTTCACGCTGGCTGAATCACAGCTTGCTTTTCACTCCTCATAACACCTTTCAACATCACAAAATATTTGCTGCAGTCTGTGAAGGGCGGCTGCAGAATTAGTAAACCAGAGTGAGGCCTTCTGATGCTCCCACCCGCTCAGCACCTTCTGTTCCAGAGCCCGAAAGGCAGCTTGAGGACTCAGATTGCTTCTCCAGATTATGACAATTCTTGTCATCATAGCCCAGGGCAAGAAGAGAAGTAGAGGAAATATTATGGAGCTTTGCAGGTGCTGGTACATAATATTGTCACTTTACAGAATTGGATTTCTAAATGACTCCATGAAGGTGAGTTGCCATGGTAACCAGCATTCTCAACTTTTATATCTGGGAGTGAGGATAGTGTGGGCCATTTCTATTTGGTAATATATATTCTGGGTTCCATGCTCCTACTCCTAGGTAACCAGGCGCATGTAATACTAGACCAGGGAAGGGTCCTTAGCAACCATCTACATCCACGTAGTTAGACACAGGGATCTGAATCTCAGAAAAGTGATGATGTACAGGGACCTGTCGGCTCAGAGATCGTGTTCCTCTGTTTAGAAAATTTGAGTGCTTTTAACATTTAGACCACACTGACTATCCAAATGGGCTCATACAACGTGGGCTCGCACAACGTGGGCTCGCACAACGTTCATGAGTAGATGAGCAGACAGGAGCCACGGGTAAGAACATAAGGACAGTGCTACCTTCACTAAGGTGTTAAATCACGTCCATTGGATGTGCTTGTTTCCTAGGAGATCTCTCTCCATCACAGTACACATGGACTCCATGTTTCAACTTTCATGAACTCAGAATGATGAGTAAGGACAGCCTTGGAGCTAAGGAGTGACGGGGGAGTCCTGATGTATGTAACATGTATAAATTATTGATCTCCAAATGATTACAATATACCACAATTAAAATGAATATGTTAAAGTCTCTTTAGTGATTAAAAAGTTCATCCTTTGGAGTTTTTTTTTTTTCAAGGCCTACCTAGTTTCCTGAAACTTTGTCAAATAAACATATGCAAAAAAAATACTTCTGGGTAAGAGCTTTCTTCTAGGTAATAATTTACCAGCTTATAGAAAATTTAGCCATTAAAAGTAACTATGAGGTTTCTTTAAGAGCAGGAGTCCAGAGGATACAGTACAACTCCTTCATGAGCAAGACAAAAGTCCAAAATTAAAATTAAAAATTAAATTAAAGTACTAGTATATTTTAGTATATTGTGGTCCTTGGAAGCCTTTAAACATGTGCAGATCACTTAGAGAGCGTGTTAAGATGCAGATTCTTATTCAGGAGGTCTGGGACAGTACTCCTCAGTGCTCCTACTTTCTCAACTGGGACCAATGCCTCTGATTTATGGTTTGCACCTTGAGTAAAAAAGGCATACTTTCTTTGCTGTCTTCTGGATGTGTTTTCTGCTCACCTCTGACTTTCGGACCTGTGACTTTCGCAGGACTCTTTCTGGCTTCCAGACTCATGCTGCTCTTGTGATTAATAGCATCTGTGTGGCACTGAAGTAGCGTGGTGTGTACATGTCTTACCTGCACACATTTCATATCACTGACCATGTTGTAAACCCATCCATTTGCTCAGCCCTGTGTGTGAACCTGTTATTGAAGTAGGGGGTTGTGCCTTGTGCCCCAAGTCAGGTCCTCAATGAGCCAATCAAGACAGCACAATTAGTAAGTGCAGAGCAGAAAAAGGAGAAATATTCCATGTCGTCACACTGGGAAAAGGGACAAAAAGATCCAGTGAACCCTTTAAGTCTGTCTCTAGGGGATTGAAGTCAGATTGCAGTTTAAATAGAGGGCCAAGGATATGCACCTTTAAGCAGTCTCAGTCAGGATGTGGTCCTGTCCACCACTGATTCATCATTAACCTCATCTCTTACTGTGTCTCTTTAAAGAGAAAAATTCCCCTTCTGGTAGCTGTTCTTCCTTCTCCCAGAGTGAGATTCCTAGGCAAGTTCCCATTTCTTTGGGATCCGTTGTTTCAGTAGTCTGATAGATTGAGAGACACAAGTATCTCTTTAGATTATCTTCATTTCTGCCAAACCAGTTACCAACTTAGTTGCTGAATTAATGAATTTAGTAGCTAGCTATTCATGAATGAACTTAATAGTTATTCATGAATTAACTTAGTAGCTATTCATGATTGGTTAATACACATTGGGTTATTTTCTCCTTTCACCAACTATGCTTAGATCACTCATGAACTCAAGACTAAAGGTCTGACCCAAAAGATACTGGGTCTATTCTGACTAGTTTTCCCTTCTTCTCTAAGTTGACTTTAGAAACCAAAGGCCAGCCAGACTTCTTATTGAGTCTGTGATAAAACACCAATCACTTGTGAGGATTGTTTTAATAGAAGGAAGTATACTATTGGCTTATGAGCCACTGTAAAAGAAGCACTAGAATATGCTAGAAAGAACTCAAACATGGAGGCCAACAGATTCAGGTTCCTGCTGTGTGTTGTGTATCTTAAGAAAAGTTACTTCAAGGTGCTTTCCTCTCTTGTAAAGCAGGCCTGTGTTAGCTGTAAGAGTTACTGTACACATTGTAAATTGCCTAACATGGCACTCAGTAAAGCCAGATGTTCTACAGAATCCCTTCCAAGTGGAATTGGAAATTGAACCTTTGCCACCCATCCCTCAGGTCTGAGAAAGCCTGTGGGACAGTTTGCTTGAGAGGCATTTGCGCCATCTAGTGGCTGATTACAGCGGCGGCTTACGTGGTCTTCTCCATGTACCTATGAATGGTCATTTGATGAGTTTGTTTTGTTCAACAGCACTTGATAATGCCTGTGGGGTACCAGTCCCTTGTTTAGTCACTGAAGCTACAAGAGTGAAGAGATAGGCGTGGTCTTGCCTTCAGAAAGTTTGTCATCAAGTAGGGAAGTCTGAATATAAACAACTGACAAAAATAAATTCATTTTATAACAGAAACAAACATAAGGAGCACGGGGTGCCATGAGTCTAAGTTGAAGCTTGTCTGTGGCGGTGACACTGAAAGAAGAGCAGATGGGGTCACCTTAGACGCGTAGCAGCCTCTCCGCAGCATTTCCCTGGACAGACAGACATAGCAACCCCATTTGGGCTCATGGCAGTGATTGGGTACCCTAGTCTGAAGCTGGACCTCTTGTATCTGTCATTTAATGCTGACTGCACCCTGTCCACGAAGTCAAGTCCCATAAAGCATTGAGTCCGTCGTTTAATGCCAACTATACCCTCTTGCTCAAGCCGAATCCCGTGAAGCATTGCTGATTTTTAATAGTATTATAATCTTGCAGACACATTCGCCCACAGTTATAGAATGACCTGTGAGAGACAAGACTCAATGCCAGATCTTTCTCCTCACAAAGGCTGTGCTCTTTCCTCTATACATGCTCCCCTACCATCAGCCATGGCCAAACCCAGCTCTCTTTATTCTGTCCAATGCTGTGGGAAGTAGACCTTCAAAGGTGCTCGGGGAGAATGAAGATGTGAAGGGGGCAACCACAGCGTGGGCCACATGGAAGCGGGGAGAGCTGCTGACAAGCTGTGCAACTCTGCAGGACTATAAAGAGTAAACCCCAGGGATCTGTCCCACCCCCAGGACAGAGAGCGCATGCTGCTCCCTAGGCCCTGGTGATTGGAGATGTGTTATAGATGCTTCCAAATAGATGTGTTGTAGACAGGGACCATTTGAAGAAAGGATATGCTTTCTCTGGAAATCCATAGGAAAATGCAAATTTTACTGAGCAGCGATCACCAAAGCATCTCTGTGAAGAATGCAGGGTTGAAGTGTTTCCTGTTAACACAGGACTTTCGAGTGATTGGTCCCAGATGAACTAGACAACTGGTCAGCTTAGCAACAGGTCAGACCAGGCATATTTGATGTACCTATTGAAGTCAAGCCAAGGCAGATACCGAGATCTGGGGTCCATCAGAAGGTTTAGTCATAGACCACCGCAAAACAGGTGGGACAAAGTTGGCACAGGTTCCTCAGTAAGAGTATATCTGCCTTCAGTGTCTGGATTCATTTTTTTAAAAGTAGTTTTCTAAATTAGCATACCAGTTCCTATTGTGGGCATCATGGGCAGAACTGGCTGGTCCCAGCCCTCAGAGGGCTCAGCTGGAGCATAGGCAGCACTGCCAGGCTACTCTGTGCCTGATCGTCCTTGTCTACAGAATGGATGGACAGTTGCTATCCGTAAGACAGATGGACAGTCCCTATTCCCTAAGACAACTCTGCACCTGATCTTCCCCATGTACAGAACAGACGGACACTCCTGATCCCTAAGACAATGTTAGTAATATTACAATATAACAATAACAGCAATATTAATTAACACAGGAGTGTGGCCTGTAGGATGGAGGAAGTGTCGCCATGGCATTCTCAAGAAGAAGAATGAATGTGTGGCTTTCTCTGGACTGTGACTTCTAGAGGTTCTCCCCATCTGTAAGGATCCCTGCCAAAAGATATCAGAAGGAAAAAAGGAGAAAAGTCAACAAGAGAGAACTGGAAAACAAGACTTTACTCTCAGGAATCAAACCACCTGGCTACACTGAGCTCAACCATGAAGGTTTTCATTCATTTATTTACTTACCTCATTTCAGTAAGTGCTTAGGGGCCAGGCCCTGTTTCCAGTGCTTTCCACACAATAGCTCACTTTCTCCTCCTGGCACTCTTAAGAAGCAGCTGCTGTTAGCTGTTCTATTTTATAGATGAAAAGTTACAATGTTCTCATCTTCTACAAGATCTTAAGAGAGTTTGTTGAAGCTTCTGTTCCCCTCAACAAAATAGGGATGATACATTATGGCCTCTGCCCCATAAGGTTGCTATGAACATTAGATAAACTAGTCTACACAGTATTCTTAGGAAAGTGCTTAAAACGAAGTAAACTTTGTATTAAATCCAAAGCAACCTGCTGCACAACTGGAATGGTAAGACATGGACTCAAAAACAACCAACAGTACAGAGCCAGGCTAAGTGGTGCCAAGTAACCTCAGTATTTTATAGACTGACATGAGAGGGTCGTAAGTTCAAACCCAGCCTGGGCTGTGGCAAAACCCTGCTTCAGAACAAGAGGTGTGTGTGTGTGGACTAACAAGATGCTCTTGCTGCACAGTCATGAAGACCTGCACTTAGATTCCTGAGGCCACAGAAAGAGCCAGGCCGAGGAGGCCGTGTGTGCAGCTTCCTGGTACAGAAAGCTTGAGTTAGGTCCATGTTTCTGTTATGGTAACTCTCTCTTCCCCTGCCGACACAAACACCATTATCCTCAGGCTTTGTCTATCTAGACATGCCTTGGCCCACCTCAGCGTCTCCACATCTGACTGTACCCCTCCAATCAAGACATTCCATTCACCTTAAGCTAAGGCACCTCCCCAACGAAGACAATTGACCAGAGATGGGGGCTGTAAGGCTGGAGGATTTTCCCTTAAGAGAGACGTGGTTAAGCTATTCTCTAATAGCCCTGGGGTCCTGGCAAAGTCACCCCACATTCTCCATGGTGGGGGTAGGTGATGGACTGTATTTTGGAAAGCACCAGTAGGTCTTGTAGCTACCGAGAGGAAACAAGAGCCTCCTCCCTTTCAGAACAGGAACAACTTTCAGAACAGAAACCTTTCTCTGGGATAAGAGCAGTTCTACACAACTGTCCAGCCAACCTATACCCACTTCCCTCTCTGGGGATGGAGCTGTGCTCTCAGCTTCAAGGAGTTCACATCATCGGCACTGTTTGTGGTCAAATGGATTCTCCATCCTCTTTCTCTTCGGAATCAGTCAGCTCCTTAGGCAGTCTTATTTTTAATTCATTGTATTTCACCCCTCAATGCTCTCTTCCTTAAATCCCTAGCATTTGACAGTACTTTTCCCCATCTGGGTAGTACTTCCTGCTTTGGCCTAAGCCTGGCAACCCCTGGTCTGTGTAGAGGACAAGAAAGATGGATGAATCAGCCTGGGTGTCTTGCATTTCAACCTTGGGTTCTTGGCTCTCAGGGTTACAGATGGATGACTCTGGTAGAGCTGAACAACCAGAAGGCTCACCACAGTGGGGAGGGAATAGATCATATTGTCCTCTGGGATGGTTTGTAAATACTTGGCCCAGGGAGTGGCACTATTAGAGGGTGTAGCCCTGTTGGGGTAGATGTGGCCTTGTTGGAGTAGGTGTGTCATTGTGGGTGTGGGCTTTAAGACCCTTGTCCTAGCTGTCTGGAAACCAGTCTTCTAGCAGCCTTCAGATGAAGATGTAGAACTCTCAGCTCCTCCTGCTCCATGCCTGCCTGGATGCTGCCATGTTCCCACTTTGATGGTAATGGACTGAACCTCTGAACCTGTAAATCAGCCCCAGTTAAATGTTGTCCTTTATAAGACTTGCATTGGTCATGGTGTCTTTTCACAGCAGTAAAACCCTAACTAAGACATCCTCCAAAATGTAAAATGGATTGCCTCTCCAGAACAATGTGGCCTCTGGGCCAGTAAGAGCCAGGGAACCTCATCATGTGATCTCTGGGTTCTACTAGAGGAGCCTGAAGACAATGAGCTCTGGAACTGAGCCTGAGTGTGTTCCATCAGCATTGCAGTTGAGAGCTGTGTTTCTACTTCAGTTTGCCTCAGCCCAATGTCATGCACACTCCTTTCAACTAAACTTTGATTTGTTCTATAGTAACTCTGGGCCAGCAATAGTCATGAGACCTTCCTACTGCCCATCACTGCTGTTTGCACCAAACTGAATGTCTGTGTGTGGATGTGTGCACATGTGTGCTGTGTGTGGATGTGTGCACATGTGTGCTGTATGTGGATGAGTGCACATGTCTGTGGGAGTGCACGTGTCCATGTTCCCTGTGTGGAGACTAGAGGAGGATTTGTGGAGTCCTGTTCTCACCCTTTGCCTTATCCTCTTGAGACAGGGCCTCTCATTAAACCTGGAAGCTTGCCACTTTTTGACTAGATTAAATGGCTGCCAAGCCCTAGCAAACCTCCTGTTTCTACCCACCAGAGCTGGGGCTATGGGTATTCAGGGTCGTGCCAGGCTCTATATGGGTGATGAGGGTCAGGGCGTAGGCTGCCATGTTTGTGCAGCAGTCTTAACCTGAAAGCCATCTCCGCAGTTCCCAGGCTGAAACTTTAATGAAATTTACTGTCTCTTGATGTGCTCTGTGTGGGAATGAAAGCAATGCAAATCAAGAGGACCTCTGTACATTGCAAGCACCTTTGGCACAGGGGCCATAACCAGAAGAACAACGAACCCAGAACAGTTTTAAGTCACTTCTTTGGTGGCTGGTACTAAAGTCCCTCTTCTCATGGGGCTTCAGGAACTCCAGTGCACTCCCTTACTTCGTGTGACTACAGAGCTGCGGACTGTCTCCTCAGACATGCTCCCAGCACAGCTTTCTGAGATGACATGCTTGCTGTGCACAGCAGCAGCCGCTTGCCCCATTTGTCTTCCTTCCAGAGTATTTGGGCTCCCAGGAAGCCACCAGTCTCCGGTGTCTATGCCTACTAAGAGTACTGGCCACACTCCTGGGAGCTGCTCTCTGCAGTCACAGTCAACCCTCTGTCTCTGTAGGTCTCTCCTTCAGCACTGTTTTTAAAGCTGGGAATAACCTCTTCAGCTTCCCTCTCTAGCTTCCCTTTGGAGGGCTTTTCTTTCCCATCAGCTCATGTCCTGCCCAGCCTTGAGTCGCCCACACATGGCCCTTGTGAGATGCCCTTGGCTGCCCAGGACACTTCCATTTCTACTGCTTAGCAATGCGGATCTGAACTTAGCCTGCCCGTGGAATGGGACTTTTCTTTGGTTTGTTATGACCTTGAAAAGGCTGGAAGGAAGAAATAAGGACCAAGTGGATGTTTGTTTTGTTTTTATTTTGGGGTGTGTGTCATACTCATTACCTTACAGTGAACCCAGAAAGTATTATTTACTCTATTTTACAGATTAGAAAACAGAGATCAACTAACTTGAACAAAATCTCTAAACTAGATGACAGAGATGCTAATATCCTCTTAGTGTAAAAGTTAATGAGAAAAATTTAACATTTCAGTTCTTAAAAAGAAAAAAAAGAAAAGAGAAAGCTACACGTAGCACCCTTGCAATTAGCAGAATGACTTGGGGGAAGTCAGGAGCCTCTCTGGGCTATACTTCAAATATCTTCGAATCAGGAAAGTATTCTAGAGAGTTCTACCAATTCTGTTCTGTGCCAGGTTAGAGAAAAAAGACTTAAAACAAAAAGACAAGCATACTTGCCTCCTGCCCAATCCAAACATCTTCAGAACCCAAATTACACAACCAGGCAATAAATGGTGAGGTGCTGAAGAGGGGCCACAGAGAGTGAGCCTCCTTCTTCTATTGGGTAGCATCTCTCCTGACTAGGCTTATGGGTAGGCAGAGGAGCGCCTGCCTGCACTCCCGTGTAGCTCCCATACTCCCCTGGACTGCCAGTGCTCCAGCAAGAGCCTGTGCTTATGTGTTGTCCCAGGTCCTGCTATGCCAAGAAGGCTGGACTTGCATGGCCTCCCCTAGATGCTAGGAGATCTGTGTAGGTAAAATAAGATATTTATGGAAAATAAGACCGTCTGTACAACAGTGAGAAATTATAGGGACTGTAAACTGGGAGGACACCACCTAACGTCAATTCCTGTGCAATTTGTGCTTAGACAGTCAAAGATCTCTGAACACATGCATACATATGTGTATATTCATATTTAACACACACACACATATATACACACACACACACACACACACACACGTGCGCGCGCATGTATGTAATCCTAGGGATTTGTAAAGTTTTTCACCAGCCCTAGGAAATTACATTCACAAGTTCTAATTCCAAGAGCACTACCAGCATCGTAGGGCCAGGCTAGATTTGCAAATAGCTGTGAACTAGGATCTGACTTCCTAACACAGACCAGATGAAGGAGACTCTAAAGAAGCTGGGTAATGAGGGCTGCTAAAGCCTGCTGTCTCCACCATCAGACGTCCCCTCCCTTACTGAGGGGCCCCATCTTAGACACCAAAAAAGGACAAGTGAGGTTGAAAGCTTTTATGTCTGAAGCCATGCCTTGTTCCTGATCTTCAGATCAAGAACCACTGTGGACTGGTTACAGCTCAGGTCAAGTTTTCTTTGGCACCCTGCATCCCACCGCTTACCCTCTGTTCCCATTCCAAGCCTCCTCCTCCGGCAGCCAGCCAAACAGCTCTGTTGAACTCAACAAAACTTAGAGGGCACTGTGCAGCTTGGCACTGTACTCAGAGAGACAGTCATCCTGGTAACATGTCTGTTGCAAGCTCTCTGACCTTGGGCTTCCAGAGGGACTGTGTTCTTGCTCCATTTTATAGAAATAGTGTAAGAAAATGATGATGGGGCTATCTCACATGGCTGAAACAATGCTAGGACAGTCAAGGACCCGCATGTCTGTCCAACTCAGGTTGTTTATTTATTTGTTATTATTTAAGACAGGGATGTACTGTGCAGCCTAGGCTGGTCTGTTGGTGCTCCTGCTTCAACTTTCTGAGTTCTGGGGTTATAGGCATGTATCGCCACAGCCTGTATTTTTAAAGGCAGGTGTCTTCTGGGGCTGTGGGCATGCACTGCCACAGCCCACAGTTTTGAAGCCAGGCATGCTTCATTTTACCTTCTGAGATGGGGAGGGGGCCTTCAGCAGTGATCACGGTTCTAGGTGACTTTTTCAGTTACACTAGCTCTTCTTTGTCTGTGGCTTCGATTCCCACACTTGAGTTGCCAACTATCAGCTGTAATCTGAAAATTCTAAAGGACAAATTTCAGAAGTAAATATTTGTCAGTTGTATTATAGTACAATTGTGTTATTTTATTTCTATATATTGCTGTTAATGGTTTATTGTATCTAACTGATAGGTTAGGCTTTACCATAGACATGTACATGTTGGGAAAGCAGTGTTCACAGATGTTGGGAAAGCAGTATTCACAGGTCTTAGTACTCTCTGGCCATTGGCATCCTCTAGAGATCCTAGACAAAGTAGGGCTAGTGCAGTCCCAATTGTATTTGATGATAGCAACTTAATTTCTGTTTTTGTTAACATCTAGTTTGTCAGGGACTGTGGCAGCATTGGGAGCTGAGCATTCTGGGGGCTCTTGGCTGAGCCAGGCAGCTGGACTTGTGGAAGGACACAGACCCAGGTCTTTATGTAGGACTCAGTCTGTGGGAGTTAGAGCCAGGGACACCAAGGAGGTCAGGAACACAAGAACTCAGAAAGACATAAACCATGAGGCACAGAATCAAATGGGTAAGATAAGGGAAGGAGAAAATATTTGCTAGGCCTTGGTTGGTGGAACATCTCACTCCACAGACTATGTACACTTCATTTAATCATAACAACTCAGAGAACTGGACCTTGTTACCTCGATGTTCAGATGAGCAGCAGGTGTGAAATGCAGCCTGTGCAGCAGAGCCTAGCCCAAGGTGAGGCAGCAGGCATGGCTCCTCCCAGCCCATCCTCCCAACTCATCCTCCCACCCAGACCATCCTCCCTCCCAGATTGTGCTCCAGTCCAACCTCCCAGACCATCCTCTCAACCCATCCTCCCTCCCAGACCGTCCTCCCTCCCAGACCATCCTCCCAACTCATCCTCCCCTCCAGAACATCCTCCCTCCCAGATCGTCCTCTAGTCCATCCTCCCAGCCAATCCTCCAGACCATTCTCCCTCCCAGCCTATCCTCCCAGACCATCCTCCCAGATCATCCAGCCCATCCTCCCAGTCCATCCTCCCAGTCGATCCTCCCAGTCCATCCTCCCAGTCCATCCACCCAGGTCATCCTCCCAGTCCATCCTCCCAGTCCATCTTCCCAGTCCATCCTCCCAGATAATCCAGCCCATCCTCTAGCCCATCTTCTAGCCCATCCTCCCAGCTCATCCTCCCAGCCCATCCTCCCAGCTCATCCTCCCAGCCCATCCTCCCAGTCCATCCTCTAGCCCATCCTCCCAGCGTTGGTCTCCAGGCCAGTAAATACTCTTTTCCTTTTGCCTCAGCTTTCCAGTTACTACCTTGACAATTAAACAACAACAACTCTATGAAATAGATTATATCTACACATGACTATATACTTACTATGCATATTACTGAAAGAAATAAATACTTTTGGACCCATCTTCCACCAGCTGAAGGGACAGAATGCTTTAATGCTAACTGAAGCCCATGGCTACCTCCCTTGTCTCAACCTTCACCCTTCCTACCCTCAGAGGTAACTATAGTGTTGAAATGTGTGCCCCGTCTACTTTGCCCTTGAATGTCTGTCGTCTTTGAATAAGAAAGATCCCCACAAACTCATATATTTTAATGCTTAGTCATCAGGGACTGGACCTGTTTGAAAGGATTTTAAAGATTAAGAGGTGTGGCCTTGTTGGAGGAACTGTGTCACTGAGGGTGGGCTTTGAGGTTTCAAAAGCCCATGCCAGGCTCAGGCCAGGCCCATGCCAGGCCTAGGCCCAGGCCCAGTCTCTCTCTGCTCGCAGATCAGGATGCAGCTCTGAGCTCCAGTGCCAAGTGAGCCACCATACTCTGTCACGATGACAGTGGACTAACCCTCTGAAACTATAGGCCAGCCCCAGTTAAGTGCTTTGCTTTATAAGAGCTGCTGTGGTCATGGTATCTCTTTGCAGCAATAGAACAGTGACTAAGACACCTGTGAGGAATGGCCTCAGTCATGCCATACCCTCAGCCCTTCAACCTTCTAATGTTTCTCAGACTTCCCCTTAATTACTTCACTGACATTTTAATCCCATGAGTAACTGTTTTTGTTGCATACCTACCCCTGTGCTTTATGTATGAGAATAATACTGTTTTGTCCCTCCAAAACTGTTCTTTTGTGTGTGGTTTGTGGATACTACTGCTGTCATTATGAGTGGGTAGTATAGTCCAGTTTATTTTATAGGACCCACTTAGTAAACATTTCTCATGGGCAGAGAGGGGGTTCTGCAGGCGAAGGCTCTTGTCACCAATCTGATAACATGAGAAACCAATGACTTCCTCAAATTGTCCTTTCAGCTCTGTATACATGCCACACCACACACCCTGAATAACAAAGGAATAAACAAACAAAAAACAAATAAACAAACAAATAAATGTAGGCTCAACATTGTTTGGCATTTGCCGCATCACCTCTATCTCTGTCTCTTGTTTCTACATCTATATCGTGTATGCTTCATTATCCTCTTTCTTCTTTGTAGAGATCCATTTTATTTTTTTCTATGTTTAAGAAAACTAGATTTCTAGGACCACTCATTGAAAGCCTACTAACTCCTATAAGCCACTATCTCCCATAGCTACCACCACCTATAGTCACCACCACCTACAGTCAGCTCTAGTGCCTCCTCTGTCATGTGTGTGCAGGGGTGCTCTGTTCTGCCTTCTCCCTTCTGTTCTATCGTGTGCTACTTCATCCCTGCACTAATAACAAAGTTATCATTTCTACTGCTGAGTGCGTTTCTTTTGTTGTGGTAGTATTCCTTCTTGTATCTACCAGAACGCAAACAGAACAGTGGATTCTGGGTTACAAAAGAATATTTGTTTAACACCTGCTTTTTAAGTCTTTGTCCACCAGCTCAACAACAACAACAACAATAACAACAAACCACCCAGATGCTACTAATGATGAGTTTTGATACTTAGTAAGCTAAGCCTCTCTTCTTTAGAAGCATCACCTCTATCTTCTGCTCTTGGCTGTTTCCTGACAGTTTTTGTCATGGTTAGTCAGATTCCAAAAGAGAACATCATGTGTAAGCAGCAAGGGCAGGGGAAGGCAGCGACAGACAGAGCGGTGAGAGGGAGGCCATGTGGGGCAGGCATGGCTGAAGTCCAAGGATCAAGAGCTGGGGAGCCAGAATACGGCAGCCCTTTAGAGAGGCATTCACTCAGTGTCAGAGCATGGGGCTGTCTCCATGTGTCAGTGACTCTGTGTCACTGAGCCTGTGGTGGGGAGATTTGTTAAAAACTAGAACCTCTCACTCTGAAAGAGCTGAAGCTAAATAACTTAACTGTTGAATTCAGCTCTGGGCTAAGAAGATGAGTGAAAAAGGAAAAGCAAGACTAGAATTTGGGGTTCAGACTCACTGTGATCAATTATTCCTGCAAGGGGACAAACCTAGTTGGATCAGTAACTTCCTAAGAGGCTCTAGTATCAACCCATGCCCCTGGGATGTATTTTTTTTATTTAAGCTAATGGTTATCGAGCATTTGCTATGAAGCTGCCTCTCTCCTAAGCATGTTTCTTAGGGACCCCTCAAAATCCAAACTGACTCCAAGTATGAGTTCAATCAATGACTGAGCAGTTGGCATTTTCCTATGAGGAAGAGACTGCTGAGAAAAGGCAGAGAAGTCCCTTTACATACAGAGTTCAGACAACCAGTCCTGAAACTGGGTTTTGGTACTTTTTCCTAATGGATCTTACTTATCTAACCCAAATGAAAAAGATGCAAACCAGGGGTTATCAGACGGTACCATGGAAAACAAGGGCAGACAAGATGCTGACTGTATCCTCTGTGAAGACAGGCAGGCAAGAAGGAGGGGCAGGAAGATGGATATCTACCCTCCACACCTAGGGTTGCCATTATGTGCTCTGTTGAGGCCGCATGAACAAAGGTTTGGCCCCCTGCTCGGGACCAGGAAGTCCTTGGTGTCAGATGCCAAGTACTGGCATCAAGGATTTTCCAACAAGGAAGGCAGCCGCCTGAAATCCTTTGTGAAGCAAGACAGGTTATAAATAGACCTATAAATTTTTGTAAGCAAAAGGCAACAGGCTTAGCAGAGCTGCTCCTCCCTTTGGTTCTCCCTGCACGCCTTGCCTATCAAATCTCTGCTGCCAGGCAGGGCCGTCTGCCTACTAGCCAATCCGCTGCTCCAGGGAGCAACCAGGGTAGAAACTAGCTTCTATGACAACCTCAGGTTGTGACCTTGCTTGTAGAAAAGAATAAATCTTCCTAACTTATCTCTGGCTAATTGGGCAGGAGGTAAGGGAGACAGAATGCAGTGTATCCTCTCTAACTGGCTGGCTACGGTATGAATCCATCCCTTGCAGAGGCAGCCTTAGCTTAGCAACAGACTAGGGAGAAAGGCTGTGTGCTGAGACCTGCTCAGGGGTGTCAGTATGTTCCGGAGCAGGGGTGGGGCCTTTCATCTATCCTAGTAGATACAGAGGCGTCTGGGCATACAGATGTAGAATTATTTAGGACATCGAATCTCAGACTTTGCTGGGCTCAGAACCACCTGGAAACTCATTAAAGCACAGGTTTCCAGGGGTCACTCTCAGTGTTTCTGATCTGCTAGAACTAAGGTAGGACCTAAGGACTTACATTTCCCATAAGTCTCCCCCCCCCCCCCCAGATAACTGGTAATGCCAGTTTGAGGATGCTTTGAAAACCTTTAGTTTAGCTCAACTTCATGATTTTCACAAACAAGGAAAACAGACCCCCAACAGTTAATAAAAAGACATGTCTAGGAGTCCCAAACTGGTGACTGGCTTTAGCCAGAGCAGCCAAGAGATCTCTGGACTCTCGTTTTGGTATTTCCTCTACCACCTCAGGCTGGCAGAAGACCAGAATTAAAATAGTGAGATGCTACTTTAATTGTAAATATATTGCCCTTTATGACCAAGGATGGCCAGTCTCATATGCTGGTTCTTCTTCCTCTATTTTCCCTAGTCCAACACAGGCTCTGTGGGCTCAGCACATAAATAGCCCTCTCTGGCTCATCATCCACTATCCAATAGGGCGGAGAGTCAGACAGTTGCCATAGCTGGTGTCTGTTTTGAAGAACTTTGCATCTATTTTACTGCCCTGCTAATCCTTGTTAGTCAATGAACCTGAGATCTGCGGGCTCTTGCGCTGACCACTGAGTATGCCGATCAGCTCTGAGATATAACTTTTTCTACAGCCTCCATGGGCTTTGGCCTTGGTGCCTGATGTTCTGCTTTATTGCTCCACTTCTCTTGAAGCTAGAATTCTACTCTGAATGCTCACCTATGTGGGGGTGTGGTGTGGTATGGTGTGGTATGGTGTGGTATGGTGTGGTATGGTGTGGTATGGTGTGGTGTGGTGTGGTGTGGTATGGTGTGGTGTGGTATGGT
>NW_021604607.1:6876542-6879381 GCF_004785775.1 Grammomys surdaster | reverse complement strand
TGGTGTGGTGTGGTGTGGTATGGTGTGGTATGGTGTGGTGTGGTATGGTATGGTGTGGTGTGGTGTGGTGTGGTGCTGGTGAACTCCTCTCTTGGTCTCATTTCTGGGTTGGAACATTCACCTATACTCAAACCTAATAACTATGCCCTGCTTTTAGCAAGTAGACTTCTACATGCTATCCTTCTACCCAGAGGACTCTGAGCCTCTAACTGTCTCTTAATTCTCCTAGGCTATGCTTTGCCAACCAAACTGGAAAACTCAGACTCAACCTGGCATGAAATCTAAGATGACACTAGCCTTAAGCTGCCCACCTGCCTGTTCCTTCCAGGACTGACTTCTGCAGTGGCATGGTCCCCAGCCCCATCACACCCTCACCACATTTCTTCATTTCTTTGTGCCCAGGAGATCTGGCACAAAGGAGTCCTCCAGACAGCAAATCTTCAAGTGATCCTTCTCAGTATGAACAGGATCTATTGGCAGCCATGCCCTTCCTGGCTCCCTGGATTTGGAAGACAGTGGTCCGGAAGAGGACATAGATAGCTAATCCATTCTGGATTAATAGTTGGTTGGGATGGCAAGACGGCCCAGCAGATAAAAACAACCACCCTGAAACCTGAAGATCTGAGTTCAGTTCTATGATGGAAGGGGAGAACCAACTTCAGAAAGTTTTCCCTGTTTTCCATGTATATACTCTGGCATATATACACCCACAGTCATTTACACCACACACATACACACACACACACACACACACACACACACACACACACACACACACTCACACACTGTAGTGGTTTGAATAGGTTTGGCCCCCATAGACTCATGTATATGAACGCTTGGCCCACAGGGAATGACACTATTGGGAGGTGTGGCCTTATTAGGATAGGTGTGGCCTTGTTGGAGGAAATGTGTCACTGTGTAGGAGGGCTTTGAGGGTTGCTAGTACTCAAGCTTTGCCTGCCTGGTGAGGAAAAGAGAGAGTCTCTTCTGGCCACCTTCGCATCAAGATGTAGAACTCGAAGCTTCTCCAGCACTGTGTCTGACTGCAGGGTGCCGTGCTTCCTGCCATGATGCTAATGAACGGAACCTCTGAAGCTGTAAGCCAGCCTCAATTAGATGTTGTCCTTTATAAGAGTTGCCTTGGTCATGGCGTCTCTTTACAGCAATGGGAACAATAACTAAGACACACACACACACACACACACACACACACACACACACGAACAATAAGGAAACATGTAAAGAACAAACTGGCTGGTGACTGGAGGAGATGGAGGACCTACGAGAGGCCTGGGATGTTCTGAGTAGTCAGAGTGGCATGGCGGGGAGGAAGCAACCCAGAGACTCCTTCCATGAAGTCGACAGAGGACTTCTCCCACTCAGTTTGTCTGCCGTGAGACAGTTTTGCTGCCCCTTACTCTGAATACCAGTATTTGTGTGCAGCTGTTGAGGTGGTGACACCAGGAGATGGGCAAGCAAGACACATACAGAAGTGTGATGGGCTCCGTTGACATCTGGTGTGTGTGGCTCAAGTTACATCTCAGTTCTGGTCTGTCACGTGCTGCCAGGTGGTGAATATGGGAAAAGTGGGCAGTGCTTAACAGTGGTGCTGGGAGACACGGGGTGGGAGCACTGTGAGGGACACAGGCCAGGACGGGAACATGCCTGTTTACAAAACATTCTGGAAGCTTCTAAACGACGCTGAGTTGCTGGTGCTGGTGATTCTGCCATCCACTATTACCCTGGCCATTTGAGAACTGGCCTGATCTGAGACATGGTAGATTCTCTTCAGCTTGACTCAGTTACCTTGGAATCTGTTCTCCTGATGAGAGAGCTCCGAGAAACTATCCTTATCAGTGAAGAAATTAATACAGAGTAGAAAGAAGGTGGAAGGGAGGAGGTGGGGCTTTGTAGGGGAGTAGTTCAGTCCTGCTTACATACCATCAAAGTGGATATTGTCCTGTTGTTTTTCAGGCATTTATGATTTTGAAGAAGAAAAAAATAAACCTCAGTCCTTTTGACAGTTAGATTTAGGGACAATTCCAAATGTCTTCCCAGCCCCTTCCCCTCCCCGCCAGACTTTATCCCATCGATTCTTCTAGGCAGACTTTGCATTGTGCAGAGACAGTGTGGAAAGACAGGTTGCCACTTGTGAGAGGCTCCCCAAAGTGTCATGGAGGGGGATTACTTTCTCTATCCTTTCCAAATAAGTATGAGTTGTCAGGGCTGGCTAGCTGGTTGGCATATCGTGGTGGGAATACAAAGGAACCGGGAGAGCCTCCTGCCAATCCCAGTCCCCTTCTTCATTTGTCTCTGAGCCAAGAGCTGCTGGAAAGGGTCTCTCAGAGCACACCTTGGTCCTTTCTCTGAGAAAGTCAAACTTGGAAGTGACTCCAGGTCTAATTGTACCTCTGTTGGAATCCAGATTCTGAAGGGAGTCAAAGAGCTGTCTGGAGGCCCGTCTGCAGAGTGCTTGGTGGATCCAATCCAAGCCTCACATGGACCCAAGAAGCTGTCAGGGTGCCTGGGCAATGCCGAGCTGATCTGGACAATTCATTCCAGATGCTTTGCCTGCCTTCTTTGGATTTGGGGCCAGTTGGAGCTCCCGGGCGGTCTCCCAAGGTAGCCTCCCAGAGGGCTCAGGGCAACCGTCCAGATGGGAGGGACCAGACTAGGGATCACTGTGGCCAGCTTGGAACTAGAGGGAAGGGCCTCCTCCTTTGTGCTGAGCATCTGGATATCATTTTTTGAGTTTTTAAAAACACTAACTCTTCTCTGCTACATGTAGCCCATTCTTTTCTTTTCTTTTCTTTTCTTTTCTTTTCTTTTCTTTTCTTTT
>NW_021604607.1:6861499-6876532 GCF_004785775.1 Grammomys surdaster | reverse complement strand
TTCTTTTCTTTTCTTTTCTTTTCTTTTCTTTTCTTTTCTTTTCTTTTCTTTTCTTTTCTCGTTTTCTTTCAAGCACTTAGGGGACAACTTCAGGCAGAGTGGTTGCACTCAAGTAGATTCTAATGATTTGGAACTATATGATATGGTGAAGCTCTGAGAAGGGGCTCTGTAACTCTCTACTGGACAGCTAATCACCCCCTCCCAATCTCTAGGCTTTATCCTCTAGCAATGAGGCTGCCAACTGCAGAGACTCCAGGGCAGTGCTAAGACTTTGTAATATATTTTACTGTTTAGGCAGATGCGGAAGCTTCTCTTCCCTGTCGAAGGCTCACCGATTAGGTAACAGCAAATGAGCATGTGACAGAACACAGGTACAGGAAGAGTAGATGGAGTGAAGAGAAGGAACAGATCAGTGAGCCTCTTGGAAAAACAGTGCCCTTGGTTCTTCGTCTCCTCTGGCTGTGGTAGAATCTGTGAATCTGCACTGTGAAGTGCAGACCCGTTTGCCTAAGGTCCTGTTACAACCACTTGGCTGCATAGTACTGAACTCAGCCAACAGCAGCTCCTCTAAGCCTCCTTGTCTAGGGGAAGCAGGAAGATCTTCTGTCCTGTGGACCATGGTGGAACAGGACAGAAACCTTCCCTGCTCCTAGTAACTAAATCCTGCCTTATGGGTCCTATCTTTCTAGAAAATGGACAATCTCAGAGCAACATGTTCTAGGCAGTTTCAATGAAAGGAGTCCATAAGTATGGGTGAACCAGGGACAAAATCCAGGAGTCATCTGGAAAGAGAGAAGTTGTTAAAAGGAATACTTTTCCTGATCTAACAGCCATATACAAGCTAAACCCAGCCATAGACGTACTCAAACACCCTACTTTCTACTGTGTTCCCTCTGAACTGTGCTTCTGTGTAACGATATTAGACACATCTTGAAAAGATGCATAAAAGAGATTTAAAATTTATCCATCTAATTACTCTCCCAAGGCTGACATGTGGAAGGATGGAGACGTCATACACATGTGGTGGCTGCCCCCCTCTACCATTTTGCTTCTAGGGTCTCAGTTATTCATAATCAGCCTGAAAATATTAAATGGGAAATCACAGAAATGCTGTTTTACATTCTGGATCTTTCTGAGCAGGGTGATAAAATATATTGCCAGCTCCACCCATTCCAGAATATGAATTATAGCTGTACCTGACATATCTATGTTGCATACACTCCCTAATCCCTAGTCACTTAGCAGCTGTCTTGGTCATATGACTAACCACTGAAGTGGAACCTTAAGGGTGCTTTGGAAAGCCGGTTGAATGGTGTTTTGCTGGGGCGAACACATGAAGGAACATTTTGTTTAAGTGAGCAGGGTGTGAAAGGCTAAGGCAGACTCGTGAAGGAGCATTTTACTGAAGCAGACACAGGAGAGAGGATGTTCTGCTAAAGCAAGTACATGAAAGGACACGTGATGAAGGAGTCCATGCTAACAACATGCATGTGTTGGTTTGCCTTACATTGTGTAGTTGAGCTTTATTTGTTGGGACACCATAGAGAGAAATGCATCAAAATATTTCCAGTGGTGTGCAGCCATTTCTTGCTGCTTCCGTGGACTTGGGCTGGTTGGATGCACGTGCTGAGGTAAGACCCATGCTAAGGCAAGGCACATGGAGAACACATGAAGTTTGGAGGGTAGAAATAGGACTTGATGGAGTGCCAGAGACAGAGCTTGGCTTGCTGGTTCAGCTAGCTATGCAACACTTGTGAGTCTCTTGTCTTTGCTGATCTTTGACTTTCTGAGAGAGGCACAGCCAGGAGCTTCTGGCGTCCCTTCGGGTCCTCCTACTGACTCGAGCCCAGGCTGATGCCTGGCTGTCTCTGCTAGGTAGTGCCACCACTGCTGATTCCTGTTTGCTATCCTGACTCTACTGAACTGGACTGCTGGTGTATCTATGAAGTGTTTGCGAGTGGATGATTGGCGGGTGTCAATGATATGTTAACCTGTGAACTGAACTGCTGATTTCCAGACAACACAGACTGGAGTTGCTCCAAAAAACTTTTCTAAATAGGTCCACTTCTCCTGTATCCTTCCTTTCCCGCTTCCTCTGGTAGGTGTGGGCTACAAGGGAGGATAAAGCATTTAACAACCATCATTAAAAATAGGTTTTGAAAAAAGTAAAGTTACAAACCACTGCCATATACAGTGCTCATCCAGGGTTTAGTACTCCCTTCATTTCTAAGTATCCACTAGGGATCTTGGAACATATACCTCAAAGATAAAGACAGACATTCATGTGTCTCTAAGCCTTATGAACTACATATCAAAAAAGTATGTTTCCTACCTGAGGATGGTGGTGTATACATGTACTCACAACAAACAAGTAGCTGAAAGAGGAGAATTGTAAGTTTGAGGCTGGCCTGGGCTGTAAGAACAAAGAACAAAACAAAAACATGCTTCCTAAAATCATATCCTAGGCAACATTGAGAGCAAATAATAATATTTAGTGCATATATGTATGCAGTACATACATCATTATATAAAATAACTCATAAATAAACAAATGCATGTATCTATCTACTGCAAACATATAATGACATCATACTCCTAGGCAGCATATACATATATTGCTAATTCCTTAATCTATATGTGCAGAAGTCACAAGAAAGCATGGGTAGGAAACTCTTATTACTCAAGGGACCTAACTATTACCCGGGTCTTCCTGGATGCCTCAACATGCAAATCTACAATCTTGAGGCTCAGACCATCACCTGTTTTTTGGAGACTTTCCTAGGCTTCCCTACAACTCCTTCAATCACTGTTGTAGTCATCCCTGATCCCACCACAGCTGCCATGATGTGAAACACCAGTCAAGTTAGAGTTCAGAGTTCAGCGCTGAACTCCGTCCTTGTCCACTTGCAGTCAGAAACTAGGCCTAAGTTCCTTTACTGTGAGAGAGCATTGACAGACAGACTCTCACATACCACCAACAGTACTTTCCTGAAACACATCATTGGCACCCACCAATTATCTGAAATAATGTTGTGGCAAGCACACAAGGACATAACAGGTATTTTCCCCCTCCAGATTCAAAGGAAGAAATTCTGGTATTATTTGGCAGAGCAGGAGACCTTATATGGCAAATAATTTTCCAGGGCTGTTATCCCTTTTGTCATTCAGATGTTTTCAAGGGACTCAGACAAATGCTGTCTTTCTCCCCACCTCTCAGAAATGGAGGGAGGAGTTCAAGAGCCCCATATCCCAGAGATCATCACCAAATCCCCTTGCCTAACGAGCAGAGGCAGTAGGAATCTTCCGTCTAGAAAGCTCCAAGTCTCATAGCCCCATCTCCACTCCCCCATAGTGTCCCATGAGCTCTACCTTAGATAAAGAGTCAAGTGTTTGCTTAGAAAGATGTTTGGGTGCATACTCATGACAGAAAGTGGAGTCCTGCAGGCTCCACATCCCAGGGCTTTGACCAAGATTTCCTGGGACAACTCACTGTGCTAGAAGTAACAGGCTCATTTTGTCACTGAGCTGAAAAATGTTGTGACTCTGATGAGGAGTATCAGGAAAAAAAATCCCTAGGAGTTTGGTACTAATACTGAGGCTTTGGGGACAGTGCCAGATTGATGAATCTGCCCACCTAGTAGCCTGTTCCTATCCACAGACTATAAATACTAAAAGAAACCACAGCCTCTGGGACCTGGACACGAGATGTCTCAGCAGGCGTCTAGCCTGACTTGAGTAGGCAAGGGAGAGATTGCTAAGCCAACTCTCATCTAGGAAACACAGGGCTGTTCTGCTAGAATCCTCTCTGGAATCTAAGAGCAGAGGAAATGGGTTGAAAAGAGCTTGCTCATTCACTCCGGAAGCTGTGGCAGAGGCTCGCCCTTCCTGCCTGGAGACTAAATGCCAAAATCGTTTGGCTCCAGGTAAGTTACTGGCATAGAAAGGAGTACTTCTGTTCAGCACCCTTCATGGAGCAAAGGGATCTGCTGCCCAGCCAGCTGCTGCCCTGCAGACACACCACAAGGCTTTGAGGATCTGAGGATGTCCCTGGGGTTCAGATCTCATCCAGTTTCCTTGCTGGAGGCTTCTATCCATGGCTTCCCTTAGGATGCCACATCGAGCCTTCCATTTGATACTAAACTGCTGTTCCTATACTATCTGCTTGCATGCCTCCACTTCAGAGATTGGCAGCTGCATGCTCAACCCAGGTGATCACAATGTGAACCTCCCCCAAGCTGCTCTGCCCTGTTCTGAAGCACTAGATTACTGAGCAATAAACACCAGAGGAAGAAGATGCTCCTGTCTGCTCTTATCAAGGGTATTCAGCTTAACTGTACTCCATAGCTGCTCCCAGTTGGGGAAGAGCAGAGCCAATTTCCCATTGGCTTTCCTTCTTATTGCACACTGTGTCCTTGTAACTCTTAGGACGATGTAGAGACAATCAAGTTTCCTCCATGAGACAGTTGAAGACAATGTAGCCTCCTAGTGATACCAATAAGAGAGTCCAGAAAACTGTGACAAATCTCCAATTTCCAAACTGGTGACTAAGGCTTCCAATTTCTATCCTGGGGTTCTTTTGAAGTATTTTCCGTATTCTCTTTCCCCAATGTGGAAACTAAGACTTAAAGTGCCCGCTGCATGACAAGGATGAAGAGGCCACTAGCCTTATCTCTCTTAGCCCACCCACACAAGCCATCTGTCTAAGCATACCAAAATAGCACCAGAGTCTCCAGCTCTGCACCTTCGCTCCTGCCGGCACTTGTTTGAACCGCCCTCCCCCAGTTCTCTGCTTAATGAAATTTAATCATCCTTTAATCCTGAGCTCAACTGGCTTCTCTAGTGCCTTCCTGATTATTGCAGCAGGAAGTCATTTGTCTTGGTCAGGATACAGTTTATATATATAAAAGAGCAACTGTGACTTCGCTGTTCTCTGCCTTGAAGATTAATGTTTTGCAGGTGAATTTTATCTTCCCAAGTAAACTGTAGGCCTGGAGGAGACAGAAGTGTTCTGTACATATTAATGTTCCCTATCATCTTGCATACGATAAAAACTTAATATTTTGAGTAAGTAAATGAAACATATTGGGGATAAATGGCTTCTTCAAAATTACACAATGTTGAAACTTGAATTTACAACCCCAGGACTAATCTCCACATTATTTCTTCCAGGCCACATCAACAATGCAGTTGCCACTTCCGCTGGCCTCCCTGGAGACCCCAGCACAGCCGAACATAGGCTATTTTACATTAGCAGAACTTAACACAGTGTGGTCTGTGCTGTTGGAAAGAATAGTTTGAATGGGTGGGCAGGCTTGAACAACTTGAGCTTCCTGTGTTGTTGATTACTCTCTCCAAGGTTGCTTCCTCCTTTTATAAGCTTGAGTTGGGTGTCAGGCTGAGGAGGGTGAGATCACATAGAACGGCGATGAAGTGTCTTCAAGGACAACAAGACTATACTGAAAGAGTGGAGCAGCATTATCCTCTTTGAATCTGCTAGCCATTTTCATAAGCACTGCCTTCTCTCACTGAGCTCGATGATGTGGTTACAGAATTACACCATCTGTGCCCTCGTGGAACACCAGCCTAGTGAGTGGTTATCCATGATCATTGCAAATAATCTATGTAAAAAGATCTTAAATTTACAGACTAATTTATCTCACTGGTTTTTGTTTTAGTTGAAGAGCTAAATGAAGGGGGGTACTGTGCTATCCTTATAAAGATAGATGCTATTGTGTACTGACTGAGTATTCTAAGTAGTAAACTAACCAGGAGACTAAACGATAATAAGATGGAGATAGAGAAACATCCCAGGTACCTCTCAGATGGCCACTTGGGGTGGTCACAGGAGTCTGAGGTGCACAGGGAGTTTCTCAAGTAGGGATGGCATTTCAATCACCTGCTTTCAAAGAAGGCTAAGTGTATGCTTACCTGCAGAGGCTTTGTTTGATGAGCAAAGACTGACCCAATATTTTCAAAACAAGAGCGACATCTCTGATCCTATTCTCAATCCCTGTACTTACCAAGCTAATAATAAATATATAGTTCAAGAATTTGAGTTTGAAGCAATATCTTATCAGCCTAAGAAGATAGATGTCTTGGTTCAGTCTTGTTTATCTGTGTCTGTTTGCCTACTAAAAAAACCAAACCAAAACAAAAAACCAAAAAGCCACTCCCTGGACAGTAGCACAAACCACAGTAGAACCCAGAAGTCTCAACCCAGTCTTGTATCCCATACGCTAACATCATGTTACTGAGAGCAATGCATCTCGTGTGTTTATTAATGACAATTGTTTGCACTCCTCAAATACCTTACTCATCCAAACTTAAGTATTAGGAGGTTAGAGTCAACATCAGAGTTTGGGAGATGGTATTTCTCTAAAGTATAAAAAGGATTCAACAAACCAAACAAAGCCCCAAGCCTTTTTCTCATCAGCTGCTGTGCTTGGGTGTCACTGTGTGAGATCTTAAATTGTTCATTTAGAAGACCACTCTGATAGACGAAGGAAGAAACGACTCATGGAAAGATACATTCATTGGCTTTACCAAGTGTAGACATACTAACCAGCTCCAATTTCCCTAACAACTCACTGGGAATACTTTAGCCCTACAGCATTGATATTTGCCTCTGATACTTGTTGGTATGATGTATTTATAACTCCAAAGTATGTGTTTATAAATTAAGAATAAAGTAGAAGGTCTTTATATGTTCTAAAATTACTTCTTTCAAAGTTCAAGGGCTCTTTCCTTCAGTTTTTACATTGGACAATCTGATAAACCATTCCTGATGGCACAGCATGTGCCACCTTTTTACAGAATGTGACTGTATTCTTGTTCTATAATGCTTCCATTCTATATATCTTCCATTCCCACATCATTTCTGAGGCTTTTCTGGACCCTTTCTGGATTTTTATGAATCCAATGCTATGTTTTGTTGCTAGAAAAGTAGGTAATGAGCATCCATGCTGTACACTGCATTGATCCTGGTCTTCATGTCACTGCTGACATAAACCTCTACCTTGTATCATTGATCCAAATTTTTATCCAGATATTCCTGTACTACGGGATGCTTCTTATTTCAAAACCAAAACACAATATTGAACAAACTTCTAGCTAGGTCATTCCTTCAAAAAGCTTTGTCTACTGCTTCCTTCTCTTTCCCGAGTCTGGCCTTCTGTATACTATTCACTTGAAACAAAAACAAACAAGCAAAACAAAACATATCGTTCTTTTCTTGCTGCAAAGGGTAAACAACCAAGTAGATAGCCCTGACGTTGCCGTCTGTCTAACCTAGTTCAGCTGCTTCCCTAAATCCCAGTTTTTCTATGGCCTGTTAAAGTTTCTCCCACCCCTCCACATCATTTGTATATGCTTAAATGCAGGAAAGAGAAAACACGAACCCCTCCCCAGCTACAGTGCAACTAATGCAAAGGAGGAATAGATACGTCTCTTAAGCAACGTAAATTTTAGCAATTAACAGTGTCTTCATGTGAAGAACTTAAATACACAATTTTGACATTTCATACTTCACAAATGCCAGTTGTAAGATTTGCATTTAGCAGGAATTAATTACTCTGAAAGCAGGCCCTATGGCATTGTATATGATTTACCATGATATCTTATCTATAGGAAGCACATAGTAAATTCCTAGTAGTATTTATTTGGATAACTACATGAAAAATGTCCCACCATCTTGTAGGTTGTACTTTATGTAGATGTCTGATAGGTGGAAGCTTGGATAACTATGGATTTTTAATGAATGAGTGGAAATCACATGGTGGACTTGGAGGGAATATTCTTAGGAGGTCTTTGGGGACTATTAATGATCTAGATGGTCTGTGGGTTAGTATTCTGTAAAAATCATATAAATTTACAGTGGAATATATTTAATTAAGTTATTGAAGTAACTACTTCTATTGTTCTTTAATGGATCTCTGTAAAATACAGTATTTTTATTATGTAAAAACTTAAGGCTGGGCAGTGGTGGCTCATACCTTTAATCCCAGCACTCAGGAAGTAGAGACAGGCAGATCTCTATGAATACAAGGCCAACCTGGTCTATAGTGTGAGTTCCAGGACAGCTAACACTACACAGTGAAACCCTGTCTCAAAAAAGCACCCCCACCCCAAAAATAAAGAAAAAACTTAAACAGAAAAGAAAATTGGCAGTAGCAGGTGTGCAGGAGCAGGTGTGCAGCAGCAGGTGTGCAGGAGAAGGTGTGCAGCAGCAGGTGTGCAGCAGCAGGTGTGCAGGAGCAGGTATGCAGCAGCAGGTGTGTAGCAGCAGGTACACTGCAGGGTCTTGGAGCTTAGGAGAAACTAACCAATTGTATTTAACTTTAGTCTAGTCTGCAGCAGCATCATTGATCCAAAACTCATAAAGAATTTCAAATTTCCCCTGAGTTTTCTCTTCAGGCTCCTAGCAATAGGTACAATGTAAGTAGTGCTGTATGGGGATTCTCACCTAACAGAATTGGGCCTCACACTGAGCTAAGACTAGACACGAAGTTCACAAGAACAGATGTTGACACAAACATCCGAGGCCTGTGGGTTCTAATATTCTAAAATATGTAGTTAGTCACTGACTAGACTAGATTCACACCCCAGTTTGGAAGAATAAATCAAATATAGTGTTTTGCTTTTCTACCTTAAATGTCTGTGCTGGGTGACAAGACTCTGTGTCAATCACTAATTTCAGTGGTCTTGGGGTTACTCGTATGACATACACATAAAGTCAGAAAGTCTAAAATGTCAAAGGCCCCCTACTGTTAATGAGAAGCCTGTTGAAATGGAGGAATAAATCAAAACAACTGTCCTTCCCACATGATTTGATGGCTTAAGGAATTTGAAGAAACACAGACATGTGACCTGTGGTTTGAGAAATGTGCAAATAAACTTCTCCAACATATTTGGATTCAAACTTGGCCTACAGCTGTCTGCAGTTTCTGCTTCAAATATAGCTTGTGGAAGGATTCATATGCATCCCCCAAAGGCCAGCCTGCTCCCCTGTTCAACTGCACTGAGGCAGGGCCTCCTGTAAGGAACCTACTGTCCTCAGTCACCAAGCTCCTTGATGCCTGCTCCCAAACTTTGGTTCAGAAGGATAATGCATACCTTATACAAATTCTTCCAGGAATGCTCAGAGATTTCCTTTTGCTGCTTAGAAACAAGAAGTCTTTGTTAATTTAAATAAAATGCATGTGCATAGCATATTGCTTAGATTGAGAAGGCCCCCATAAGGCTCATGTGTTTGAATATTTGGTTCTCAGTTGGTGAACTGTTTAGGAAGAATTAGAAGGTGTGGCCTAGTTAGAAGAGGTGTGTCTCTGAGGGTGGGCTATGAGGTTTCAAAGCACATACCAGGTTCTCTCTCTCTCTCTCTCTCTCTCTCTCTCTCTCTCTCTCTCTCTCTCTCTCTCTCTTTGCTTCCTGCTTGTGAGTCAGATGAAAGCTCTTAGCTACTCCTCCACCACCTTGGCACCTTGGCTGCCAGCCTGCTGCCATGTTCTTTGCCATGATGATAATGGACTAACCCTCTGCACTGTAAGCCAGCCCCTAGTTAAATGCTTTCTTTAATAAGTCACATTGGTCATAATGTGTCTTCACACTAATGGCACAGTGACTAAGACACATAGTATCCTCCAAGAGATTTAGAGATATCTATCAACTTTTTAAAGTCAAAGAAGGTTCTGGAAAGACAGCAGAGGAGGAAGCAGAGTTTGACATTTGCCTAGCACCCTTCACAGAAAGAGTAATTAGATAAGAAAACCAAACATACTTGGTAATATTTATGATAAAAATATAATTCATAGGGCTAGAGAGAGATGGTTTAGCAGTTAAGAGTGCTTGCTTCTCTTGCAGAGGACCAGACTTCAGTTCCCAGTACTCAGATGTGGTTGGGGGCAGGATCACAGCCACCTGGACAGCTTTAGGGGATCTGATGCATTCTGACTTCCATGAGGACCCATGCCTATGTATATATACACAGAGATACACATGAAGAAATAATAAAATAAGTCATATATGTATGTATTCATGGCCATTATCATAAACTTTAAAACCTTAGCAGAAGGGGAGAGTTCCAGACCTGCGTGTTGTCAAGGCCTGTGCAGGAAGAAGCAAAGGAGAGCAGGGTGAATCTGATGGAGCAGGAAAGGCCCAAGTAGCCAAGACAAGTCACTGGGTAACAGGAACCAACATGGTAACAGCTCCTAATGTGGTGAGAATACGAACCCCACAGTGACGAAGGAGCAGTAAAGCAGTCTAGTCCCTAAGAACTCTTGAGACTGAAGGGCCAGCGCTCCACACTAGGGAAGCAGAACTAAAGCCAAGCTGGATTGTGTCAGCCGAGATGAAGGAAGAGAAGCCAGGCTGCAGAAATAGAGCCAGGAAACCTCAGGCACAGGGACCCTGTGAGGCCAGCTTTTCTGACTGCTCAGCCATGCCTTTCAACTAAAGCATGTCTTCTGAGAAAAGTTCAAGAAAACAAGTTTTACATAGAAATAAACAGCAAAAAAAGGATCAAGGTCAAGTTGTTTAAAAAGCTTACTTATAAAAAGGGACTAAGGAGATAAATAAGGTTAAGTCCCTAAACACCATCAAAACTGTAACCTACCACTTCAGAAAGGAAGCGAGAGGCATTAGGACAATTATACACACATGAATGGAGAATATAAATCACAATTTTAAAACTTACAAAGGACAAGATAGACCTTGGGAAAGGAGTCAAGAATTAAAAAAAAAACTTTTAGCTTGGAAATAAAACTAAAAGGGAACATGAGAACAAATAGAAACAACATTTTAAATGCATGTGAGGTTAAAGACAGAAAATAAAATAGAAAGTCAAAAGAGGGCTGGAGAGATAACTTGGCACTTAAGAGCATTTGCTGTTCTTCTAAAGGATCCAGATCCCAACACCCATGTCAGGCCTCTCACATCTGTAACATCAGCCCTAAGGGGCCACACACCCTCTTCTTGCCTCTGCCCACGTGTGGTATAATCCCATGCAGACACTCACACATACACATGAATAATAAAGTTTTAAAGTTGTGGTAGTTTGAATATGTGTGGCCCAGGAAATGACACTGTTAGGAGGTGTGGCCTTGTTGGAGTAGCCATGGCCTTGTTGGAGGAAGTGTGTCACTGAGGGGGCGGGCTTGGAGACCCTCTTCCTAGCTGCCACAAAGATAGTCTTCTCATGTCTGCTATTGGATGAGGATGTAGCACTCTCAGCTCATTCAGCCCCATGTCTGCCTCGATGCTGCCATTCTCCTACCTTGATGATAATGGACTGAACCTCTGGACCTGTAAGCCAGCCCCAATTAACCATTGTCCTTATAAGAGTTCCCTTGATCATGGTGTCTCTTCACAGCAGTAAAAGCCTAACTAAGACAGATGTTGGTACCAGGAGTGGGGAGAGCTTCTGCCAGGAGCCACAACAAACATTCCATAATTGGAAGCTCAGACTTTCCCCTGGTCATTTTGGGCTTCTAATGCTCTTAAACCAACAGGCTAAGAAAGGAATAACAGTGTTAGGAGGGTGATCGATCCAGATTACTATGGGGAAATTGGATTGCCTCTCCACAATAGAGATAAGAAGGATTATGTCTGGAGTGCAGGAGATCCTTTAAGGGCATTTCTAATACTACCATATCCTGTGATTAAAGTCAATGGGGAACTACAACAGCAGGATGACAAAGGGTTCAGATCTATCAGGAATGAAGGCATAGGTTACTTCCCCAGGAAAAGAACAAAGTGGTGCTTGCAGAGGGTGGAGAAAATAGAGAATAGGTAGTAGAGGAAGTTAGTTATAAATACCATCGAAGGCCATATGACTAGTTGTAGAAATGAAGATTATTAGTAGTATGAATGCTTCTGTTTTATTTTGTTAAGAACACATTTGTATAGATATTTGTGCTTTCTTTCGATTTCTTTAACATCAATTAAGAGAGTATCAATTAGTATTTAAGTTGAGATTCTAAAAGGATGTTCCTAAGGGACATTGACCTATTCTACATTTACAATGCATTTGCAATCGTACAAGTTATATCATGTTAGGTATATTTATTACCTGGTTAGCATTTCATTTGGACATGAGATATGACTGTGTCAAGTTGACAAGGGGTGGATTGTGATGGCTATTCTTGGTTGTCAGCTCGACTATAGCTGGAATGAACTATAATCCAGAAATGGAGGGCACATCTGTGATCCAGGTCTTAATGCTGGAAGACATAGGCTTTTGATCTGGACCTTGAGGAAGGGTGGCCCATAAAAAGCTATGCTAGCAATAATGAGCCCAGACATGGTGGTAAACACCTTTAACCCCAAGAGACAAAGGCAAGCAGGTCTCTGAGTTCAAGGCCAACCTAGGACAGAGCAAGTTCTAGATAAAGAAAAGCTTAAGTCCAGGTGTAGTAGTACATGCCTTTAATCCCAGCATTCAAGACACAGAGCAATCCAGATCTCTGAGTTCAAGGTCAATCTATAGAGCAAGTTTCAGGACAGCCAAGCTTAGGCAGTGAAGGAATTGGAAAATAGAAAGCATGATTATGTAATAGAAAAAGGGGGCCATGTTCCAGCCCCAGCAAGCAGCAGAACTCAGCAGCTTCAGCCACATGGCTTTGGCTTTAGAGTCCAGAATAGAAGGAGTTACCGGGACAATTGATGCTGGTTAACTGGAGCTAAGAAATTAACGGCGATTAAGAAGAGACCAACATCACTGAATTGAAATCTGGGAAAGACAAAGAAGCTGTGTCTAAGATAGCCAAGGTTGTACCTTATGCTGTAGCTGTACTTGGTACCGTGTAAGAGTCACCCAGGCGGTATTGGTTTAGGTCATGGAGAGCAGTTGAGGCTTGGCACTGTGAGAGGCCTTGGAAGGCCATTGGTAAAGATGCTGTCTTAGTTACAGTTGACAACCCAGGCCTGAAGGGGTCATGAAAAGAAGTTGAGGCTTGGCACTACGAAGAGAGCCTATGTGAGGCTACTGGAGAAGCCTAGTTGCAGCAGAAGACCCCAGTGTATTGGAGATGCCAGAACTGTGGGAGGATCACCAAGAGATGCCAGAGCCCTGGGATACCTGCCTAAGAAAGCTGCTAACAGGGAGTGGAACCAGCCCAGGAGAAAGAAGTTTGTTACAGTCAACAAAGATGAAAGGGGAATTGGAGATCTGGAGAACACGTTGACATCTGACATTGAAATGCAGAGTTTGGAGTTTGCCCAGCTGGTTTTTGGTCTTGTTTGTTTCTGTATTTCCTCACTATAACATTTTGAAATGGTAATGTATATCCTGTGATGTTTAAGGTATATGATCTGCTTTTTGATTTTGACTTTATAAGTAATTGCAATTAAGTGATTGAATGAATCTCAGAAAAGATTTTGAACTTTGGACTTTTAACATTGTTGAGACTCTTATAGACTATGGAACTTTTGAAGCTGAACCAAATGTATTTTTCACTATGCTTTGACTATAGCCCCATAGACTCATGTGTTTAAATAATTCTATGGAGGCCAGGGAGTGGAATGTGGTGGTTTGAATATGCTTGGCCAAGGGAGTGGCACTATTAGGAGGTGTGGCCTTGTTGGAGGAAGTGTGTCACTGTGGGGGTGATCTTGGAAACCCTTCTCCTGGCTGCCAGGAAGCTAGTCTTTTCCTGTCTGCCTTTGGATGAAGATGTAGAACTCTCAGCTCCTCTAGCTCCACATCTGCCTGGCCACTGCTATATTCCCACCTTGATAATAATGGACTGAACTTATGGACCTGTAAGCCAGCCCCAATTAAATGTTGTCTCTTATGAGAGTTGCCCTGGTCATGGTGTCTGTTCACAGCAGTAAAACCTCAACTAAGACAGAAATCTATTTTAAAAGATATAAAGACAGTAGCAAATATTGACAGAAGGAGAAAATCTGACATATAACTATTAGGATCCCTAAAGACTAAAACCTCAGAAAGAGTACAGTATACCTCCCTTCTTTCCCTTTCTTTCTACCTCTCTTCCTTTCTCATTCTCATGCTTGCTTGATTTCTTTGAGCCAGGGTCTACACTCCAGCCTGGAATTCACTATGTAGCTTAGGCTGCAACAGTCGAGCTTCAGCCTCAAGCATGCTGAGATTAGAGATGTGAATTTTCATGCCTGGGTTCAGAATATTTCTTTAAAAATATTTAAGAACATTTACTGAACCAAAATATATTTGGGAGAGAGCTGGAGAAATGGTTAGTGGTTAAAAGCACTGGCTGTTCTTCCAGAGAATATAGGTTCAACTCACAGCACCTCTGTGGCCACTCACAACTATCTGTAGCTCCAGTCCTATGGTGTGGCACCATCTTCTGACATCCAAAGATACCAGGCATGCACATGGTGCATAGAACATGTAGATAAAATACTCATACACATAGCATTTAAAAATGAAGACATACGTATTTAGGGACTGGGATTGGAGCCCAGTGGTCATGTTTACTTAGCATGTACAAGCCCATGTCTAATCATTGGCATCAAATTAAATAGGAAGTTGAATACTCATATTTAGGAAGAACACTGAATGTGTATCTAAGACACATATCGACTCAGAGTGATGAGCTAAGACATGCTCACACGGCTGTGAACTCTTACAGGAGAGTGAGGACTGAAACCTGGGGCCAGGGAAGGAATATTAGCTTCACTCCAGGGGTTTCAGGATGTCTGAGATGAATGGAGCAACAAATTTCAGGGGCTTAAGAAAACATGAGCTGAGAGTTTTATAGGAAGAGAACCTACCAGGCACAAAGGACAGTGACTCTTATCAAATGTAAGATTCAGGGAGTTGGGTCTCTGTGAGTGTCCCTGTGGGCCTGCCAGAAACAAAGCCAGAGTATCGAGTCAGCAGCTGCGAGGCTAGCAGGGAGATTTAACATTCAACCACGTGCAGAATTAAAATAGAATGCAAAATGATAGGGAGCAGGTTCTTTATACACTGTACACACTGGCTGTATACTCTAGGTTTTGTACACACGGCTGTATACTCTAGGTTTTGTACACACTGGCTGTATACTCTAGGTT
>NW_021604607.1:6855486-6861489 GCF_004785775.1 Grammomys surdaster | reverse complement strand
ACACTGGCTGTATACTCTAGGTTTTGTACACACTGGCTGTATACTCTCAGTTTTGTACACACTGGCTGTATACTCTAGGTTTTGTACACACTGGCTGTATACTCTAGGTTTTGTATACACTGGGTGTATACTCTAGACTTTGTATACATTGGCATATACTCTGACAATGCAGATAATACAGACACAAGTGAAAGAGTATGATACCTACTGATCCGATTGACTACAACCAACCCAAATGGTGGCACCGCCATTCTGAGCCTTCTGTGAAAGCCCAGCCATCCTTAATTTGAACCAGAATATCAGAATGAACTAACAAGTTATTTTATCCTTTTTGCTTATTTGCTTTTTTGAGACAGGGTTTCTCTGTAGACCAGGCTGTCCTCAAACTCATAGAGATCCACCTGTCTCTACCTCCTGAGTGCCAGACTGAAAGTGTGTGCTACAACTACTGGCTGAGTTATTTGATCTTTAAAAATAGATACATACATACTTTGTGTTTTGAATTTAGGTTTAGAAATACCATTGCCATATGAGAAACCAGGGTGTTGAAGGGCTGAGGCCAGGTGTGTGGTGTAAGATGTGGAAGACAATCCAGAAACCAGGTCATGTGAGATAGTAAGGAAGCTGTTGAGCATGCTGGGTTGTTTCAGATTCAAGTGCCAACAGAAGAGGCTCTCAGAGGCCAAACATGAAGCACACCAAACTTCAAATAACTAGAAACCCATAAAATATTTCAAATACATGTGTGCTGAACCCATGCATATATGTAAGTCCAAGATAAGTAAACCAAGTTACCTATGAGTGTTGAAAGAAAACTGTTAGCTTGTAAACACAGGGAAAGAACTAGGCACTTGCTTTGCCTTTCCTGGCAGAACAGCATCACTGATTAAACAAACAACAGAGGAACAGATGCGTTTTTAAACAGAATTCTTTTAGCAAGTAGATTAAGAAGTAACAGATTAGAACAGTCTGTAGCCCACAGTGATGTAATGGACCTGGGTGGTCAGCATCCACACCTGCTTAAGACACAGGCAGACAACTAGCCGCCAGAGGCTCCCTGGTATACCACCATTGTGGTAATACCATGGGATCAAGCCTGAGCCTCACCAAAATTTCAACCTAGCTGCTGGTTTGCAGGAGCTACAGGGAGCAGAGTAGCATGTTAAACCACACCAGGAACAAGTAAACAGGCTAATTCAGATTGAATTAACCTACAGAAACTGTAGCTCGAACACTCTGGCTTCTGGGGCCTTTAGCAGGTTAACTGTTTGGAAAAGTTTGTAGGAGAAACTGTGGGCACAAAAAACTTCAAAAGACATAAAAGCTTTTAAAAATTGGCAACGCAAAGCTCTCCTTTTTAGAAATGTTAATTGGATAAAATCCATAGAAGGAAGTGATTTCCAAAGCCAGTAAGTAGGGACTTGGGGCTGAGGGAGCCAGTTCCGATCGCCACAGACCACAAAGGGAGCTTGGGATGCAGTCAACAGAAGTCGTTTCTTGAGCTGGAAACAATCCATTAAACTCTGTGTTTATTTTGTTTTTAAACATTTGTATTTCATTTCATTCACAAAGAAGCTTTAAAATATACACATCCTAGCTGGGAAGTGGTGGCGCACGCCTTTAATCCCAGCACTTGGGAGGCAGAGGCAGGGGGTTCTCTCTGAGTTTGAGGCAATCCTGGTCTACTGTGAGCTCCAGGACAGCCAGGGCTGCTACACAGAGAACCCCTGTCTTGATCAAAAGGAAAAGTATACACACACACACACTCACACACACACACACACAAATCCTTTAGTCTAGCAATTTTGTGACTAAGGATGATCTATAAAATAATCTCAAGGGATAAACAGATGGAACAGCAGTTAAGAATGTCACCTGCTCTTTCAGAGGACCAGAGTTTGATTCCCAGCACCCACATGGAGGCTTACAACTACCTGGAACTCCAGTTCTAGGACATCTTATATCCTCTTCTGGACTCTTTGGGCATCAGGGACACACACTGCACACACCCACATAAAATCATAAAGTATCAAATATAAGACAAACCTATTCAAATGTACAAAGCTGAGCATGTCCATTATGGTACTGCACTTGGGAAGGAGCAAAGAGGGAGTAGAAACAAACGCCTACTAGGTAAGGTCTAGTAACTCACAGTGCGTCCATACAATGGAATTCTATGGCACCATGGAAATTGAGACAGGTCTATATGGCTTCCAGAAGATAGACTTTGTGTGTGTGTGTGTGTGTGTGTGTGTGTGTGTGTGTGGTAATGGAATGTGAATCCTAGGCTTCAAGTATGCTAGGTGTTCTAACCTTAGCCCTCCAAACAAACTACTAAAGATAAGAGGAGCAGGTGTATATCATTATTTTTACCAATTGTGAGAAGGAAAAGAAAATCTTCATGGGAGAGTATTTGAAAGGCTAAATAAGAAACAGCCAAACCTTTGAAGGTGGAGAAGGACTGGGGAAGGGCTCAAAGGCTCTGGATTTTCTATGCTTTTATATTTCATCACCACACCTGTGCTTTATTTGTATATTTTTAAAAGCCAACTGTTCTTTTGTTTCTTCAGATTTGTGGTCCTTTATCAGTATCTCAGTGAGTGGATAGGCCACAAGAAGTGAAATTTATTAAAGAAGAAAAGAAAATTCTGCCTGTATGAAAAAATGGAGTGTTTGTCAGGGTTCTCTAAAGAAACAAAACTTGTAGTATGAGTGTATGAGGTTGAATGTCTTCGTTGGTCTTCAGTAGACAGTGGGGTTCTGAGCAAGCAGGCTCTGATGCCAATGAAGGAGTGGACCTGCCAGCAAAAGAACAAGCCAGCTTCCCTCTTCCTCTGCCGTGTTATTTATATGAGCTGCCAGCAGGTGTGTCCCAGAGTAAAGGTGGATCTTCCCAGCTCAAAAGACACAGATTATGAAATTTGAACCTTCCCACTTCAAGTGCAGCTGCTAGGTTTTCAGTTGATTCCTGACAGTCAAGTTGACACCAAGAACAGCCCTCGAATGGAGCTGGCTCTTGTGTTACTAGCAACCCAAGTTTTTATAGAGCTGGTAACTTCAAGTCTGGGGCTGGCTTAGAAAACCCCAAGTTCTAACAATGTCTTCCTTTTGCTCATGATACAAAAGCATGTCTTTCTGCTGCTCACTTTATGAAGAGTGTAGTCAAGAACACAGTACTTACTGTAGATCTGCTGTAAGTAGTCTTGAAGCCGTTCATTTGCCAGCTTTCTCCTGAGTGTCTGGTTTGCATCAAACCCAAGATAGACACTGGGGTACAATAGAGAACATGACAGATAAGTCCCTGACCTCAGAAACCTGACCATATAACTGAATATATCTTTGCTGAGTATAGTTTGCTTGCCAGCAAGATGATTTGTACTTCTCAGTGGCATATGAAGCTCATATAGAGTAAAAAAGGAATTTGCCAATGGATATAAGAAATACGAACCACATAAATTTTAAATCTTAAAATATCAGCTTATTATGTCTGTTTTAAAGTTCAGGTTGATATGGTCAGAGTCCTACAGATGGTTCCCAATGATTCTACTTCCCGGTGTCTACACTCTTGGAAGACTCTGTCCTTTGGAGTGTGAGCTGATCCTGGTGGGCTTGATTCTAATACATAAAGCATGGAAAGGTAACGGGGCATCATTCGCAGAGTACGTTAAAATGAGTGTGACCCCCCCCATCTTCTTTTCCCACTGTCTTGGTCTTCTCTCCCACACTTACTTACTTTCTTTATGTCACACGGAATGAGACTGAGGCAACCTCTGGCCAGCGATCAGCAAGGAGCTGGGGTCCTGGGTCTCACATTCTGTGGAAGACCAAAGGATAAGTGCACTGGACACAGATCTGGAACCAACTGAGACTTGGCATAACTGTAGCAGCCTAGCAAATACTGGAATTCTCGTCATGAGAGAGCCTCGGTGTGTGTGAAGCACAAACCAGCCAAGCTGCACCTGGGGAAAAGGAGGGTGATGAATGCTGTTTTAAGCTTTTGGTTTGGGAATGCTTGTTACCAAGCAACAGGCAACCAATATGGTCGGCTAGGCAATCATTCCCTTTTGGAAGTAGATCACATCAGGCAAGGCAAGGCCTTTGGGAGCATTATTTCTCACATGGGCAAATGTGGCACAGCCATGACAGAATATATTGTGTCACTTGGCTTTGTTTCATCTTTCCAATGACCTAACTTTGCTTCAGAAAGCCTAGTTGAAAAGAGACTTAAAAAAAAAACTTAAAAAAAAATCTTGTAACTTTTTCTGGCAATGAATGTTTTCAAATTTGTCTTGAAAAACTTTAATTTGAAAGTAATTTCATTAAGAATCATTCTAGACATAGATGTTATTTTATACAAACAATTATTTTCTGTAGTCACCTGCTTGTCTCTGTTGTCTATATTCCTTTACCTTTATGTAGAAGTTTTCTCCATCCTTCAGCTTTGGTTGCAAGATAAACTGCTACTCAAGTAAGACCTCATATTCTTCCATCTTCAACCTGTGTGTGTGTGTGCGTGTGTGTCCATGGCTAGAAATACTTATTGTTATATTCAAATTATTGCTCTGAAAGCTTTCCATGGCATCTTTGTATTTCTTATTGAATGAAGAAGAAAAGGAATACACTCTGTTTTAGGACATAAATTGTGTAACTATTTTTAGTAGTTTTTATCTGGAAAAGATTTTTTGTACTAATTTTTGTAGACATTTCAAATTAGTGGCTCATTGAAAACCGTAGACAATCCATATTTGGAGGCCTTGAAACCAGTGGGAAACAGTGGGAAAGATAACACCCCTGAAAAGGAAAGATTTTGTGCACCTGTTTACTTTGTTATCAAGGTTTGGGTTATCCTTATTTGGAATGAAATACAAAACTATCTACAGACTACGTTGACTGAATCAGGAGGCCAGGCTTTCTGAATCACAGAGGGGAAAGACAACACAACAGACAGCACGTTACACTTCCTCCTAAAATATTTAAGGAGAGAAGCAAGCTATCGCAGGAAAATGGCCTTAGAAGAACATGGTAATTATTTATGTCACCTACAAAAGGATAAACAAAGAGCTGGTGTCAAATGAACACTCTGGGATGAAGCCGGCCAGGCCTACGCTAGCATTGGATTTCACAAAGCATTTACCGCTTCCCAGCTGCAGCTTGTAATCTACAAAATGTCTCTCAAACAGCAGCAGCGGCAACAATAAAATAATCACACAGGAGGTTTGTATGCTTATGTTTTGTTTTATCAGCAACCTTAAAAAGATACACACCTCCAGAGTACAGGAAGCCCTAAGACTTGGGCCTCTTATGTGGTGGGACCTTAAAATGCTTCTCTGACATCAGGTGGGACTCTGAGAAGGACTAGGTGTCCAGTGGTGTACTATGGGGTGGGGGAGGTGTTGAACTCATGGCTTTGTGCATGCTAGGCAAATGTTATGTCTACGAGCTACAGCCCCATCCCTGGGGTTAGGAGTCTCAAGAAGCCCAAGAACCATTTGGTGAGCCTTCCCATTGCATGAGCAAATCTCTTTGGGTTCACTCCTCTGCTGTTTTCTAGAGAAGAGGGGTTCTGGCAAAGACCCAGACTCTCTGAGGCATACACATGAAGAGAGTACCACCAAGAGGTCAGGGGAGGTCCCTGCTGCATTTGTAATGACAGAATTTTCTACTTGCATAAGTAATTCCAACAGAACTTCTCCATAGATTCAGAACAAAACCCTGGAAGTCTAGTCACAGGCCTCTCCTGAGGCAAAGACACACAAAGCCAGCCAGAGTGGAAAGGGTAGGCGGAAGCAGAGAGCACAGATACCTGTCTCAAAAGGTTTCCTTCAGAGTCGTTTCTGAAACAATACTCCTTGCATTATCATTCTCCTATTAGAGTCAAGGCAACTGACACAGGGGCATAAAAACAAAGACCCCGGCTAGTTACCTGAGAGCTGGCTGTCCCCTCAGCTAGTTACCTGAGAGCTGGCTGTCCCCCAGCTAGTTACCCGAGAGCTGGCTGTCCCC
>NW_021604607.1:6841871-6855476 GCF_004785775.1 Grammomys surdaster | reverse complement strand
TCCCCCAGCTAGTTACCCGAGAGCTGGCTGTCCCCCAGCTAGTTACCTGAGAGCTGGCTGTCCCCCAGCTAGTTACCTGAGAGCTGGCTGTCCCCCAGCTAGTTACTTGAGAGCTGGCTGTCCCCCAGCTACTTACCTGAGAGTTGGCTGTCCCCCCAGCTAGTTACCTGATAGCTGACTGTCCCCCAGCTAGTTACCTCAGAGCTGGCTGTCCCCCAGCTAGTTACTTCAGAGCTGGCTGTCCCCCAGCTAGTTACTTCAGAGATGGCTGTCCCCCAGCTAGTTACCTGAGAGCTGACTGTCCCCCCAGCTACTTATCTCAAAGCTGGCTGTCCCCCAGCTAGTTACCTCAGAGCACGCCATTCTTGTATCATAATACCCCCTCTACAATTCCCAGTCTCTGTTCCAGTTTCAATCTGCCTTGATAATTGAGTCATATGTTTCATAGAGACCCTATATGTGTCCTGGAAACATTAGGAAGTTTTTTTTTCAATGTATTCTTCTTTTTTAGTCAGGCATGGTGTTGCACACCCTTAATCCCAGGACTTAGGAGGCAGATCTCTATTAGTTTAAGTCTAACCTGGTCTATAAGGAAATTCCAGGCCAGCCAGAGCTATGTAGTGAGATCTTGACTCAAAAAGAAAAGAAAATCATTACATTTTTATTCATTCAGGTATGTCATAGGTGCCTGTGTGTGTGTTGTGTGTGTGTGTTGTGTGTGTGTGTGTGTATGTATGTATGTATGTGTTTGTGTATGTCTATGTACGTGCAGCTACAAGTATGTGTACACACGTGTGTGTGCCTGAGCACTCTCTTGAGCTTTGGTATGCATGTAGAGATTAAAGAGCGACTTTCAGGAGTCAGTTCTTCCTTCCACCACATAGCTCCGGGAGATCAAACTCATATTACTAGACTTGGCAGCAAGTGCCTCAACCTAATGCTCCATCCTGCAAGCCAGGAAGTCTCATTTAAATGCTGTGGATCTATACAAGGCTGACTTATTTGTAGTTGTCAAAAATCACTTCATTTTGTGGCACTGTACTGCAGGCCTTACAGGGATTCAGGGATAAATTACATTGTTTTGTTCTTCCTGGCTTTCCATAGCTTCACACAGGAGAAGACAGATTCCTGACAATGCCTAGGACCTAAAAGGCCACCCTTAGGTGCAAGGTGAAAAATGTCAGAGACACAATTACCCTCCACAAACAATACCAAGCAGGGCCTTTGAGGAACCCAAGTCTTTCTATGGACTGGCTGTTTGGGGAAGGCAAATTAGTGACCTACTGGCATGTGGGTGAATGTTTGGTCTTTCTAAGCATCATCTAGCTGGCAAGGCTGTCTTTATCCCATGATCTCCAAAAGTAACTGCTCAGTTGCACCTAAGCAAGGAAAGGAAGATACAGAGTACTGAGAATTATTACTGCATCAATGTGTGATTGACAGGTCTCTTCAGCCAGCATGGGAGTACCCTTGTTATCTAGTTAGTTTGTATGTTCTAGGGGTGGGCTGATATGTACTCCTTCTCATTCACCAAATACCGACCTGAGAGAGAACAGGATGTACCAGTGTGCTTTACTGTTCAGACAGACAAACGGCAATACAGATGTGGGCTAACTGACTTTGACACAATAACCTTACCCCTGAGTCAGGCAGAAAAGAGTTGGATTCTTCTGGGAGCTGTGGGAATCCTTCCAACACATTCTCATTCATCCTGTTGGCAGCAGCAGACTAGCCAAGAGAGCACGTCACACACAGAGGCCTGAGGTCACGAGTGGGAACAAATTCCTACCATTCCAATTCTGATTGATTAGTGCTGGAGTCACCGCTAACTAGTGATTGCCACTTCCCGAATCTGCATGACTCAGTGGGTGAACAAGGCCTAAATGAAGCACACTTGAGCCTGTGGACACACATTGTTCTAGTTGCAATGGCAGAGAAAGGGAACCAAAACCAAACACAAATGCTAAACACCAACTGAGATCAGGCTGAAGGAGTGGAGGCTGCCAGAGGGTGGGTCTGGCAATGCCTGGGTACCCCCTCCCTGTGGAGTTGCTTCCACCTGGTCTCCCTAGAGTCTGTCCACACTGGCGCAGCGGTGGCGCTGCCTCCACGGCCCTGTCCTCACAAATTCCACTGCCTTCTCAAGGCTTCTGTGCTCCCGAGCTGCAGCTCTCCTCATCTCCTCCTACCTGCCTGGGAAACCCCACACCAGCCTCCATTCCTTCCTGCACTTGGCTCCGTTATGGCTCCTGTGGCTAGGTATGGAGAGAACACTCTTTTTAGGCTAGGCAACATTTTCAGGGATGTTTAGTTTCTTTCTGCAAATCTGTGACAGAGACTGGGTAGCCTATTAGAGTCTCGAGAATGCTTGGACAGTGTCAGAATTAAATATTGCTTTTCTGTTTGTGGCTCCTTGAGTACATCCAAACGACTAATGGAGAGGTTCTCTTTGGGCTTTACGTAAGCTCCAGTGGCTCTGCTGTCAATAATATCGAATGGCACTTCTTGCCAACTTTCCACTCGGTGGAAGATATTTCCTAAAGATGCACATTGTGAAGCAGCCACAAAACCAGCAGTGGCTGGGCCAAATCCTGATTAAAATTCTTGCTAGTGACTCCTTTGCCAATGCTGTCCTGTATTTCCACCTGTTGGAAATATAACTGCCTGTCAGTGCTGGAGAATGTCAGCACCTTTCAGAAGTCACACACACACACACACACACACACACACACACACACACACACACATTGTCCCGTTCTACAATGCCAGCAGTCAAATGTGCTAAAACTTCAAATGTCCAAAAACGGAAGTGACTGGATCTTGCTGCATTTTAAAGTAGGAGCAGTTACATGAGATAGGGAGAGAGTTCTATAAGGTAAGACTGTAATAACACTCTTCATGCTTTAAACACAAGGGCCCTTCCAACTCTGCCTATGTTCCAACCTCAAACTGTATTTCCAATATATCTTTAACTTCACGGGCATCTACAAAAATCTGCAGGTGTTTGAATGGATGTAAACACAGGTCATAGTTACCATTGAAAGGGAAGAGTCTCTCTTGTGACAGTTCCCACAGAGAAGGTTTAGAATGTCCTAGATCTGACTAACACAGATGTTAGAGGGACCATTCCACAAGGAAAGCAGGGCATTGGTGAAAACTGCTGTCTTGAAGTTCAACAGAAACTGAGAGGAGTGGTCAGACAAACGTCTACAGAATTGACTTACTAATTTTAATTGGTCAGATGAGTCTAATGTTTGAAACTTAAACATGCTTGCTTGTTATTTGGTTTCTGGTGCAGAGTTTTTCTTTTCAATTTTTCTAGCAGTTATTTGTGGAGTTTGTTCTTGTGAAGATGCTCTGTTTTAACATGGCTGTCAGTAACTTGACCCTGGTAACGCAGTAGAGAGAGCACTTCTGAAGAATCAGGTGGCCTCGATTTATTCTGACACTGCTTGCTGCTCCTTTGCAGGTTGGTGACACTGGCCATGCCCCTTTGGCACTGTGGACTTCTGTTATCTCACCTAATCAGTAGGCATAAAAAACAACCCTGATCTCTTGCCTCCTAACATTGTTGTGAAGATTGACTAAGGTCTTATTTGTTAAGTCGTTTTCCAGCTCTCAAGTGCTACACAGTATACAATATTCCGTCCATCACTACCTCAGAATTCCTCTCCCATTACACAGCCTCAGATGCATTATTTAGGAAGTGTGCAGGCTTGAAAGCCATATGGAGTCCTGTTGACACTGCAGATGTTGGTTAATTTTAGATTCTAAAAGAACAAAAGAACAGAAGTACTACCAGGCAAATCAGCCTCTCTTTAGCTTTTTCTTCGAAGTCTCCTATTATCCAAACACTGAACTAAAAATGGCAGGCTAAATATTATAGAAAATTACATCATTTGAGGCATTGAAATTCTGTATAGCCAAGCCCTTTTGCAGAACACATGTTTATTCACTGCGAAGCACATGGCCAATGAATTTAATGTTATAAAATTAATTACAGTTAGAGTGTTTTGCAGACCTAAGTAAAAGAATTTCAGCCTTTAACTTTGCATGATAGTCGGGTGAAACAGGACAAACTCAGAAGAACCCAGAAAAAGCTACGTGAGGCATCTGGGTGGCCATCCACTCTCTTGAACTTAGGGACGACTGAACTAAGTTTAGTGAGTTTCTTCACAGAAGGCCAGGTCTGACTGATGTCTATGTGCTCATGGGAGGCACTTGTATGGCCCACTCGTTTTGACTGTTCTGCCCTGCTCAGGTGTTCTGCCTGTATGAGACATGCCTTTTCCAGATCCAGACTTTGGTTGCACATGCCTAAGCAATAGGTGTTTGAGTAAAAAGCAGGTAGCATCCATCACTATCTTTTGTTTGCTTGCCACCTATTCACAGAAATGTAACTTAGAGCATGTTAAATATTTTCTATGTTGATTTTGTTTTAAATGGAGACAATGAAACAAAGGATATTTCATTCCAGAGCCTATCCAGTCAACTAGTCAGTAGGTTTGAAATGATCCAGTTCATGTTCTGAGCCTACATTTTAAAAAGCATTTCCTAAGTATTAATTTTGTCCTAACACTGGTCATTTATATCTTAATGCCTCAAGACACTAACAGAATAGCACTCTAGTTAGAAATAAATTCCTTCCTTCCTTTCTTCTTTCTTCTCTCTCTTTCTTCCTTCCTTCCTTCCTTCCTTCCTTCCTTCCTTCCTTCCTCTCTCTCTCTCTCTCTCTCTCTCTCTCTCTCTCTCTCTCTCTCTCCCTCCCTCCCTCCCTCCCTCCCTCTCTTTCTCTCTTTCTTTCTTCCTTTCTTTCTTTGAGGCAGGGTCTTGCTATGTAGCTCTGGTGTTCTGGAACTCATTCTGTAGCTCTGGCTGTCCTAGAACTCACAGAGATCTGCCTGCCTCTGCCTCCCAAGTACTGGGAATAAAGGTGTGCACCACTAAGTCCAGCAAATTTTCAAATGGAGGTTGTGTTTTACCAATGAAAATTTGATCTAACAGAGGCAAAAATCCAAGCTTGGTGGCCTATAATCTTAATACTAGGAAGGCTATAACAGAGCCAGCAATGCTATATACAGAATTCCAAGTCAGCTTGAATATATTTCTTAAGATATTGCCTCAAAAAATTGCAGAAGAGAGGATGTAGAGATGGCTCACTGATGAAGAGAACTTGTTGCTCTTGTAGAGAATCCCAGCACCCACATGGGTGTTTTGCAAGCACTCATAACTCTAGTTCCAGGAGATCTGACACCTTTTTCTGACTTCCATAGGCACCAGGCATGCACGTGGTACACACATACACATGCATATTCACATACATAAAATGAAATCAATCTAAGTAAATTTTAATTGTAGAAGACATTTCAACTTGTATTTTAGAAACTCTATAATTTCAAACCACACTACCCTGTGGATTGAAAATATTGAGAGTAAATTCAAAAGGTAAGCTTTAGATACTACCTAATTTAGACTAGCTTTTCAGTATTAAGATTATTGTGGGTCTGGAGAGATTAAGAGCACTTGTTGCTCTTGCAGAGGACCTGAATTTGGTTCCTGGTGCCCATGTCAGGTGACTCACACTGCCTGTAACCTTAGTCCTGGGGATCCAATGCCCTCTTCTGGTATCCATGGATACCTACACTCATGTGCAGATACATACGTGCAGATACACACACATTAACAAAAAAGAATAATATTAACCAGTCCTCACTCTGCCCAGTGTAGATGACAGCTTTTCTAGTACAAACAGCCTAATAAGACAGGCTTGACTTGATTCTGTGTTACACAGTTCTCTACAACTGAAATGAAACTGTAACCCTCCTAGTGTTCATCCCACATGAACTTTGAATCAGTCCAGATGATTATAGGCTTGAGCTAGAAACAGAGTCAAACAATTTCATTCACTACTGAAAGTGAACTAGAACTAATCCCTAAAAAATCTAAGTGTAGTCCCTGGCTGCTGGACTGACTTGCAGTGTTCTTCAAAACCAGGCTTTCACCCTGTTTCACAGGAAGACCAGGAAGCAGAATTCTACTCAGGCCTGAAAGTTTTCACCAATAAGAAGAAAGACTCTACGGCATTAAACCTGACAATCAGCCTACACTAAACTTCCCACAACAGAGGACTATGGACATCGAAGCATACTTTGAAAGGATTGGCTACAAGAACTCAGTGAATAAATTGGACTTGGCCACATTAACTGAAGTTCTTCAGCACCATATGCGAGCAGTTCCTTTTAGAATCTTAACATGCATTGTGGAGAAGCCATGCATCTGGACTTAGAGGCCATTTTTGACCACATAGTAAGGAAGAAGAGGGGTGGATGGTGTCTCCAGGTTAATCATCTGCTGTACTGGGCTCTGACCAAAATGGGCTTTAAAACCACAATGTTAGGAGGTTATGTTTACATAACTCCAGCCAATAAGTACAGCAGTGAAATGGTCCACCTTTTAGTACAGGTGACCATCGGTGACAGGAACTACATTGTAGATTCTGTTTATGGAGGCTCCTACCAAATGTGGAAGCCTCTGGAATTGACATCTGGGAAAGATCAGCCCCAGGTGCCTGCCATCTTCTGTTTGACAGAGGAGAATGGAACCTGGTACTTGGACCAGATCAGAAGAGAGCAGTATGTTCTGAAAGAAGAATTTGTTAACTCAGACCTCCTTGAGAAGAAAAATATCGAAAAATCTATTCCTTTACTCTTGAGCCCCGCATTATCGAAGATTTCGAATATGTGAATACCTACCTTCAGACATCCCCATCGTCTGTATTTGTAGGCACGTCGATCTGTTCCTTGCAGACCTCAGAAGGGGTTCACTGTTTAGTGGGCTCCACCTTTACAAGTAGGAGATTCCGCTATAAGGACAATGTAGATCTGGTTGAGTTTAAGAACGTCAATGAGGAAGAAATGGAAGACGTACTGAAAACTGCATTTGGCCTATCTTTGGAGAGAAAGTTTGTGCCCAAACATGGTGAACTACTTATAACTATTTAGGGTAAGGAGGAAAATTATTCTCCATTATTATTTCATAGTCTTAAACATTCTAAACATATGCAAATTTATCCATAACAAATCACCCAGCTCAATATTGACCAACTAATGACTTGTTGTATCTTCTATTTCCTACATTTTATATAAAAAACTTAATTGTCCTGTCATTTCACCAATTAAAAGTATCATGAGTTATAATTAAATAAAAATGTTTATGGATGTAATGACAATCCTTTCAACATTAATCAACAAAAATTACTTAAGGAAGATGTGGAAATCTTGGGAGTCGTATTCATTTGTAGCAAAAACCTCCCAACATCATTTTACTGTTGAACTCACATAAAAATGGTTGAATATGAATAATCAGAGAACAGCAGGAATTAAACTCAGCCAGACTAAACTTAGGGTCGAAGGTTTATAAGAAGCCACGCTCACAACTTAGTATCAGAATAAAGCAAAGAAGAATGAGCCATCATTTCAGATCCAGGTAACTTCCCAAACAGAACTGAAGCCAATGAACTCAGGATCTGTGTGTAGGTGCCAAGACAAGGACACGGCTTAGAATTTCTTCCAGAGCTAATTTTGCAGCCATGGTTCTTTTTGTATTTGATTTTTTTCAAACTATGAGAGTACTGGTATTTAGAATTAAATGATTTATACATCATGTAATAATCTTTATAGCCTATAATATTATCTGAAAAAAAAAACATTGTTTGTCAAGTATTAAATGTTAACGATATTAAAATAGTATTGGCTACTAAAAAAAAAATCTAAGTGTAATTCACTCACGTTATTATTTGTTTCCTTTAGCCATTAGCTTTATCAGTGAGCTGGGTCTATGCATAGGCTTCCAGGGAAGAGAAAGAGAACTCTTGTTTGGTGTCAGTCTCTGGGTATGGCCCAATGGTAGCCTTTATCAAGAATAGAGGACTCTGGGAATTAATTGAGGGAATTATTGGCAACAACAAGAGTCTAATTCACCTAAGTCTGTGTGAAAATACTGTGTTTGCTAAAAGTTATTTGATTATCAAAGAGAAAAGCGTGTTAGACAAACTAGCCTAGTCCAAAAGGTAGATTTAGATCTGAAGAGATGACTCAGTCAGTGAAGCACCTGCCACATAAATGTGAGGCTGAATTTGGGCCCCCAGTGTCTACACAAAAGCTAGGCATGGGGGGGGCACATCTGTTATGCTAGTCCTGGGGAAGCAGAGATGAGCAGACGCCCAGAGCCTGCTGTCCAGTCTGTCTATCCAATCAGTGAGCTAAGGGGTCAGGGAGAGACCCTGTTTCAAAAAAAAAAAAAAAAAGAAGTGGAGAGCTGTTAAGGAAGGGTAGGCATCTTCCCTCCACATACATATTCATGCATGTATTATCTACACACACACACACACACACACACACACACACACACACACACACACAGAGCAGAGAGAGAGAGAGAGAGAGAGAGAGAGAGAGAGAGAGAGAGAGAGAGAAGTAAAATAAAAGGGTAAATTTGTTGGTCCACTGTGAATGTCATTGCGGGGTGGGGCTGGAGGAGCGTTAAGATGAAAAGCTTCACTTGGTCTCCAGCTTGCTCCCTCTGCTTCATGCTTGCAGTTAGCTCTCAGCATCCTGTCCCTGCTGTCATGCCTGCCTCTGGCTGCCATGCTATTCTACCATGGTGGGCTCTAATCCTCTGAAACCATAATCCCAAATAAACTCTTCCTCCTACAAACTGCCTGGGTCATGGTGTTTAATTACCCCAACAAAAGAATTACTAAAAGAGCCAATATGGATTGCTTTAGAGTACCTAGTTCAAATGAAGCTTGATCCAGGACTCATAAACTGTACTCGAGACCTACCCAATCTTCTTTATGCACTTTGAAATTCAACATCTTTAGTATTGGTTTTATTTTTAAGCATTTTCAATTAAGCTTCTTTAATATTAGTTGCATTCTTGGGTTAGCTTTCCCTGTATGTGTCCAAGTTCCTCCAGTTTCAATGGGGACTTATTTTAGAATGTCTAGATTTGCTCACGATAGCAAAAGAGATAGTTCATATTGTATGGTTTAGGCCATGTGCTCACTCCTGCTGCAAGGAGGTGGGGCCTAGGGTTGGGATGTCATTGTTCTCAAGGCTGAGAATAAGGGACCATGATCTCACAAATAAAATAAGAGTAGTCAGTAGAGTGATGCTCTTTGCAGATACTAAGAGACCAGGAAGACAAATAATTTCATTGATCGTCATTTTTCACTTAAGAATGGATTCTGAATATATCCTAGGGTTAGCATCCATGCCTTGCTAGGTAGAGGAGGCTATGTGCTAGCCAAAGGTGAGTAGAATGTTTAAGTGAAACATTTCATCAGGAAAAGATAGTCTTCGCCGGGGCAAATGAGAAGCCTTGGCAATAAAATCTGTCCTAGGCTATGTGCCCCAGGGCAAGGTGGGACTAATGCTGGTGGGGTCAGGATTCATTTTACAAAGTCTTCAGTTCCAAACCTAGCATCCCTATCTGACATCTCATTTCAGAGAGACATTGCACAGGGAACTAAGAAACTGTAGATACTCTACAGAGTTTACAATTCACTCACTGATGGTCCACGTTCCACCAAGCTACAGGGCACAGTGGCTCAGGAGATGAAATGCCTGGAGTTTGACTGTGCTTATCCCACCCCAGTGGCCAGGTTCTGGGCTTCAGGGAAGCTCAAAGGCACCACTCTGGGAGTGGGAAAGCACCATCTGCAATGTGAGAAAGCCGAAGCTGGTATTCCCTGGATTCTGAGCCCCCAGTTGCTGCTGGAGAACCAGAGAAGTCAGGACGAGATGTCGGGCGGTGATCCAGAGGTCTGCAACAGGGCCGGGAGTTGTGAGGAGTTGAGACCAGAGTTGGGACCTGCAGGTTGAGGACGATGTCTAGCTGGGGGCCAGGGGAAAGGGGAACTCCTTCGTGGCTAGAAGCACAGAGAGGCCTTCTACAGGAGAACACGCTCCCCACCTGGATCTTGATTGATGAAAGAGACAGTCCATGTTCTAAACTGTTTATTGACTATTTATCATGGAAAATGAATGCATACCTTACTGTATCAACTTCTCAGGGTGGACCCAAGATTATGCAGGGAGAAATGTCTGGGAAGGGAAGCTTATTGGCTAAACTCTCAGGGCCTTTAGGTACCTCATTAGCATGGAGAACTCTGCTCTGGGTCTACATGACCACGGGTCACGTTTCCTTACATGGAGAGTGTGGCATGAGCTCCCAGCCAGGAATCTGGCAGGGAGTGGGGACTCACCTAAGCCTCAGGTGTGTGTACCCACCCACCAAGTCTCCGGTCTCAGACCCGCTCTACCTTACCAAGCTTCCTGGTATGGTTTACTGTCCCATATCACTCCAAGTATTCTTTATTGAAGGAAAGGCAGTTTAAATGTTTTTTAATTTCCTTGTTGGAGAAACTACAAAGATGTCATTTCCAGGCCAAGAATGAGGACGTACTCATAATGGAACGTCAAAGTTAATCCTTGGAAAGCTGAGATTCTAATTTGGTAATCTGGTCACACCATCTCAGAACACTCAGAAATTTTTATTGAAGTTTATTAAAGCCTGGGATACTTCTGGGAATTTATCTGGAGACTATCCTTGCTTATACACATACCAGGTTATTTATTGCAGGATTGTTTGTAATAAACAGAAAAGACTGGAAACAGTCCAAGTGGTCATCAATAGGGGCTGGTTAAATAAACTATGGCATAGCCTGTAGAGTAACACTATACAGCTGTCAAAAGAATGAGGAAGTTCTGTTTCATCAGACAGGAGAAATCTCACAGTTACAATGCTAGAGGGAAAAGAAAGGCGTAGATATGGGAATGCAACCTGCCGCTTCTCATGTAGGAAGAGGAGAGAAAATATACACAAGAAGTGCTTGTATTTGAAGGAACATGGCAAATACACAAAGGAGCAATCTCAACAGCTATCTCTACCCATAAGGGTGAAGGAGAACTGAGTAAGAGGGGATGGGAGGAGAGAGACTACACTATACCTCTTTGTTTTGATTCCTGACACATGAGAATATTGGTTGATAAGTCATGAATCCAAACCAAAAAGAAAAATAAAAAAAAGCTTAAGAGAAACCATTCAGAGGTGTAAGATAATGTCATGAAAGTTATAGATGCTCTTAATTAAAAAGAATCAAACCAATGATCCAAAGTATAATGTTGGTAGGCGGCAAGCAACCGCTGCTGGAGATGTCTATACCATGCTGGCTCTAACTCTTCACAGCTGTACACTCTGCTCTTCCCAATAGCTGCACCCTCTTGGATAAGTTTTATATTGCTCATTCCCCCTTTTCAAGCCAACAGCTCAGTCAGAGACTGTGGAGCGTGCTGTTTGCAGTGATCATGTATACTAGAGCAGTGATCACAGTGCTCAGGGACCTTTGGACGGATTGTCAGTTCAAGGCAGCTTGGGCCACACAGGGTAAGCTGTTTTATAAACCAAACACACAAGTGAAGACATTTCTTCCACAATGTGGCTTGCTGCATATAATTATAAATGCTGAGAGTCTGATGCCTTGTCCAGGAGATGGGAACTCTTGACCACTTCTATGTATATGCCAGGGGTCCTGATGCTACACAGTAACCTGTGCACAACTTGTGTGTGAACATTCCACAGACATGACTAGACTATGATGTTTTCATTCCCATCGTAAATTTCTTTTAGGGCAAGGGCTGTGTCTTGTTCATGATGTTTTATAATCTCAGAGCTTGCTGTGGAATTGGTACTCAGTAGACTGAATTCTCACCGAATTAATTATATTTGGTGGCTTTCCCTTGCCATCATTGAATCCATCAGTGAGACTGCTCAGTTCTACTTGAAAAGATATTTTGACATTGTCTTTTCAATGCCATCTTCATCACTACCACCCTGATCCAGATTTTCATCATCTGTAGCCTGAACCAAAGCAACTGGACTGCTTTCTGATCCTTTGCCCCAAGAATGCATTTCCTAAAATCACTTGAAATTGATATAGAAAACAAACAATTGCTCCCTATTGTCCAAATCCAAGTATATCATAACTCTGCTCAAAACTCTTCAAAGGATTATAGTTGCATTTAGAATAAGATTTAAACTCTTCACTCAGCCCCTCAAAGTGTCCCAATGGCCTCATCCATTACTCTGAAATTCTACCAATACTCTGGCTTCTTCCTTGTGTTCCTGCCTTGGGGCTTGCCAGTGTCTTCGACTTCACCTGGGATGCCCTTGTACCTGTATGTTGTGTGCTTTCTTCTGACCAAATAAATCTTCTCAGGGAGGCTTACCCTGACCACTCCAGGTCATCAGTGTTCTGAGCTATGTGTAGCACCTTTTAACTGTGTGGATAGGGACCTTTACTGCCTTGGGTTTGGTACCCCATCACATCTATGATGTACGTGTTATCTTGTTCAGTTTTGTATGTTCAGGTACCTAGAACAGGGCTGCAGATAATGGCTTTGAAAAGTTGAGTAAGTAAAGCTTTCTAAAAACAAATCATGAATACTCATTTCTTTTGCTCTAAGAACTTTATGTGACTAATTATCAAACCAAGAACTAATTATAAAAAGGGAAGAGCTTATCAGAGTAACTTCTGGAGTAACAGTATAGAAACCACGTGAAGAGAGGTAACTGAGGTAACAATTGGGAAAACGTGTCCCTAAAAAATGAGTAAGTAAATTCTGCCACAAGCCAGTCTACAGAGCAGGCAATAAGTTAGGGGAAAGGGACAGAAAATGTCCAGATGCTGGGTTTTCACTTGCGCTGTTCAAGATCCATCAGGAGGCAGAGCTTTCTAGCGACAGTTGTTTCAATGGCCATTCTCCAAGTGAAAGAACCAAGATCTGGAGATGTTTCTGACTTGGGCTGGAGAGCAGAGAAGCAGCATGACACACACGAGTGCATCATTCTAGGAAAGAACATGTTACAGGGACCATCTCCAGGGCACAGGGCAAAGGCTTCACCAAGGGAAGGTCCTATAATTGGGGATGTAAGAAAACAGTTTTCAAGCAAAGTAGGCACAATTAGGGTAAAAATGTAATGACAAACAAAAAAGGGTAAAATATATACATTCATAAAGAGAAGCAGGGATGTCCAGAAGGGGAGATTGCCCAGAAGGGGCAATGCTGAAAAAAAAAAAAGTGCTATTTTACAGACAGTTGGGCAGCCCATGGAAACAGGAGATTGAAATAGACAGATTTGGGTTTTCTAATGAAAATGACAGTGGCAGATTGGTGAGTGAACTGGAGCATGAAGAAAGGGAGCTGGGTAGCCGCTTCATGCGATTGTGTAAATGAGCTAGCTCAGTGAAGACAGGAGAGACTGGAAGACAGTCAGAATGTCTGCATGCACTACATTCACATATGGACGCCAGTAGTGGAAGACAGACAGGAGATTCTTGACACACACATACACATGTACACATACTCCACACACATTCACATACAAATATACTCAAATACATACACACTCACACATATATACACACACACACACTCTATACACACTCACACACATACACACATATACACACACCCACATACATTACACACTCACACACATACACACTCACACCATACACACATACACACACTCACATACATT
>NW_021604607.1:6774545-6841861 GCF_004785775.1 Grammomys surdaster | reverse complement strand
CACTCACACACATACACACTCACACATGTATACATGTACACATACTCCACACACACATTCACATACATATACTCACACATATACACACACACACACGTCACACACTCTACATACACTCATACATACTCACATATACACACACAAATATACACACACTCACACACATTCTTATACATACTCACACACATATGCACACTTACATACATATTCACACACATACACATTCCACATACATACATAAATACAGTCATGCACACGCACACACACAGAGGGATGGGAGAGAATATGACTTGGTAGATGACAAACTAATCTGGGAGGGAAACAGCAGCAGGAGGGGGAAGTTTAGCTGTACTTAAGGTAAAGCGTTTGTCATTAGTTTGTTTTGTTTTGAACACCTGTTTGTACTTCCAGGAAGACAGCTGAAACACATATGAAAATGGAATCTAGGTTTTAAATTAAGTAGAGGCTGAATAGAGATCTAGATTTTGGAGCCATTTAAATATAGTTTGAGGGAGGGGGAGGGAGAGTTGTAGCATCTAGAGTCCATGCCTAATATAGGTGGAACCCTGGGTTTGACTGTAAGAACCTATATGCATATTCACATATTATATATGATGCTGAATTAAAATTCTTGCTGCCAGTGGTTATGGAGCATTTTCTGAGAGCAATGAAAATGCTTGATTTCTTTATAATGATGGTGGTTACAAAGGACTGTATATATCTCAAAACAGGACAAACTAGTACATTTAAAATGAGTGTTTTATAGAATTTTAAATCACCCCCAAAAGCTCTACAAATAGCTGAAGTAAAATTCCTCATAAGATATAGCAAGTACTAGATAAATTATTTTATTAGTCATTAAATCAATTGATTTGGGAAAGAACAGGAAACTGCTATGAACACACCAATTACAAACATCTTTTGCAACAGTCTGCCCTAGTTCTGGTTGCCTCAGAAGCCAAGGCTGGATGTGCCACTTCCCCAGCCATTCGGGGAATTCTACATTACAGGGGAATTCATTCCCTACTCATCCGGCCTCCATCCTTGACCCACCCTTCCTCAGCCCAGGCATCTTACTGTTGACTTTCCCTTTGGAGCAGCCGAGACAATGAAGGTACTTGAAGAACACTGCATGACTCATCTCTGAGTAACAACAAAAATCTCTTCTTATTGATTGATTTTAGGCTGATGGCCAGCACAGCATCCTCATTTGGCTCTGTTCCCCCAACAGTACTTCTGAACTGTCCTTCCAGTGCTCAGCTTAAAATCTACTTTGTACAGGAAGCCATTTTTAAGTTGACAGAAAGAGGTGAAATCTGATGCCTCCATTCAGTGCCAGTGTGGGCAAGTCACTTTGAGTGGTCACCAACTTTTTGTGTTTCTTTTGGGATTTCAGGTCTGCTATTTACTAAGTCTTTGTGATTTTGAAGAAAGTAGGGATGTGAAATCTATCCCAGAGGATGCTGTAGATGGAGTCAGCTAACCTGAGTGGAAATACAAGCATGGCACTGAGGAGGAGCTCACCAAACACATGGCTACGCTTTCCGGGCATCCCTTCTTTGTGTCTCTTGCAAGCACTCTCACAAATCCCATATGTTCTCCAGAGACATTGTAGAATGATGTTTAGGAAGTGTGCAGGTCAAGGATAAAGTTGGAAAAGATTTATGCAATAAATATGCAGATGAGAAGAAACTGTTCTCGGGAGATGGAGAAAAATGAATTTGATTCAGAGGTGGTGGCAAAGGTCTGTCTTTGCATTTCCTTCCTCCATTCATTAAAAAATTGGATCTCGCCAAAAGGAGGGGACAGAAGGTCTCATCTCGATAAGTGTGGAGCTGCGGAACCCTGTGCCAATACACCTGGTATTTACCCATGCCAGCTGGGAGAGGAGCTTGCTTCTCAGTGTTTTACTACTGTGGTTTCCTGGGCTGGGCAGCTGGGTGCCTAATAATGATAAAAACCATAATAATACTTCATAATTATGCACTGCCCTCTGCCAGACTCGGATTTAATTACAAAGACTATGATGGAACTGGCAACAGCTTGTTCCCTGTTGGGGTGCAATACCCAAGGGCCTGGAAACACAAAGTGAAGTGGCTACTGAGACCTCCTGCAGGGCCTGTCCTAGCAACGCACCCAGAGTTCTTTGGGTTTGAGGCTCATCATATGAAACAAAGGGACTTTTAAATTGTCCACATGTACTTGGCACTGCTGAGTAAGGAGTATACATGAACCAAATGTTGTCATACATGGAGTACAACATCATGGAATTCTAGGCCTAGAAAGTACCAAACCGGGTGAGACCATTTATCATCCTGTCTTCTACCTCTAAACATCACTGCTACCACACTGAGCTAGGTGAGTTCCAGGACCTTGCCTTCTGCTTTGGGCTAGGGCTGCTCTTGTGGTAGCCTGGTTCAAGCATCAGGGGACTCACGGTTCAATTAACACTCATGGTGAGCATTTATTGTGAGCCAAAGCACTGTACAGGCACAAAGATGGATAGCATTACTACTGCTGAACACGGTGGCTCATAGCCGTAATCTCAGCACTCAAGAGGATGAGACCAGCGCAAGTTTTAGGGCTATAGAGTAGCTAACAAACAAAATCATAAGTGTCCCCCTGTGATTCTGATCTGAGGCAAGAACAGGTTATCATTTATGTGGAGGACTCTCCCTTAGACAGCAGAGATAGAAACAGAACACACTCAGCAGATGAAAGAGAACGACCCAAGAGCAGGTGAGAACCAGGACAGTCTCCTCTTAGAAGAGGAGAAGCAAGAGGCAGGCAGGGCAACTACAGTGATGTGCTCAGGAACAACACGGTGGTCCTGCTAGGCCCTTCTTGTTTTAGTTTTTGGAATGCATGTCACTCTCAGCTTTCCTAGTTATTAATTTACTTGTATACTGCTTACCTTGCCCTATCAGCAACCTTGTCAGTTTTGTTGACCACTACATCTTGAGCTAATATTAAAATGCTCAATAAATATTGGCCCAATGATTAAATGGCACAAGGGAGGAAGCGACAGTGGCAATGGAGAGCGGGTGTTTAGCACATCTGGTCAATGGAACCCCGTGAGAAGGAGTGTGCCGGTCAGGCTACGGCACTGCAATGACCAGCGTATGAAGAGAACACATTTACTCTGGCTCAGTTTGGAATTTCCAGTCCTGATCTGCTAGGCTTACTCTCTAGATGTCTCTCACAGGTGAAAGGCAAGCACATTGGGGCATGTTCTTGTTTGTTTTCTGTTGCTGGGAAAAACATTATGACCAAAAGCAACTTGGAGAGGAAAGGGTTTATTTAATCCTTCAGTGTACAGCTCAGCATCAAGGAAAGTTGGGGCAGGAACTCAAGGAGGAATCAAAGCAGAAACCACAAATGAAATCTACGCCCAGGCTGGCCCCTAGGCTCACGTTCAGCTGCTCTGTCTCTTATACAGACAATCAAGGCCACTGCCCAGGGAATGCATGGCAAAGAGTGCTTGGGCCCTCCTACAACAATGAGCAATCCAAGAAATGCTGACAGATACATCCAAGAGCCAAGCTGACCAAGGTAGTTAGTCCTCCATTTGAGCTTCCCCTCAGACAATGCTGAGGTGTGTCCGGTTAACAGCTAAAGCTACCTAGAAGAGGCAGGGGTGCACTGCAGAACAAAACTGCTCACATCCTGAACAGGAAGTGAAGCAAAGGGATGAGGGTCTCACAACCCACTGTAACCCCCCACCCCACCCCAATGACCTAAAGCTTCCCACTAGCCTCTCTTTCTTTTAAAGGTTCCACCACATTTATGCCAAGGACCAAGAGTATTTCACAGGCCTGTGAAGAACGGCTCAGAGCCAAACTAGATAGGGAGATGCTGGAGCAGAAAGAAAGTGGATGGAGGCTTGCTCTCTGGTTCCAGAAGCTCTGGGGAGAGAGTTAATATGGTACTGTCAAACAAGAGAGGAACAGAGGAGGAACAGGCTTTGTGAAGTTCAGAAGGTGTGTGTTCCAATGTGCATCTATTATTCCAATAGACAAGTGAAGATGCTAAAAGCTGCTTAGTAATGCAGATCTGGTCCTCAATGACCGGACATTCATCTGTGACTCTATCTGAATGGCTAGATCAGCTCGTGTGCAGTGTGTGCCTTCCAAATAAGAGGGCTCTGGGCCAGACCCTGGGCTTCTCAAGGAGCCAACAGAGAACAGACAATTAAAAATAACTGAAAAAGCAATCTGAGGGTGAACAATGGTAAGAAAGGCAGGGTGGGGGCTGAAAAGAGTCTAAGAAAAGTCTTCAAGAAAAATGTGGTCTGCAGTCCCCACCTGCAAGGCATTAAAGACTAAAAATGGTCAAAAATCTCAATATTCAGCAGACTGAAGTAGGAATGCCATTAACTAGTAGCCAGCTTGGGTTACACATTGAGTTCCAAATCATTCTAGGCTATATAGTGAGACTGTTTGAAGCAAACAGAACTAAAAAGTGACCCTATGTGATAGAAGGACCACTTTAGGTAGATCCCAGGGAGAACAGACTGTATTTGAATCATTAAGTAAACGGGAAAAACAAGTCTTTTTGTCTGAGGACTGGAAAGCAGTATGTCTAAGAAGTGGTCGGTTAGCTTATGAATGGTAACCACGGTTCTAAAGGGCCAGCTGAGGAGTCTCACGGGGATCACAATTCCCCTGACACATTTCTCTGTCCTTGCAGCCATTTCGATGGCGGGGCGATCCACATAAAACGCAAGCAAAGAGAGGGAGCTATAACACCCCTCCCCTCGTGTATGAGTCATCTTCGTGGCAGCTGAGAGCCTGGATGGGAAGAGTTGAATTCAATGAGGTGCCCGGTTTCCCGTGAATATTCGAATTCAGTGACTTGGATGGCTCCATGCTGAAGGGAACTAGGCAGACTCATTCACATTTTCCTACCCGGCACTCGCAACCTCCATTCAGCATTTTCCTCTCGGTCTCACTAACGGAGCACAAACGAACAAAGGTACTCCCCACCCGCACCTCAGATTGACCTTCCACCCTAGCGCCCACCCCTAGCCCTTTCCACGGCCACGTGACCCTCTCCAGCCTCCTAGACTCCCAGTCCTCGCCCCCTCCCCTGGAGCCCGAGCCGGCTTTGCCCCGCCCACCCCGCCCACGTGTCAGCCTCTCTCCCACCTGACTGGCTCCTCCCTCTTCGGCCGAACCCGGCCGCTGTCGCAGCTGCCCGACTCCAAAATGGCAGCCGCGCACAGCACGCACCAGCGCGGCTGGACCTCCTTAACTCGCCGGCCTCCCCTCTCTAGCTCCCAGCCTTCCTCCTCCGGCCTTCACCTACCCGCCTCTGGATTGGCCGCCGGGAGTCCCGCCCATCTAGAGCCCCGCCTGCCATTGGTCACGGTAGGCTGCCCTTCAGAGAGGCGTGGCCCCGCCCGCCCCCCACCCCGGGAGGTATTTTCCATTCCGGTGGGGGGCTGGGGGGCGGGGGGAGGGGAGAGGGTGACGAGGGGGAGGCGGCCGGGAATGGGTGGGGGCTGGCGGGGGCATCCGGCCGAGCTGGGGTCCCCGGACTCCGTCCGGAGGAAGCGAGGCTGCGCCGGCCGGGTAGGAGCGGAGGACGGGACGCGCAGGCGGTCGCGCTCGCCCTGTCGCTGACTGCGCTGCCCCGGCCCATCCTGCCTGGCCGCAGGTGCCCTGGATGAGGCCGCCGCGCGTGTCCCGGCCGCTGAGTGTCCCCGCCGGCGCCCGGCGCCCGCCCGCAAGCGGCCGCCTCTCCTTGCCCGGGTCTCCGTGCCCGGCGCAGTCCTCCTCCAGCGGGCGCCTCCGCACCTCGGCGCAGGCGGCACGGCCCTTGGGCCGGGATGGATCCGCCGGGAAGAGGAAGACAAGCCGGGGCATTGAGCCCCTGCGCACGGTGCCGCGCGTAGTGGGAGCTTACGCGCTGTAGGCTCTCGGTACGTCTCGGAGGAATTGCTTTTCGGTTGGAGTCAGGGCGCCTAAGGGGAAGAAGGGGTCGTTTGGGGCTGATAGGAGGGCATTCGTCATCGAGGTCGTGGTGGGTCGAGACTGGGTTGGGGAGGTCGTCTGTGCCCATTGCAAGGGTAGAGGAGACCAGCCAGGTCACCTGGAGCTCCAGAGCTCCGACCTGAGGGTCCTCAAGGTCGACGGTAAAAGATGTACCGGGAGATGAAGGAAGGAGCCGGGGAGCGTGGACTCGGGAAAAGACTGGAGCATCTCTGGGGGTTTAACCTGGGTTGGTTAGTACAGGATGCGGAGGCGGCCGCAAGGAAGACCCCGCTCCAAGTCCTTGAACCTTTAATAAGGATCTTTAAATGGATCTTTGGTGCTGGGGCTTGGGCATTCGAGTAGCTGAAGCAGAGTGACTTTGAGGAGAGGGAGTTGCATTGACAGAAGGATGCTAAGGAACAGCGTAAATACTTGGTTTGGGTCTCAACTTTGAAGGCTATGGGGGTCAGTCACGAGCTTTTGGCATTTTTATTTTGGCGTTCCAAGCAAAAGGTGGCTCGCTGCTGGACTTAGTAAGTGATCCTTTATTTTGAATTGTATGTATATATTTGATAGGTCTGGGCAGTTACCAGTTTTCCTGGACATTCTTCCAACTACACCTTGAAATTCTTATAGCAGCAGCTTCTCCATCTACACCGGAGGCTTGCTCCTTTCCAAGTTAACACTAGGCTAGACTGTACTATTACGATTTGCTGACATTTATCCTAGAAGACGAATAAGAGATGCTTGCTTTTAACTGTATCTTTAGAGGGCCATGTAAAATTGAACTACATGTTCCGTAGAAGTTTAAAAATGGTTTCTCTTTAAGTATTGATGTGAAAAAGATGCTGGTATTAGAAGGCTGTGCTAAAATGAGCTCGAGTGTTCTAACAGTTGGGAATTTAGTCAAATGTGTATTTTAATCTTAATAGTCTCGTATTCATAGTCCTTTTTTGAGACTGACTTAGCAACGGAAGCAAGACACAGCATGAAGCAATGGTTATTGTCCGGGGGTTCACCTTTGTGGCTGTCATGCAGGGATATTACCTTTTTCATTCTCGTGGAATAGAGAAAGTCACATCTGTATTACTAATTTCATACATTTGTTGAGTTCTCTATCGGCTTACAAAATGAAAACTCACTTGATTATGTAGTCCTTAACGTTTAGGGGGAAAAATCTGAAGGATACTTTGCTGGCTAATTCAAACATTTCTGCAAAAAGGTGCTAATGTTTTTAATTGGTCTTCTGAGTTCTTGAAAAAAGTAATGGGTAATTACATATTTTTCTCTCTATTGTCCTTGAATTTTACTATTTGTCCTTAGGGGGAATGTACTGGCATACAAAACAGCAACTTAAAATATTGAAACCTAACACCTTTTGACATTATAATGGCTTCTCCATGATTCACCTTGAGAATCATCTCTGGCGAGCCAGCAATGGTGGGCTTTCCCTTTTTCTTAGTTGGGAGTGGGCTGGCTGTCTCCTACTATTGTGGGCCTAAAGCAAAACAGTTTACTGCCTGTGAAGTAATGGTGATAACTTTCACAAATCGAAATGAGAAGCCGATGAGTCATTTCTTTCCGAGCTGGAAGAGTAGAAGGTGGAGATGATTATTCTGTAGATTGGGAAGCAAGGCCCAGGAGCTTTTGAAGGGACTAAATTGCTGGTTGCTTTGGAGCAGGGTTGGAGGGCCTGACCCTAGAGTGGTGTTCGCTTATTCCACTTTATCATATCCATAGTGCTTGTTTCTGTATCCTTCTAGTGACAGTGATAAATTATTTTTGGCTTATTTGTGGTAGCGTTCGTTTGTAATGATGGAGAGCTTTGAATGCTTTATATGTGAAATGATGCAAAGCTACATACGCTTTTATTTAAAGACAATTATTAGCATTATTAGTGAAAATGCTCATTTTTCTTTCATTGCAAAGAGAGAAAACTGTCATCTAGGTTAAAATATTACATGAACATCTTAGATGAAGCAAGTGTTCTATTGTTGGGCTAAAATTAATTGAGGCTTTTAGGATGCAAAGGGGTTTTTGTATTTTTAGGTGAATTGTATGAAAATTATTTTCTAATTGTGGGCTTTTCTTATGTTGAAGTGGATTTCAGTTCCTCTAAAAGGAAGTAGACTTACATAATTATGAAAGTATAATTTATGCCGTAGTTGTAACAGAGGCAGGAGTTGTATTTCAGCCACTTAATGTACAGCTGCCCTGGTTGGGTGTGGTGCACAGGTAATCAATAATCATAGCACTTGGGAGGCAGAGGCAGGGTCGGTGCTAGGTAAGGGCCAGCCAAGGGCTACATACACGGAAGTTCAAGGACAGCCAAGGGCTACATAGTAAAATCCTGTCTAAAAAAAAAGAAAGAAAAAGGAAGTACTTACCTTAAGGCATATTGGTGAGGATTAACTGTGCCTACCACATAGAAAGGGCATAATAAGTACTAGACATTATTTTCTGTGTTTCATTAGGCTTAATTAGGATGTATGTCCTTTTTTCCCCTTGGTGTTAATACGTTCTTTCAGGCTAGGGGGGGAAAAAAACCCTAGATGAATACACAAATCAAACCATTAGTACCTAATGGACATTTAGTGGAAATGGCATGCTTACTGCTTTTGTTCTGCCTCTGCTTACCTTAGACTTTAATTTGATCTACATACCAAGTTAATGTGTACATTTCTCTGAATGGTGGGGGACATTTAAGTAGTGGTACCCCAAAGGTGATCCTATGGCGTGTTTCCAGATGGAGCTTCCAAGTGTCAGGGCACAGTGAGAGTAGCTGTGAAAAGCTGTCCTTGTATGTAAGAGAAATTTGTCTCTCTGTAAAGAAATCTGTTGGTGAAATAAACACTTAATACAGCTTTTAAGGCTCTGTTCCTCATACCTGGGTCTGTGAGAGAATGGCTAATCCCAATTACTCAAGAGTGTCACATACTCTGAAAATGTTACATAGCTTTGGGGGCGCTGCTTTGAGGTTCTTTTATCTGTATGAGACAATAGTCTCTGCTCTGAAAAGCATCTCCTCCACTCACTCTCCCAGAGCCTAGTACCCCAGGCCTAGTTTCTCAAGCCCTTCTTCCCTCTGTCATTTAAAATTGTAAACTCCCACCATGACCTCCTGTCCCCAGTGCTGACTGGAATCTTTCCCCTTAAGCTTGCCGGGCCAGCACTTCACCAGAGAGTTAAACTTTGGTTCTGGCCCTTTTTTGAGCCTCATCTTTTGTGTGGCACCCACACATGCAAGCTCTAAATGTGTGCATCGTTGCTCTGGCTCATCTTTTTTTTTTTTAATAGACTCCAGTACCAGACCTTGAGTCTGGGAGGAGAATGCCCTTTCTCTAGTGTCTCTGAGAAACCATCATTTCCGTTTCATTATTCGAGATGGAGAAAGTATCGGTGCTTCCTTGTAGGTATTCTGGAGAAAGCACAAGAGTTCTGGAGTGTTAAGTAAACTTAGATAAAGGCTGAAGGGTTTGTAAGGCCCGTTACTGACGGCAGCTACTTTCTGCTAATTGAACCATGGAGAAGACTCATTGAACTCTGTTTTCTGTAAGTTAGTTTCTCATCAACATTTTACATATTTACTGCATGTGTGTATGTATGTGTGTGAGCATGTGCATTGATTAGAGGACAACTTGTAGGACTCAGGACTTGTCACCTACTGTGTAGGTTCTCGGAGTGGAATCGAAGTTGTCAGGTTTGGCCATTAACTGCTGAGCTGTGTATCCACTGGCCTTATTAACTGAGTTGTTTTTATAGCTTTCCTCATTAAACTGCTAGGTTTTAGCAATTTGTGTAGCTCCAGCTTTAAAACTTAAAGTTCTTTTACTTTGCTGTAACTCAGGTCCAGATAGTATTATGACCTTGTGGTTTGGCAGATGTGGCAGGTGGGGAGAGTTAATAGCTATTGTTAGCAGGGTCAGAGTCCCTGGAGTCACCTGCAGGTCAGTCACCTGGAACCATCAGAAGTTCTGAGGGGTTAGCATTGTCTTCACTTTTATAGAATTTTAAATGTTTAAAAAGTGACCAATTCCTAATCTTTTATTATTGTAAAGGTAATAACTTTATCACAGTTTATAGGACATTTGTTGGATCCATGATTTACTGTCTGTCATTCAGGGTGCATGAGCTGAATACACTATCCATGATGCTTCCTTAGTTTTAGTGTAGTTGTTAGAGAATGCAAGGGACAGTGTAAAGCATAGTAAGTCCTTCATCTGCATTGGCCAGGTATTTTGTTTCTGAGGAGAAAAGCCGTCTTAGAGCAGGATGGGTCTTGGAAGGGTAATTAGGGTAGACTATTGGCTCATGTTAATAGTGGGTAAATTTTACTTGGGTAGTTTAAGTGAAAATTAGTTGCCTGTCTAGATGTGTAGGTGAACAATAAAATAAATGATTGGCAAGAGACCATAATGACACTGTTCCGTTTCTACACGTTCATAAATGGGTTTTAAGACTGTGGGGAACCAAAATATGCCACCCTAAAATATACTTCTTTGGCATATTTAGAAAAACTGTCAACACTGGAATGGTTTTAAAGAGCTGCCTTTTTGTAGAAGAAATGTCCATCTATAAAAGCAATTTGCACTGGTACACAGTGATGCCCTCGAGGCTTCTGTGAGCCTCCCTTATCTCCTTAAGGAGGATCTAGGAAAGAGCCTATCAGGAAGAGAGATTAGAGGGCCACAGCTCCCTCAAACAGATTACCACAGGCGGTCACCTATTCTTTTGAGGGCCGCACCTTGGAATCTTTATCTGTCTAACCACACAACCTGTTATCAGTTGTAAGTGCACATTTCTCCCTGCAGCCTCCCTGTGTTTGTTGCCACCAGCTCCTCAAGCCCCTTTGTTCCTGTGCTTTAGGATACAATGTAAGCATCAATCAGGGGGCTTTCTCTGCCACATCTTGTCTTAGGCATGAAGTCTGCCCTTTTAAGCCACAGGTCCTTCATCTGTGGATCTAACCTCGCATTGAAAATAGTGTGAGCAAAAGTATACCCTGTAATGAATATGCATGTACTGTTCTTCCTGTTATTTACTCTCTGACAGTACAGAGTAACAGCTATTCGCATAGCTTTTACCTTTATTAGTATTATACAGCAGCTGGGAGTGCAGCTCGCTTATTGTAGAGCGCTTGCTTAGCATGCATGTAGAGTGCTGGATCCCCAGCACTGCATATAAATAGGGTGTGGTAATACTCTATAAACCTGGTAGGAGTAAGAAGATAATAAGTTAAAGGTCATCTTCACCTATGTGAAGGTCAAGCCAGCCTGAGTTATATGAGACCCTGCCTTAAAAAGAAGAAGAAACCAGGAGAATTTATACAGATTATATGCAAATGCTATGCCATTTTGCATAAGGGGGCTTGAGCATCTACATATTCTGTATGGGGGTGGGAGTCCTGGGAGCTGGTCCTCCTTTGGTTGTTTTAGATCTAAAGGATCTCTAAGCATTAAATAGAACATCAGGCTGTTTACATGAGACTGTAGTCTAACTTCCCCTTCCGTTAGATCAGTAGAAGGATCATTTTCATTTTATATTTTTCAAGTGATTTAAAAGACTGGCAGTAGAAGTTGCCAATTTTGTAGCTGATGCTATGTGCTGTTCCAGGTAGTTAAGTCAGGCCAGCAAGGAGGGACTTAGGAACAACCCTTGATGAGTTTTCATGTAGCGAAGGGATCATACATTTGGATGAATATACTCCAAATTCTATTTATAGGACCTGACTTGTAACCTAGGAAGGGGATCCAGAAGTTATATAGATGGCTTCCTTGAAGGCATTTATTATACTTGCTGTTGGACTAGAAAGTCCACCTATGCATCAGTAGTTCTTGGGTCTGGTTCTGGAAACAAAGGTGGTCTTGTGCAGAACAGTAATCATCGAAAGCTTTCCATGTCTTTAGCTGCTCTTCTACAGCTCCTCTTTCTCTTCATTTGCTAACAGTTCCGAAGGGTAGGTGGCTTTATCCAGTTTATACAGAAGAATTGACTCAAGGACACTAAGTGACTTTCCTAAGACAGCTTTCCGTGGTGGATTTGGGACCAAGTCTCATGTCGTTTGATCATTAATCCTGCACATACTTTAGGATATTAAAAACATCTCTTAATAGGTTAATTTAAGGCTGTGAGATACTGTTAACTCCTTACCGAGGGAATGTAGATAGATATTTTAAGAAGATTTGTAGACAGTGTGTAGATTATTCTCTCTCTCTCTCTCTCTCTCTCTCTCTCTCTCTCTCTCTCTCTCTGTGTGTGTGTGTGTGTGTGTGTGTGTGTAGCTTCAGGTTGCTCTGGCTCTGTAACCTAGTCTAGCCTTGAACATAAGAGACCTTACTCCCTCAAGCCTCCCTTCTTTTGTATTTCTAAGAACATGGTGAGATAGGCCTGTAATCCTAACATTGAGAGGATGAGGCAAGATCTTCACAAGTTTGACTCCAGCCTGAGTGCTACATAGCTATAGAAAAACTTTGAACAGAAAGAAAGGGGAACTGGAAAGATAGCCCAGTGGTTAAGCTCACTCACTGGCTGTTCTTCTAGAGAACCCAGGTTCAATTCCAGCACTCATATAACAACTCACTACCATTTATAACTCCAGTCCTAGGGAATCTGATGCCCTCTTCTGTCTTCCATGGGTACCAGGAGACACACATAGTACACAGACATATATGCAGGCAAAATAAGATTTTTAAAATTAAAAATTTTTTTAAAGGAAAAAATTCTTTTCAAGAAAATCTAGAGATGTTTTGCTGTGTAGTTTTGCCCTTTGAAATTGGTAGTTTGGTCTTGGCCACTCATAAAATGTTCTTTGGTTGACTTTATGAAATTGTGAATCATGAATGATTGTTAACAAGGAAAATGTCATTTAGTAGGAAAGACACCAAGTAGGAGCCTGTCTCTGGGTCACTGGAGTAGTGAGTCGTAAGGGGCAAATGTTAGGGTTGCACTGAAGCAGGCAGAGGATGCCCCGACAGCATGTTAGATGAATCACTGAGCCTCACAATAGTCTCAGTGCTAAGAGCAAACCTAGGAAAGGACTGGGCAGCAGTACCTGTACATGGTCTTTTACATATGCACATGCATACTGTATGTGCGGAAGTGAGTTAGTGACCGAGTAAGTGTATATGAAAATATCACGTGACTATCGAATGCCACGCATGTGAGAGTGTTAGGTAAGAAACCCTGATGCTCTTGTGAAGGAGAGACAGCCCGAAGGAGCCAAGCCTAAGGGCACGGGGAGACCAAAGGAGCAAACACATGGGGATGGGGGAGCATTGAAGAAGATAGTCCAGGAGACACTGGGAATAGAAGTGAATGACGTGCTCATAGAAAGTCACGAGTAAGGTACCAGTGGTAATGAGGTGGGAGGAGGAAGCAGGGTAAAGTCTGGACGACATCTCTACACTCCCCTAGTTGATGCAGATGGTGTTAATGTGGCTGTGAGAATAGCTGACTGCGAGTTGGCTGCATTGTCTGATTGTTTCTTCACTCATTATTTCTGCACAGGGTTAGCTAATAGCTTTAAATAGTAGAAGGGAGCTCGTAAAAATAAAATAAGCCGGCCTGAGTTACTATTTATTCTGTATTATTAAAAATGAAAAAGCACAGTATGTTTAAGGAGATGGGTAATATTTGAGCTTTCTAAATGAGTATGAGAAGGAAATGAAGATGCTAGTTAGACTTGATCCAAGGTGGAGTAGGAGTAAAGGACGCAGAGCCTTAGGTGCTGTATTAGACTCTGGACTTTTATTTGGCTATGTACATTGGAAAGTAAGACTGTTTAGCTTTTTTTTTTAATGGCCATAGAGGTATTAATAGAATGTTCTGGAAGGAAGGAGAGTGGAGACCTTACTTACTAGTGACAGCATATGACAGGATGCATGAGGGAATTTAGCAATCCTGTCTGACCTCTCACTAGGACATTACAATCGAGGATGTCATTGAAGATGCCTTTGTATAAGAAGAATTATCTGGTAGTCTGAATCAAGGAATTTGTGATGGAATGGAAATGACACTTGGGTTCAGACAAATTCAGGAAATTCAGGTCTCTCGGCATGGGTTGGCTAGGGCTGGTAGAGACTGCTTGCCAGTCAGCTAGCCAGCTTGGCAGAAGAGGGCCACGTGGGAACTCCAGAGTGGGGAGTGCTGGGTTTGCATGTCCACAGAGCGATTTTAAGTAAGACATGACATGATCAGGATATCAGTTAGCAGACAAGTCTAGATCGAGAGCCTGGTCTTGTTTACAGATACAATTGGGACAACATTTAGTTTGTTGTTGAAAAATCACGAAGGATGGCACATAATAAGCATAGTTTCTAAATGATGCATTCAGAGCAAAGAAGTCCTAGCACTTGAGTTCACAACTATTAAAAAATTTAGAAAATGTTGCCATTCAAAACTCACCCTGTGTAGTCCTTGGCTGTCCAGGAACTCACTGTGGAGAGCATCCTGGCCTCAAACACACAGAGGTCCATGCGTCTATGTGGCACTGTCTGTGAAGTTGGAGCGAAGGTGTGTGACACTGCCTGTGACTCTGCTTGCTTTTAGGGTCTTTGTTCTGGGCAGTCGAGTAATCTGAGCAGACATGGAAGCATGGGACTTTTTTCAGATCTAACCCAGAGTATCCTGAGCCACCAGCTTTGCCCCTTCCTCTCTAACCCTCCAGCTTGTTAGTACCCCGGTCCCTGAAAGGATCTAAAGAGCACTGTAAATTTGCAGCACCCCCTCAGTGTAACTAGGGCGATAGTCTCAACTTTTCCTCATGCTTCGACTCGCACAGTTCCTCCTGTTGTCATGACTCCCAACCATAAAAGTATTTTTTGATACTTTATAACTGTAATTTTGCTACTGTTATGAATCATAAAGTATCTGATATGTCCATAAAATTATTTTTGATACTTCATAACTATAATTTTGCTACTGTTGTGAATCATAAGGTAAGTATCTGATATGTAGGATATCTGATCTGCAGCTCCACTAGGCTTGAGACCCACAGGTTGAGAACCACGAAACTAGGAGCAGTACTGAGTCAATAAGGTTGGGATGTCTAGTCTCAGTAAACTATAAGTACATCTGGTCAGAGCAAGGTCTTCAAGCCCTGGAAAGACTGTGGGAAGAATCTGGTAGGTGGCTGTGTTTCGTGGGAAAGATGCATGTAGATTCAGCTCTAAAGAAAGTAGATAAGATTGTGGTATGAAAGGAGCAACCCTGACGAGGAGGAGGGAACACAGTGCCAAGAAAGAAGACCTAAGTTACCTAGTTAGAGGGAAGGGCCAGTCTGACCCATGGCCTCCTTGCTATGAGCTTGCAGTGACGTAATGCGTCATGGTGGGAGCAAGTGGCAGAGTGAAATTGCCCATCTTTTGACCAGGAAGCAAAAAAACGACCAGAATCCCAGCATCTCCTTTGAGGGTGTGCCTTGATGACCTATTGCGGGGTGCTGCCTCGCCGAAAAGGAGAACGCCACGCTTCAGGATTCTTCTGGCAGCATTTTTATTACAGCTCTTTTAGTGTTACAGCTCTCTTAGATGGTAGTGAGGCGAGGGACCCCAAGCCCCAAAAGCTAGTGGCTTATATAGCGCTTTAGGAGATGTGCCGCACACTCATTGGCTCTTATGATGTCGCCAAATTAGCATACTGATTTTCGCGCCTTGCGCAGGCGCACATTCAAGCAAGGCTCGCAAGAAGAACCAGGAAGCAGGAAACCGGCGCCATGTTCCAATGGCGGATGCGGCTCCTAACAACCTATGACCCTTCACCTAGGCCCATCTCTGAAGGCCCTACCACCTCCTAACTGTGCCACCTGGAGGAGATAAGAGCCTTTAAGGACATTCACAGTCCAAGGGAAAGCAGTTTGAGCTGGGGTCTGTGAGAAATAAGAATGGATAGGCAGCTGGGAACTAAAACTTGGATTTGAGGCTCCCTGGAGCGACTTAGTAGAAAACTGAATGTGAACATGGTGATAATGTAACAGCAGGTTAGCACTCAAATGACAGTTGTGTTCCTTCTGTCTGTGATAGCCTGTTTGTAGTCTAGACAGTGCAGTTTAAACACCATATCTTTTCTTCATTTTGTTACTATGTATCTCTGTGAATCTTAAAATTTCCTGGACTTGAGAGTTTTACTGGTCTCAAAATTCTGGTTTAGTAAGTTAGAAGAGGACCAGGTAATTTTAATACACATGATCTTCAGTCCAGAGTCTGGAAAGAACCATTCTAAAAGGTTGACAGATAGTAAGAAGACAGGATTACAACTTTTGGTCATTGTTTTCATTAAAAAAAAAATTAAGAATCAGAAGTATAATATACATGCAATACAATGTAAACATGCTAAATGTACGTTTTAAATTTTTTTATTTTTTTACCTGTCTCATGTATCTGAGGCTGGCTTTGAACTTTGACCCTCTTGCCTCAACTTTCCACAGCCTGGCATCATAGATCTGAGCCACAATGCCCAATCTTAGCTCCAGACTCTTTTGATACTTTTCATATCCATAAAATTCACAATTTCCATCAATCTGAAAAGATTCCTGTGCCCCTTTCATTCTTGTTTTCTCCTTTTTACATATCTGCAACCAATGTTCTGGTTTTCCTCCCAGTATAAGACTAATCTCAAAGCTGCAGAGGGTAGCTCAGGATAAAGACCCTGCTGTACAAGTGTGTGGTTTTGAATTTGGATCCCTAACATCTGTAGAAAGCCAGGTGTGACTGCATGAGGGCAAGCATCGGGCTCGACCACAGACCCTGTCTCAGAAAAGAACTTGAAGAGCAGTAGAAGAGGCCTGACTGGTACACCTGACTTCACACGTGATGTGCACTTACAGGTGGCTATGATGCCCATCACATACACATCATACGTGTTATGCATGCATGCCACATGCACACTATTAAGACTAATAGTGCTGTTTAGTGAAGGGAGTAGTAAACTGCAGTGAATACTTGATATATTCTCTTAGGACAGGGTTCTCTTATATCCCCATAAGGGGTCCCCTAAAAATATTCTCCATCATGCCTTGTTGTTCTCAATTTTCTAAATCTGGACACTCATGGCAAATCTGCTGCCAGTTGCCTCTGGCACCCTGAAACCAATAAAAACTGTGTCACAGTTATGTGGAAGGACCTTCTTACCTATAAATGGAATGGCCCAGACCCAGTTCTCATATGGGGCTGAGGATTGATATGTTTGTTTGATAACAAAAAGAGGCCTGGCTAGCTCAGTTGGTAGAGCATGTGACTCAATCTCAGGGTTGTGGGTTTGAGCCCCACATTGGGCACCAACTGCCCCGGCCCGTGGGGAGAAGGAGGGATTTGATGAGACCCTAGGGAAGGGGACAAGAGACACAAAGAAGGAGCACCTGTCTAAATGTCTGATCAATCACTTAACTTCATTGTTCAGGCTGCCATTATAAAGACAAGCAGGCGGGAAGGTTATCTAAGGGTCAGGGTCCAGGGCTATCCCACCAACGACTCTCATTTCCTGTTACCTGTAACCACAGTGCTCCCACAAACATTCCTTAGCTCCAGCTGCTTATCTAGTTAATATTTTCTCACAGGCAGGAGGGTAGTGAGACATTCTTAGCTCAGGTGTCTTCTCTAACTAGTATCCTCTCACGGGTAGGAGGGTAATGGAACAATTCTTAGCTCAGGTGTCTTCTCTAACTAGTATCTTCTCACGGGTAGGAGGGCAACAAAGTCTTGGCTCTCAGCAACACACTTGTTCAAAACATCCACCTGTCCTTTTATTGAGTTAGTGTTTTTTCCCAGTCTGTGGTGTCTATTCATGATGCCGCCTTCCATTTTATTTGCGTTTTCTTTTATGCTAGAGTTTCCTGGGTCCTCTATAGCAGTGGAGAGTATAGATCTGTTTATTTTAAACTTTTCTGTGAGTGTTTTCAAAAAGTTTGTAAGATTTTTACCTTCATATCCATATTTCTCAACTCTTCTCATAGTTTCCTCTTGTGCTCTGCCCTGCAGATTGTGGCCCAGATGCCACAAACCTTGAACCTTGGATCAAGCCAGTTCAGGCAGACTGCTGACTGCCTGCTTCTTCTTCACCAGTAAGTCGGGCAGCAGTAAGCTGGGGCAGTCTAGCCCCGCCCACTCATTGTCCTGTTCTCAGGCATCCCTGTTCCATGTCAACTTGATTTCTACTTGTTCCTCGCAGCAGACGCTTACACAACTTGTAGTCAGTGGGCCAGGTCTATGTCCTTTACTTTTGACATGAGGAGAGTATCATGCATGCTGCTAATCCAAGAACAGACCAGACTTGTGAGTATAGATTCTGCTGAATGGAAAACCCTTTGTTTTTTTTTTTGGTTTTTTTTGATATTGTAAAGTCAGAAAATCCTAAAATAAGCCATGATAAGTTGGGGCCATCTGTAGGGCCTAAGCTTCTGGTATCCTGCAAGAGGTCTGGCAGGTCCCATTTACTCCACTGCTAACTGGGAATGGAAATATAGGTTGGCCCATTGTTTTTCTTTGAATTGCCGTAGCCTAACCTGACCTTGAACTTGCACTCATCCTGCTTGAGCCTTCCTAAACTTCCTTTGCTTGCCTTGTTTTGTTTTCTGGATGGAGCTTTTGCCTACAGGCCTCTGCTCACCTGAGGTTGGGTTTCTAACTTGATGATTCTTCCTGTGTTTGACCCTAGCATCTTAAGCATGTGGACCTGGAAATTCTTCAGAAATTCACTTTAGTGACTCATATTCACATATTTGCTGTGTATAGAACACCTTAGAAATCTAGAGAGTATTATCATTGAGAGATATAAAAGAATGTAGTTGATGGACAGATAGACTCTAGGGTGGCGCCCTTCATCCACCCATTCAAAAAAGCTTTCATGTCATGTTCTAGAATGCATTTTCTTTAACTGTTGGGGACCTAGAAACTTACTGTGCCTGGAAAAACAGGTTTTTAGTTTAAACGAACTTAGAGAAGACTAATATTGAAGGCAGCCTATTTTTACATTTTATTAAGAGTAGACAGTATCAAAGAGTGATGGTTTAGTAGCCTACACCTTTATCAGCTGTGTCTGCCGAAGACCACAGCTCATTTTTGTCCTCAAGGTTGGAGACAGTGGTTTATTTTGTAGACAAGTTGTTTAGTATCTTGAGCCTCAGTTTTCATCAAAACACTAATGAGAACCAGCTACTATGTAGACTCTTACTTACTGTCGAGTGTGTCTCGTGACATCGCAGGTATGAAGTGTGTTCCCACAGAGCTGTCCCTGCCCGTTTTACTCACTCTGAGGTGTGCTTTCACTTATTTTCTAGGCTGGGCTTGAACCCATGCTCTAGCCTAGGCAGACCTTGAGCTTATTGTTTTTGTTTTGTTTTGTTTTGTTTTTTTGTTTGTTTTTTGTTTTTCGAGACAGGGTTTCTCCGTGTAGTTCTGGCTGTCCTGGAACTCACTCTGTAGACCAGGCTGGCCTCGAACTCAGAAATCCGCCTGCCTCTGCCTCCCAAGTGCTGGGATTAAAGGCGTGCGCCACCACCGCCCGGCGACCTTGAGCTTATGATCCTCCTGCCTCAGCTTCCCAAGTAGAACTGTAGGCCTGTATGTTAGAGCACTTATCTCATAAGATTATTGTCCAAATAAAGTGAGCATATGCTTTGCACTTGACTGTTCTTCAGTAATTGTTAAGATTGTTTGTTTTCTGAAGGTGGGAAGGGATGTGTTAGGTGTCTAAGGGAAGTGGGAGGTAGGAAGCGGGGGAGGTGGGTGTGGCCAAGATACGTTGTGTACATATATGAAATTCTTCATTTTACAAAGAAGATTGTTTTCTGCTACTTGGAAGGCCCAGTTCTGAAACTTAAAGCTGGTCTTTTATTACAGATATTGCTGGCAACTGTTGACGTTAGAAAATGCTAATACTCCTTGATTTTTGTGACTATTTCCTAGGGTGAAGTAAGCAACTATACCCCTGCTTTACATAGTCTGAGAAATAGCTCAATTAGTATTTATCAAGAACCTCTGTTTTAAAGTTTCGTTACCTCCAAATATAGACTATCTCCTTAGGATACTTTTTCAAAAGGAAATATTTCAAATACAATGAAGAAAAGAACAGTGGAGAGAAAACCATCATCTATATTAACAACTTTCGAGAAGTTTCTACGGTGTCTCCCAATTACAAGTCTCTGAAGTATAAACAAAGATAATTGAAGTCATAATGATAGTTACCCCAGTGTCCCTTTTGAAAGGTGAGGGATGGAATAGGGGCAGGAATATAGTGGCACGTTTTACAGGAGGACAGATCCTAATTTAAGAGATTGACCAATTATGTTGTGAAGGTACAGGATGCAATCTGCGTTCCTGTTTTCTACATTTAAATAAAGGAATGGAATTCTGATTTCTTGACATAGCTAGGAATGTGCAGAATGGGGACAAAATTCATGTTGTTGAGGATAGAATAGCATCTTAGTGTATACAGATGTAGAATCAAGTGTCCAGAATTAGAGACGTTCTGCTTGTTTCATTTAGGGCAGCGTCTTAGAACTTGGGTCCTCCGACCCTGGGCTGTACCCACAGTTGGTATTACCCAGCATCACATCTGTTTATGTTTGCCTGTGAGTAGCTTATCTATAAACATGTTTGTATACAAGGCGATGCACATTGTTCTTCACTGCCCAACTCCCTGTAACTTACTGCCAGCCCCCAGTGCTCTCTGAGACCTAGGCTCATGTTGAGGGGACCTGAACCTGCTTGCTCTTCCATTGATTGTCCTCTGCCTCTGACCTGTCATGTGTCGAGAAACTCGCATGCTACCTACTTTCTCCTTGGAAAGATTTAATGCTTCTTTTACTTATTCTACATTTTACACACAGCTGTGGGCTTATAATATAAAATTAAGTTGGTATTTTCCAAGATCTACTTCTGTTTTAAATAGCACATTTTCCAACTTGAAAATTAACACACATAAAATGTTTAGAAATTAAAAAAAAATTATAATAGAAACTATGCAGAGATCTCAGTGGTGTTCCTTATCTGTAAGTTTTTCAGTATTATAATCTCTTTTTATTTCATGTACATAAATGTTTTGCCTGAATGTCTGTCTGGAGGCCAGAAGGCCTTGGATCCTCAGAACTGGGGTTATTGATACCTATGAGATGACAGATTGGTGCTAGGAACTGAATCTGGGGAAGGGCAAGGCCTGCCAGAGTCATATGTGCCAGAGCCATGTGTGCCATGTATGTCAGAGCCATATGTGCCACATGTGTCAGATCCATGTGTGCCATGTATGTCAGAGCCATGTGTGTCATGTATGCCATGCATGCCATGTATGTCAGAGCCATGTGTGCCATGTATATCAGAGCCATGTGTGCCATGTATGTCAGAACCATGTGTGCCATGTATTCCATGCATGCCATGTATGTCAGAGCCAGGCACATGTATGTGTTCAGGCTTGCCTGCCTCTGCCTCCTGAGTGCTGGGATTATCTGGCAAGCATATCTGATTTCTCACCACCCTCCACAAAAACCAAACACTACTCTGGTTTTGAGAAAACTTGTCTCTTGGCTTTTTTATTTCCATTTACTTCCAGAAAGAATGCTAGGGCAGACTGACAAACCATTATTACATATTTACTATAACTGGTCAAAGTTCTAGATATTTCAGGAAGTTAAGAAACAATGGGAAAGCCGGGTGGTGGTGGCGCATGCCTTTAATCCCAGCACTTGGGAGGCAGAGGCAGGTGGATTTCTGAGTTTGAGGCCAGCCTGGTCTACAGACTGAGTTCCAGGACAGCCAGGGCTACACAGAGAAACTCTGTCTCGAAAAACCAAAAAAAAAAAAAGAAACAATGGGAAAGAGGAAGAAGAATTTAAACTAAGGACTTTGATTTAGGCTTTCTGTTGTTAATAGAACATTTTTAAAAGGAGGAACTTGATACATTTTTTTCTTTTCCTTTTAAGTTTCTCTGTGAGAATGTTTTGCTTGTGTGAGTGTGATCACCACAAACTTCCCCAGTTCTACTTTTCTTCTTCCCTTGTGCCCTCTCATAAAAATAGCTTTCATTTGAATATTGAATAGCTGTAGTTTTCTGAATTAGCTCTGTCAAGATAATTGGAATTTTAAAGTGTTGTATGTTTTTTTTGTGGTTTCTTACATGTGGTGGGGGAATCCACTTATGGGATAGTTTGTCTCTAACTGGGAAGTCAAACTCTTTTTAAATTAGAGTATGTGATGTTATTTAACAAAAATAGAGAAAGTTTATGTTACAGATTTACAGGATTACTAACAAACGCAATGGCTGCTTCTACCTGCTTCCCCCCAAACATTTGTTTTGTAGGGGTGGAATAATAGTTAACTTCTGTTTGCTTCCTTATTCCTTTACGTATTTATAAAATATGTTAGAATTCTGGCAGGCAATTGTTCCACTTTTGCACGTCACAAAGAAACTTTCTGAGCCTGGGTCCAGAAACTACAGAGTAAGACTAGAGAGGGAAACTGAGAGCTAGGACAGAAGATTCAGAGCTATGAGCAGCTATGCGCATACACATTTACACATTAAAGAGCTGGAAGAACTAGCTGGGTGTTTTGAAAAACATCAGTCATCAAAAGTGATTGAAACCTGCTGGTGGTGCACAGTTTTAACCCAGTGCTTAGTGGCAGAGGCTGGAGGGCCTCTGATTTCTAGCCCATCGTGATCTGCATACAAGGTCTCCATAATCTTGAAAAAAACAGTTTCTACTTACTTCTCAGCATTTGATGCGTCAGGTGTTATTTCTGTTAATAAACTAAAGGTTTTTGATTATCCTGTTTCAAAATAAAATTGTTGCATGGTGATGCATGAAGCAAAGGCAGGCGTTTGACTTTTGGTTTATATCTGTAATCTTAGCTAGTCTGCTTCTGGACATTCTCTTAAATGAATGAATCTAAGACATCTGATTTTCTTTCACCCTTTCCAGTACCTTTCTGAGTAAGCTTTTTGCTAGCAGCTAGAACACTAGTGCATAGAAGAAAGGGGCTACCCCAAGCACCCACTTTCTTTGATTTATTGCAAGCTGCCAAATTATTAGAGGCTACTTATTTCTCTTTAGAACTAAAATTTTGGCTAGAATAGTGTTATCCCTAAGTCTGTAAATGAGTGGTAAATGTGTCCTAAACAGTTTTAAATAAAAAGAGGAAAGTGTTGTCATCAGAAGCACTCATGTTCTTAGCTGTGTCTTTTGTGGTTAGATGTGACACTCTAGGTTGTTGACATTGTGAAGGAAGGAAACAGTCCAGAGACCATGTACTCACAGTATTCTCTGTGGGTTATCAGTCAGGTGAGCTGGGCTCACAGTTTCCCACTAGACACTTTTCTGGACTTAAGATCCTCATTAAGTTCTTTAACAGAAAGTTACTTGCTTTGTTGTTCAGTTGGTTTGTTTCTTAACTGCCTTTGGGTGATATGTGGGGGTTGGGGGGAGAGGTTGTTGTCTTATGCCCTAGGATGAGTGACCTTATTATAGTGGCTGATGGTACCACTGATGGCACATAGATCCAGTGCTCAGTGAAAGGACTTGAGTCACCTCCCTGCATATGGAAGACAAAGACAAGAGTAAGTCAGCAGTAATTTCTGCAGATATCCAGCAGCCTTTGCTTCTTTACTAACACACCATCTCCTCTTGCATTGTCGTATGCATCAGGAACACCACTTTAGAGCCCCAAGCTGCCCTTGCCTTATATCATGTTATCCTGGTAACATGAGGTGGTAATTGTTCCTATTTTTAGATGGCAAGGTTGAGACATCTCATACAGCTAATGAATGCTTGAATATGACACTGGGACCAGCTAAATCCAAAGCATGTATTCCTTGTGATAGGGCCTAGAGTCTGCAGGGAGGCTGGCCAGGTAAGAAACATTTCAATGGCTGGCATGCTTATTAGTCTGTCACACAAGATACTTTCCCATGCGAATGAAACATAACCTGTTAAAACTGTGGTAGTGTTTAATAGACTAAAAAGGAATTTTGAAGCACAATAATAAGAGTAAGGATTATGATGTTGGACCTTGTCTAGGTCTGGAGAGATTAGTCATCCATAGTTTGTGTTGTAGATGTACCTTCAACTGCTAAGGGACACTGAACTCGCAACACTTGCTCCTGGGAAGCACTATAGAAGCTTGAATGACTGATAGAAACTTCAGTTTGACAGGTATTATACATAGGAAGGTATTGATGTTTATGGTGTGGCCCGGGAGAATCAAAGGGAAACAAACAAAGCCCCCAAAATGTGAGGCAGCTGTGTAGCGTGGCCAGAGCCTCTGTTCTGTGTCCTGGAGCCCTGGGCTCTGTGTGTGTGCTTTCTAATGTGCATGTCACTCTGTGTGTCCCCATGCAGGAGACACACTTAAGATCTAAAGTGTGACCTGCGGAAGCTGGAGTGCAGCCTCCTCTCCAGCCCCTTTGAGCTTAACTATTTCTAACCTGTGCCTTTTCATTCTCTTGACTGAATCAAGAAGCAAAGTCCTGGCTTAGTCCAAGAATAGTATGTGAGGTGGGCCTGAGGCTTCCTGCCTCATGACACTGTAAGTTAAAAATAGGAGAGTAAATTTAAGAAATGAAATTACTTATTTTTTAAATTAGAAAAAAATAGACCTTAAGTTGTCCTTCTGTTGCTGAGGGATGTTAATATGAAGTCCATGTGACACTGTGACTCTTAATTTCTTTCTTCTTTTCAATTTTTTTATTTTTTAACTGTTATTTCTTTGACCAGCATAGAAAACACAAGAACTTCTTAAGTATCATTTCTTTAAGTTGGGCATGTGCTAGCAAACACATTCTTAGCATCAGTGAACTTTGTATAGATGATCAGTTATAGCAGTAGCAGAACATTATAGGTGTCTTGCAGGCTTATTCAAAGGATTTCATAGTAGAAAGCCAGAGCATTCAGAGCTGGGAAATTATCTCACTGAACAATACTTTTCCTCCTATGCGCAAGGCTGGAGTCCAACAATCTTTTCCAGCATTATCAGGAAAATAAAATAAAATGAAGCCAAACATCCATAGTAGGGCTGTTAATACAAGAGCATAGTAGGGCTGTGAATTCCAGATCATAGTAGGGCTGTGAATACCAGACCATAGTAGGGCTCTGAATTCTAGATCATAGTAGGGTTGTGAATGAATACCAGACCATAGTAGGGCTGTGAATTCCAGATCATAGTAGGGCTGTGAATTCCAGACCATAGTAGGGATGTGAATACCAGATCATAGTAGGACTGTGAATACTAAATCATAGTAGGGCTGTGAATACTAAATCATAGTAGGGCTGTGAATACCAGATCATAGTAGGGCTGTGAATAACTGTGTTCTCTTGCTAAACTTGGAGCTCACCATTTTGCCAGACTCACTGGCCAGTTATATATGTATGTTTAATGTGTTACCCTTAATCTGGTTTTGAGATTTTTGTATATTGATAGAAATACTCTCACTTCTAATGAGTTCATTTAATATGTTCTGTGATCATCTCAATGACACATTTCAAAAGTTAGATTATTACCTTTCTCCAAACCCTAACTTGCTGACACTGTTGTGCCCTCCTTGTCCTGTCTCTGAAAAAGCATCTTTATCACCATCTGCCCAAGCTAGACCTGCCCAAGTTATCCTGACTCCTCCCACTTCTCCATTGTGCGTTCTCAGTCATCAGCCTGTACATTTGACTTCTAAACATCTCATCTCCATCTCTGCTGTCATTAATTGGGCTCTTTTTCCCCCAAGACATGGTTTCTCTGTGTAGCCTTGGCTGTCCAGGAACCTGCTCTATAGATCAGACTGACTTCAAACTCACAGAGATCCCCAATACTGGGACTAAAAGTGTGCACCACCACCTTCTGGCTATAGCTTGCTCTTACTTGGGCTCTGTACTTGCCTTCAGTGGATTAGCCTTGCATCCTTTCAGCACAGACTACAAAGCCTGCTTCTCTGCAGCTTCCTCCAGTGCTCTTGGCCTTACTTGCTAGGCTGTGCTGACTTTAGTGTTGTTCCTGGTCTGCACTTTGCTCTGTAGAAACACTTACATATCCTTCTCTCTGTCCCAGTTTGTTCCTTCCCCTTTTTCAGGACAGCATTCTGAATCTCACCTCTCCAGAGATTTCCTGTTCATCAACTCCAAAGATAGGCTCTCTTCCTGTGATCGGAAGACTTTGTAGTACTTAACCATACCATCACTATGGACCTGATGCTTGCTGAGAAAAGGCTCTCATCTGTCACGATCTGGGCCAGTTGTTCAGTTTAATACAATGATTCCGACATTAAAGTCCAGCTCCTGTTTTAGCAGATGTAATCATACTATTACAGCTTCAGTTAGGGCACCAGTCCCTGTGTTGAGATGAGGTCACTGGTTTGGAGGTCCCGACTTCCTCACAGAACTCCGTCCACAGATACCAGCTATGGAGCCAGTTGGAGAGTTTTAAGTAGACAGTCTTGATATATTCTACCTTTAGAATCTTTATAGATCTTCGCTACAGGAGTTTTCATTCACTGAACTGTTTTCATTGAGTATTCCAAATCACTCACCTTAGACTTCCCATCCTTCCACACTCCACTACGGCAGTCAGTATTAATTACATCCTGTGATTTAGTCTAAGAGGCATGAGCAGGCTTAGGGCACATAACTAACTCAGTGTAGCTTAGCCAGGGCTCCACAGTTTCTTGAGTGTACACACAGTGCATTTATTGGTAGAGTGTGCGTGTTGTAGTAGTGTAACTTAGGGGGCTGAACCATAGGGTCATTTAAGCTTTTAAAGCATTGTTTGTGTAGATCTAATGAATATGTTTCAGCTAACATTAGACAGAAGTATCAGTGATAAACAGCCATTTAATTAGATAACACAGACCAGATCACAACATAGTATTGAGATAATGAAAAATAAATGTTTGACTTAGTTCTCAGATTCTTCTAAAGTGTTAATAAATATGACAGGTCATACATCCCTAGGACTGTGGGTCATCTTTAATGATAGTATTAATATTGTATTATCATTTCCACACGCTAAAAGGCCTAAAGAACAGCAGATAAGATTCCCATCTGCACTGATGTGGAAGAAATACTGTAGTCACTGTAATCAGTCATAGGTCCCAATTTTTCTTGCTGTCATTGGTCACTGAAGTGCTTCATGTATGAGAGGATTCCCTGAGCTGAGTCTGGCTGTTCTGAACAGTAGAGGAGAGATTTGAGTTGGGCTGTAGTTTTTCTATCCACTGTGACGTGTATACTGAATCTATTTCTCATAAAACCAGGGAGAGTCCCATTGCAATGAACTCCTGGAAACGATTTCGACTAGTTTCTATAGAAAATGTGTAATAGATACTACTTGATAGAAAGAGAATCTTTGTACTATTTAGGTTAAATAATGTAAATTTTTGTAGTACTAGAATTTGACCTGATTTTCCTTAAATCTGATTTATTGCTTATTCTGTTAAATAGAAGTTTTCAATAAATGCCATTTAACTTACAAAGACATTATAAAACCAATTTCAAATTACAACTCCTTGAGGAAAATAGTAGCTATTTAGAAAATTGTTCTTACAGAGTTAGTCATGTGTGGAAATGAGAAAGACCAGACTAGAGCTGCAGGTTGATTCTAGAAGCTGATACGCCTGACACGTAATACTCTCATCTAGTCCTCCGTAACTCTGTATAAAAACACAGAGGAAAAGAGTTGTAATATAGATCTGAAACATTGCTGCTCTAAATTAAGTACATTTCCAAGATTTAGCAGCAGAGACTCAAATGTTACATTAAGATATTTGGAACGTATATTTTTAATTTTTGCCTCAAATATTAATCACTCTCAGCATTTTTAAATTTACTGCTGTTAAAGTCCCACCCCAGTAGCATTTCCACATTAAAAAAACAGAAACAAAGCAGCAACAGGCTCCACTGTCTTCCCCAAAGACAGTCTGTAAGAAAAAGAAAACTTAGAGTATTTTGTCAGGATGCAGCCTGGGGAATCTCTGCATTGGACTGACTTGCGTGTTCCATCTCTGGAACCAGGCCAGGGGTTCCAGGCTAGAGGCTGCCTTGTTCTCAGTTTCTTCGAGACTGTAAAGTTCCATCCTGCAGGAAGCTCCTTAAACCAGGAAGATAAACAACTCGAAAGGGCTTCCTGAAGTCCCTGAAACCGACCAGCTTCATTAGGCCCGTCCCTGCCAGAGTAAGCAGTAAAAGCTGGATTGCCCTCAGATGACTGGCATCAAGCTGCAAAGAAGAGTGTGAAACCAGACTAGCTTCCTAGAACCAGAAACCAGCCGAGCTGCCTGGAGGTTTTAGGACAACAGAGGCACCTGGAAAGGACATGCTCCAGCCTGTTGAGCAGCCTGCAGGCTGTGGCTCCAGGTTCCCAGCTTTGTGAATTGTCACCCATGTTGGGGTAGGCTTTAGTGATGCAGCTGTCTTTTGACTCATTTCTGCCTCTGTGAGTAACCCCTCACCTATAGGCAAAAAGTTCGAGCTCACTTGTGGGTTTTGAAAACCCTCTAGTCTCTGAGCTCGAAATCCCACCAATTACCGAGTTCTCCCCAAGTTCAAGACTTGAAATTCCATCAATTTCCACACTGACAAACTCTCCGCGCGCCCTTCACACCCCCCAAGAAGCCCTGTATAAGCCCGTGTCCTGCTCACTTCTCAGCTGCAGGCTGCCTGAGCACAGTCGCCACCTTGTTGGTTTCTTTCCTAATAAATCGCATGTGTGAGGTTTGCTCCTGTCTGTAAGGATACTTCCCTTCAGAACTGCAACACTTGTATAGAGAAAATCTTCCCCTCAGAGCTGTAGAACACTCATATTCCTGTGAATAACCCCATAACGGTCACGATTCACCAGGTTGGACTTGGGTGGAATCTGTACTTTCTTCTGTCGTGGGCTTCCTGTCGGGTGTCAGTAGATGTTCATTGTGAGTCTCCCCAGGAAAAAGTTTGTCCAACAGTACTTGTGTCTTCTGGTGAGTGTACATATATTCTGTATGTCCTAATTGTTCATGTAGCTTATGGACACTGTATGAGATGTGTGGGTTTCGGTTTGGTCATCTTGTAGAGCAGTTACTTTTTCATGTATAATTTGCTTGATAGGGAAGTACCTTTGGAGAGCAAGAGAAAAGAATGCTGCCAGCACAGAAAAATGTTCAACTTTGCAGTTTCATGAGTACAGCTCCTTGTGTGATGTGGGTGGTACATCATTGTTATCTGACTACCCAGACCCCTAGAGTCTAGCTAGGGGTCAGTCAGCTTTCTGAAAAGGACAGAAAGGGGTGGGGAGAGAGAGAGAGAGAGAGAGAGAGAGAGAGAGAGAGAGAGAGAGAGAATATGAATGAATGAGAATGAGTATGGTTTTGTCTATTACATACAGATCCTGTTTGTGGGGCTTTTGTTTTGGTCCATGTCTTGACTGTCCACCCGAACCCAACAAGGTCTCATGATGTAGACCCTGACTGGCTGTGAACTCACAGAGATCCACCTGCCTGCCTGTGAACTCACAGAGATCAACCTGCCTGCCTCTGCCTCCTGAGAGCTAGGAATAAAGAAGTCCACTACTACGCCCAGCCTGGCCTGTTTGGGGTTTTTAAAAATCTCTTTACAAATTTAAAACTGGGGGCTGGAGAGTTGGCTCGGTGGTTATAAGCATTGGGTTTTCTTCCAGAGGAACTAGGTTTGATTTCAAGCTCCTACACAGTGGCTCACATTACAAACACCAGTCCCAGGGTATCAGACACCGTCTTCTGGCCTTCATGGACACTGGGCACACACATGATACACATAAAGACATATATGTACACACACACACTACACATAAAAACAGATTAAAAAAAATTAAATCATTTTTAGATCAAGTCTCTACGAAAACTTGTCACAGGCCAGATTAGTTCAGGATGACCCCACCTCTACTGCAGAAGTTGGAAACTGAAGCCAAATCTGTCAGAGAGTATAAAAGGAAATACATATCAGTATATTCTATTGAAATGGAAAGGGAAGGGATGGTGAGCATCAGAAGGCTTAGCAGCACAGTGAATGCAAACCTTCCACACTAATGAAAGCCGTGTAGGTATTGTATCTTCAGGAAATAAGCATGGGTCACAGAGAAGATGAGAAATTAGTATAGTACTGCTAGTTTTCAGGAGCTGCACTGAAGAATAGTGGGGTGAAGCCTCAGACTTGCCAAGGTAAGTGACTTCCTACCCAGGACTTTATTCTGAAAGGATTAAAAAAACAAAAAACAAAACCGAGAATGAAATAGAATAGTTTCATTGCTGGGATAACGTAAAGGAAAGTTCCAGGACAGCACTGCCGGCCATTGCTGCTCTTCATTAGAGGTTGATGGTCTGTCCAGGAAGCACATAAGAGACAACAGTTATTCTAGGGGAAAGAGTCAGTGGTGTGAGAAAAAAACATGACCTATCTCCAGATAACATTCATTTGCCCATAGTGAAAACTGTAAGTATTAATTTAACCAGGAAAATGGGTCTTAATTGTTTTGTGGAAGGAGTATATTAAGGGAAAATTAATACTGTGGTCTAAAAAATTCAAAACCCATTATCTTCATATTACAAAGTTATCAGGTAATCTCTAATACTAGAAGACCAAAGTATACCTACAAAGACAGCAGAACCACCAAGAATGTGCCAGGATTGTCCATTATTAACAACACGGAGCAGAGAACTGAGATCTTAGTTTAACAGGAAGATTGAATGATACCAAGACCTTGGAAGCAGTCAGCATTGAGGGTTATGAATTCCATCTGGTAGACAGTAACTTTGCTGCAAGCCTCCTGCAGGCTTACCCACATACTTCCAGTGTTAAATCCTCTGAAATTACCTTTCAAATAAATGCATATTTCTTTTGCTGGTATTGTCATTCAATCAAGAACATTGTTGATCTAGTAGCTTTTTCTATTAAAAAAAATAGGCATGGAAATACTTAGTTTTAAGTAATGAATATTTTCTACTCTTCTAACTCTGGGAAAGACAAGCTAATGAGATGACTAGGCTGTTGTGAGCGAGCTTGTTTATACATTAATGGCCTAAGTCAGCCATAGACCCAAGTCAGCCCCCATGCCTCACTGGACAAAGACAGGAGGACCGGAGCCATTACAAGGTCCCCATTAATTACTGGAGGTCAGGCCTCTATCCCTGCCTTGGCAAAGATTAGAATTGCCTCAGTCCCTCTATACTGAGAGAAAGGGGAAGATGTTGGGAGCGACCTTGCTTATACATTAATGGCCTAAGTCAGCCATATATGTCTACTGACAAAGTCTTGATCTCTGTGAGAAAGCACTAACCCTAGAATAGATAGCTATAGATCTTGTAGACAGGAAGCCCTGGTGGGAAAGTACCAGCCTAGATAAGAACAAATGAATAATACATCTTATGGACAGGTAGCCTTGGTGGGAAAGTACTAGCCTAGATCAGAACAAATGAATAATAGATCTTATGGATAGGTACATAGTGACCTGTTCTGCCCTGCTTCTTCTGTGAGCTCTTCACCCAGCCAATATCCTGTTCTTGAGAACATCTGTACTCCCCCTGAGATCACCTGCACTCCCCAGAAACAAAGAAGACCCTACGTCATCCCTCTCCCCATATCCTGCTTCTATGTGTATATAACCCCTCCTGTGGAAAAATTAAACTTTGACAGCTTGATCAGACTCTAAATAGGCTGTCAGTTTCTTGCGCACCCTCCCAGACCCCCCACACACACACACACCCAACCCCCGCTCCCACCCAGTTCCCTCTTGCAGGTCTTCTGATCCCAGTTCAACTTCCCGTGGCACTGGGACACTAGGCGGCTGACAGTGAGGTTTAAATAGGTTTCCCCTTGTCTTCTAACAGCTTGTTCATCACTGAAGTGGGATAGTGTGCTTACAGTCTTAGGTGCTTTTTGTGAAGTACTATAAACTGTCTTAAGCAGGGCTGGGGAGAGAGCAGGTGCATAGTTTGTACCTTTATTTTGCTAATTGCTACAGTGTCATGCCCTGTGCTAATTGCGAGTGTCAGAGCCCTGTGCTAATTGTAAGTGTCAGAGCCCTTTGCATTACTCCTAATATTACTCCTCCAACATGAACCCTTTAAGGACACGCTTACCTGTAAGCCAAAAGTATTAGTCTTTTTCTTCGCCTTTTCCTTCCTAGTCAAACTGCTTCTTCAGAATCAGGATAAAATTTGATACATTGTGAGGTGGGGAGGGATAGAAAGATGGGGCCTTAAAGAGAAACCTGTGCTGTGCAGAACATCAAGGGGTTGATAAGTAATACTTTTAGATTACATTGTGTATATGCATATGTTATGTCCATGTGCATGTGTGTGTTCACACATTGTATGTGTGACCATGTATACACACACAGGTTAAAAGACAACTCGGAGGACTCTGCTTTCATCGTGTGGGAAGGAGGATTGAACTCACATCATCAGAATAGGCAGCAAGCACCTTGATTCACTGAGCCGTCTCACCAAAATCTGCTTATTACAACTTTTGAAGTAAAGTGAATGTTTCCCCTTTAAATGTCTGAGACCAGTTAGTTACTTAAATAAGGAGACACAATTCAGTATCATAATAAAGTTCAATTATTGCCTGGAAAGATGAAAGCAGAGTTTGAGATGGCTTGTTTCCTTTCAGTTAGAGTTCTCTCTGAATCAAGGAATTGGAAAGCGAGAGTAGGCCCAGTGGTACCAAGGCTCACTGCTGCCCACTTCGTAGGTGTGGCCCATGTAAGGCCACTCCTCCACTGACTTGTACCTTTCCCAGCGGGAAGGGAAACAACTACGTTTTCCAGCTGCGCAGGCCTCTCACATTAATTAATTTTTTCTATTTTTCTTTAGCTCTTCTAATCAATGGATAAAGTGGGGAAAATGTGGAACAACTTCAAATACAGGTGCCAGAATCTCTTCAGCCATGAAGGAAGCCACAGTGAGAATGTGGACATGAACCCCAGTAGATGTCTGTCTGTCAAGGAGAAAAGCATCAATCTAGGAGAGGCCGCTCCCCAGCAACAGAGTAGTCCCTTAAGAGAAAATGTTGCCTTACAGCTGGGACTAAGCCCTTCAAAGACCTTTTCAAGACGGAACCAGAACTGTGCCGCAGAGATCCCTCAGGTTGTTGAAATAAGCATCGAGAAGGACAGCGACTCGAGCGCCACACCAGGAACGAGGCTTGCGCGAAGAGACTCCTACTCTCGACATGCCCCGTGGGGAGGAAAGAAGAAACATTCCTGCTCGACAAAGACCCAGAGTTCATTGGATACTGAGAAAAAGTTTGGTAGAACTCGAAGCGGTCTTCAGAGGCGAGAGCGGCGCTATGGAGTCAGCTCCATGCACGACATGGACAGTGTTTCCAGCCGCGCGGTCGGGAACCGCTCTCTGAGGCAGAGGCTCCAGGACACTGTAGGCTTGTGTTTCCCCATGAGAACTTACAGCAAGCAGTCAAAGCCTCTCTTTTCCAATAAAAGAAAAATACATCTTTCTGAATTAATGCTAGAGAAATGCCCTTTTCCTGCTGGCTCAGATTTAGCACAAAAGTGGCATTTGATTAAACAGCATACCGCTCCTGTGAGCCCACATTCAACATTTTTTGATACATTTGATCCATCACTGGTGTCTACAGAAGATGAGGAAGATAGGCTTCGCGAGAGAAGACGGCTTAGTATTGAAGAAGGGGTAGATCCCCCTCCCAATGCACAAATACACACCTTTGAAGCTACTGCACAGGTCAATCCGTTGTATAAACTGGGACCAAAGTTAGCCCCTGGGATGACGGAAATAAGTGGTGATGGTTCTGCAGTTCCACAAATGAATTGTGACTCAGAAGAGGATTCAACCACCCTATGTCTGCAGTCACGGAGGCAGAAGCAGCGCCAGGTGTCCGGGGACAGCCACTCGCACATTAGCAGACAAGGCGCTTGGAAAGTTCATACGCAGATCGATTACATACACTGCCTTGTGCCAGATTTACTGCAGATCACAGGGAATCCCTGTTACTGGGGCGTGATGGACCGATACGAAGCAGAAGCCCTTCTAGAAGGAAAACCGGAAGGCACGTTCTTGCTCAGGGACTCTGCACAGGAGGACTACCTCTTCTCTGTGAGCTTCCGCCGCTACAACAGGTCCCTGCATGCCCGAATCGAGCAGTGGAACCACAACTTCAGCTTCGATGCCCATGACCCTTGCGTATTTCACTCCTCCACTGTCACGGGGCTTCTCGAACATTATAAAGACCCCAGCTCTTGCATGTTTTTTGAACCATTGCTTACGATATCACTGAATAGGACTTTTCCTTTCAGCCTGCAGTATATCTGCCGCGCAGTGATCTGCAGGTGCACTACGTATGACGGGATTGACGGGCTCCCTCTACCGTCCATGTTACAGGACTTTTTAAAAGAGTATCATTATAAACAAAAAGTTAGGGTCCGCTGGTTAGAACGAGAGCCAGTCAAGGCAAAGTAACTCCTGTCCCCGAAGGGCACTTAACTAGGTCTGTTCTCATGTGTATCAGACAGCACCCATAGGAGGCAAAGTCGGCTGCTAGGATTTTCCACCCAGAATGGGAGCTTAATCCTTAGCCTCTGTCCCATGGGATCTGCTGTTACTCAGACAAAGGTGCCTAGGGACAGCAGGATGATTTGCAGGTGTTCGATGGGGAGGCAACTCTGAGGGAGGCAACTCTGGGGCATTTGCTATGAAGAATTCTATTTCTTACTGAAGAACAAATTATTAATATTGGATGGGTATTTCAATTGTGTGACTAATGTTTGAAATTATTTTTTCTAAGAATTTTTCTATAACCTTCCAAAAAGTAGTGGTTTGTAGTTACTATAAATCAAGCTTTGAAAGTCCAAAACAAGTAAATAAATGACTGCCTTCCTTTTAGAGAAAAACAAATGCAATTTTTCTGGCCACAAGACATTGTATAGTGTCAGTGTGGTTTGTAGTCTCCTTTTCTCCTCAAAGAAGGAGGCTCTAAAATAAACCAGGTTTTTCTAAGATAGTTCTTAAGACTGGAGACTGGCAGGTTAGTGGTGGAATTGTGTGTACAAGCCCCAGTGTTCATTTGGGATGAGCACAGTGACCTCAGAGAGCATGCAGTTGGAGTTTCCAGTGGGATTTTTTTTTCTAAGTTGACATGTGCAGTCCACACATGTCTCATCAGAGTTGGAATTTCCTGTGCCCTTGACTTTGTGATCCCGGAGGAAAATGAGACTAGGAGATGCCCAGACACATCAGATAGTAGTAACTCCACTGGTTGACGATGCCGAGTTGTATTAAACTATAATTAATCATTTGGATGGCAGTATTTGTCTTTGTTGTAAGCTCATAGCTGAATTACTTAAGTACAATTTATATTACACAATTTTAGTGCAGTTAATTCTTAACAGAAAATCTGAAGTCTAAATTGCAGATTTAAAAGGTACTGTACACCCATGATGCCTGTAAATAACTTTACTTGGCACCTTTTGTCACTTAGGATTACATAATACAACTTGAGTGAATGATTCTGGATGTATTGTCGAGTTCTAGTGTTGCTTCTTGTGTTGGACTGTGTTCTCAGTTCTGTCCTAGACATTTGCACTACAGTAGCCAAATCCATTCTTGTGTGTTACCGTGCTGTGTAACTGCTGCCGCGTGCTCCTCGGCCTTCATGTCAGCTGCTGCAGGAGGTTGCTTTATATCCCTATGGCTATTGCCAGGGCTTCCGGAAGGAAACGCTATATTTGTATGCAACACTAACCCTTAAACTGCTATCGTATGTTTCTGCTTGCTGTGCCTTGTTCTGGCTGCTTTTTCGTGCTAATAAAGTGTGTTTGGTGTTCTCCTTGTATATCTGCTGTTTTATACATTTGCCACAATTTCTCTTGTACATGGAATGGTTTGGGTTTTTTTAAAATAAGCATTAACCTGACAACTTACTGTAGTTAATGCAGAGTCACCTACACCCTAACCCTGACCTGTCAGAATAAGCTGAATCTAAGTTGAATGCTCTCTAGCTTTCTAACCCTAGCCACACTCTGCGGATTGGTGTCTGTAGCCACTGGGAATTAGTGTAGAGTATACAGCGGGACTCAGAGAAGTGAGAGAGAGGCTCAAACCAGCAGTCACATTAGCAGATGAGCGGTAGAGCATCCAGCCGCACCAGAAACAGGTGACACAGAGTCTGTGCACTGGGACGCGTCAGCTCCACTTAGTGGTTTGGGGACCATTTTAATTGAAGATAAATGCGTGAAACGTGGACCTTTAACCAAAGACTTGTTCATTTCAATGCAGGATGGGGATGGAAGGAGCATAGGTCTTTCTGTTACTTGTAGTAGATGTCCCTGAGGAACATATACCAAAGTGTTGGAGAACTTCATCCAAACCTACTTTCAAAGCATAATGTGCAATTAAGTTGTTATGACGTAATTATATTGCATAATTGTTGGGTCTGTTTTCTTGAGCTTACAATGTACCTGGAAAATGAACCTCTTGAGGAAAGATAAGTCCATCCTGAGGACTGGAGGAGGACTGTTTGTGAACAGGCGATGCTGTGAAGAGAACTTCAAACTCGGAGAGAGCATTGATGTTTTTATATGCTTGTAGCAAATTAATGTTCTCACTATAGTTTTATAGAGAATATTAATGCTTTTATGTATTTCAGAACTTTTCCTGTGTTATATGCAAATTGTTTTAAGTGTAACTATTGAGTTTATGTAAGCATGTGTCCACTGTGCTAAAAGGCACTTACGTTTCAGTTTGTGTACAATATAAATATGCAACTTTGGGGTTAATTTTTTTGTTAAAATATTAGTAGCTTACATTTAAAAAAAAAAAAGAAAAGAAAAATCACCAACATGGAAGTGCACTGAAGTCTTCTTTTCACTGTGTATTTTTCTGAATCCCACTGTAGCTTTTTGACTAAATTGGTGTTTTTGTGTTTTGGGGCAGCACATTTTATTCCAAACTAAGGTGTGCTTTTAACCAGGCAGTGGCTGCAGTGCCAGTATTCCACAGAGGGCTGCGGCGCCTTCTTCCTGCTCTGATTCTCTCACATCTCCCTCCTCCCCCTCCCTCCCCTCTGTGTCCCTCACTTTGTTCACATATGCAGCATACGTACAGTTGCTATAATGTGCACTTATATGCACCATTATACACTTATGGTGGTAATAACATTTTAAACAACAATATTGCCATTTGGTTTAATGTTGTTTATCCTGTAGATACCGAGGAGGGTCGCTGTGTTGTTCCCATTTTGTTATGTGCCCCTAAAGTTTGGCCCTAGCACTGTTTTTACAGAGAGAACTTATCAGTATTTTATTTTCTGGCTTGAAGTAGTAAAATTAAAAAAAAAAAGGAAAGAAAGGGAAAAAAAAGTTGATTTAAGTACAACTATAATATAATCAAGATCAAATTTATATTCTTAGATAAAATATTGAGCCCAAACCACTGTTCTCTCCAGAATAATCTATGTTCATCTATCCTGGGACATTTTTATAAGGTTTATAATGACTGGGACCATAAAAACTGATACTTAACTTCCAAGCTTCATTTTGTCAAAACTCAAAGCTGATGAACTTTTCTGACACTTTGATCGTTGCTGTTCATTCTCACCCCAAAGCCACCTTGCTCCCTGGCTCTGTCACTAACCTGGTGGTGCTCTTTATTGAGGCAAGCACTACCTCTTATTTTTATAGCAAAATAAATATATAAATACATAAATTCCTTTTTGGTAGAGGTGAGCCTGAGAGAGTGAGAATGCTAACCTGTCAGTCACAGGCTCACTCCCTTACTTCCTGCTCCGGTGCCTGTTGTTTGCCTTACAGACAACAACTTGAGCAGGAGCGAGGAGAACGTTTCCAAAGAGAAATGGTAACGGGGAGAGGGTCGGTGTTCTGGGATGCTGCCCATAGGAGAGGCTTGGGTCGGGGTTCGGGGATGCTGCCCATGGGAGAGGCTTGGGTTTGCTCCCATTCCTTGTGCCAGCTACCACGGCACATAGAATCTAAGTGATTGTCCATGAGTCCCGAGTGAGCTCTTTGAGAAGACGGTTGACGTGGGCAGGGTGGAGAGCTTCCCTTTCCGAGGTCTACAAGAGTTGAGGTTTTTGTTTCCATGCCTGGGATACTTGAGCATTCATCGATGTTCACTGTAATGGATAGACTGAGGACAAGATGAAACCTTGTCTTCTGGAGTTAGATAAGACAGTAAAGACACAATCTCGGAAACCAACAGGAGGCAGAATGCGCTGAGTGCTGGTGTTACAGGTTCACCGGGGAACAATAACCTTGAGCAATGAGAAAACATCAAAATTTTAAAAATTCAGGCTGGCCACTGGTGGTGCACACATTTAGTAGCAGAAGCAGGAGATCTATGTGAGTTTAAGGCCAACATAGTTTTAAAACAGAAACTAACATGAAAGGTTCTGAAGACCTGTTCCCTCCTATTGTGCCATCTTTCACAGGTCATCACAATAACCTTTCCACTGTTTCCCAGTGTTTTTAGTGACGAGAACACTACATGATAAATAGAAGGTGAAAGAGTTTAAATCCCGAGTCAGTTTTAAGAGTACTTGTGTTAACCTATACTCCAAGTCAGGGTCTTACCTGAGACTAAGGGTTAGGGTATTTTGTTATTTGTTTTGGCTGTTTTTATTGTAAGTGTATGAATATTCTTTCTGCATATATGTCTATGCAGCGCGTGTGTACCTGGTACTTTTGAAAACAAGAGGAGAGCATGGGATTCCCTGGGACTGGAGTTACAGTTCTTCATGTGGTGCTGGGAACTGAACTCAGGACCTATGGAAGAGCAGCCAGTGCACTTAACCACTGAGCCATCTCTCCAGCCTCAGGTCTTAGGTTTTCTTATGTCATTGTTAGGTCATGGGCAAGCCATTCAAGACTGTGATGTTGGGCTATCGAGGGGCTTGGAAGTAAGATGTGAGAAGGTGAGAGATGCTACCTCATTGAAAGTCTACCCTGGGATGTGGGAAAGCAGGTAAGTCTGAAGAGAGCTGAGGGAATGGCCGAGATAAAAAGTAACTGCAAGTTCAGTCCTTGGTCTTCCTCCCAGCTCATGGTCCCAGAAATAAGACTCTGACTCCAAAGTATTTACAAATACCTTGGCCATTTACTGGGCTCTTCTCTGACTAGGTATAACTAAAATATCCCATCTGTTCTAGCCTACATTCTGCCACGTAGCTGGTTACCTGTGCTCAGCTACCATGGGTCTGTCTCCTCACATCTTCCTGGGCCAACCTCCCTCACCTGGCTCTATCCCAGAATTCTTTCCGCCTCCCGGATGTCCCACCTTTTATTTTACCCTTTCCTATAAGCCATAGGTATTTCTAATTGGCAGGTTGCATCCATACGGTACACAGATATTCTCTCTACAAACTGAACGTCTGTGAAGGGGGAAACAAAACTGCCCTGGGTGGAGTCTAGATGAAGCGAATACAGACTGGTCACTTCTAGAGGCACCAGGTCTTGGTTTGTTCATTTTGGTTTTGTTTCTGTACTTGGATTCCTGAATCTAGAGTATTTTATTGGTTGAACATCTCTCTTTTTGTTCAATTACCATATTTCTTCTTTCAGCAGGGACATTTACAATGTTCAGGAAAGGACTGGGTCTTAGTGGGGTAGACATGTCCTTTTCCTCCTGTGAGGCTGGAGTAGGAACTCCCCAGTGGCATAGGTACACCAGGGTCCCCACCTGCTACAGGATGAATTCCTGGGAGCCGTGCGCAGGCCTGATGCAGAAAGCTGTGCTTGGTGGCTGGTACATAGTTACCAGGCAATCTCTTTTTGTCTTATAGCAGTGAAAATTTGTCATACATTAAATGGTTTTGTTATTTTCCTTCTTTGCAAAATGGATGCAGTTATGCACTTAAACCTAACTTTTACCCTGATTCTCTTTAAATACAAGATAAATTATTTTATTTGTGCTTGTCTTAAAGTGAAGACATTTTAAAAACAGTTGAATTGTAATACTTTCAAAATTTCTTTATCTTGCAAATATTTTGTGCCCTTACATGTAATTGAGACGGTGTTGAATTATACCAAAAGACTAGTGAAATGTTTGACTTAGTAATTTCAACTTTGAGAATTCATAAATTGTGCCAGTAAAATACTGTCTTCACTTTTTAGCAATTTCTTTCCTGATAAAGAACCCAAAAGTCTCAAATTGTTTTCTAGAATTCAGCTAGCCTAAATCTTTCAATCTTTTGAACAATCAGATAATACTTGAAAATAAATAATATCTGAGAATATCATTTCCTGGCAATATGATCAAAATTAATCTGAGGGCCTATGTTTGGTCTATGACCAACTCTGTTAGAGGATGGACAGCGTGCAAAGATAAACTAAGCAGGGAAGCTACCACACTGGTTTCCTGGCTCAGCAAACCATGTAGAGCCCAACAGAGAGGCAGATCCTCAGATGATGCAGAAGGCTCATCAGAGTTGTCTATGTCTCATCCTTCCCTTGTCTTTACATCTGGTTTAAAGGGTCTGAGTACCTTGTCCAAGGTCACCAAGGGAATGCCAAAGCCAGGATTCAGACATGAGTCTAAGACAGAGGACAGCCTCTTAGTTGTTAAACTTTTGGAATTCATTTTTCTTTTAAATTTATTATTTCTTCTCTTTATTCTTTTTTTTTGTATTCCAAGATGACAGATTTTTAAACAACGGATTAAAGTAAATTCTAAACAATCATTGAAAGTTTCAAAAGAGCCAGCCATGACAGTCTTTATTTATACCCTCCATGTTGTGATTTGAGTGTCCCTGCCAGTGTCTCCAACTTTATCCTGCACTTTTCTTCCGTCTGACCAATGTCCTGACACCCAGTGGTCTTCCAAGTGGGATGGTGTTCCAGTGCCGTTCTTACCTCAAGGATCCGCCCCTGCTGCCCACTCCTGAAACTGACATCTCCCCACACTTTTTCACAGCAAGGTAGAGCCTTTCGTCGCTCAGAGTGCTTCAGAGCCTGATGGTGCCCCCTGATGGAGACCCTCTTCACTATTCCCTATCTCTGCCTTTGTTTTTGTTTTTTTTCATAGTAAATACTATAAAAGCTTGCCAGTAGCTTACTTATTTGGACTTTGAAGGAGTGATATTTCTCTCCTGAGAAACAAGACCATGGCTGTCTTGATGCCCAGGATGATTTCCATTACAGAACAGGTATTTAATATTCTAAGTAAATTAATTAAAATCCACTTGTATTGATGTCACCATCCTACTTTCAAAAAAGTCATAAAACCTTTATTATATATTCTTTTTAAAATCTAGATTCTTCTATATGCTTCCATAATTTTTTCATTTAGGATTGTTTGTTTGTCTTGGTTTTTATCTCTGAAACAAAGTCAGGCTAATCTGGCATAAATGATTCCTCATGACCCCAGGGTTGTTCCTGAGGATTCCAACTTTCCAAGTCTGTGCCCTCTACTGTTGCCGGTCCATCCCAGTGTCTGAGATCATGGCAAGTCCACTGGTCTACTGCCTGGGAAGCTGTAGCTCTTCCCCTGGTGGATTACAATGCCCTTTATTTTCTCCCAATAATTCAGTCATTGGATACTCTCTTCGGAGTCTTACTTCTCTGGGCTCAGTCCCTAGACATTCAGTGACTTTGTCATCAATTCACCCATTAGATCGTGAGTTCCCTTTTACCAGCGTTTGCTGCTCTACCTTTCACGGAAAAGGTTCAGAAGCAGAAGAGGACTTAGGTTGCTTTCTTTTCTGCATCCATTAATGTGTACTATTTATTTGCTGTCTGTTCATCTCAAATGTAACGTTTGTTTGCTTATTTTTTTTTAGAGCTAGGTATTTCAGACTGACCTGGAAATCGGACTCTCCCTCACTCTGCTGAGGCCTGGGATTACAGGCCTAGCGACTGTGCCCACCTGCCTGTGTGTACACAATTGGGTGAACATGTTATCTGTGTCAAAATGTTTGATTCTTACACTCTGAACATGTGACAGCTGTTAAGCAAACACGGAACCCGAAGTGAGTCTTGCAGGAGAGCCTTAACTGGAAGGTGAAACAGACCACTGTAGGCAGTAAAATTGCAACTAATTCTTTTTAAAGGCAGAGTGGGAGTTTCTTTGAAGTAAGATAATTCTTGATTTTTTTCCTGTTTCTGTGATAAAATGACTGGACAAAAGCAACTTAGGAAGTTCCTAATTCAGTGTCCGAACTCTGTGGTTTGAGGGAGTCAAGGAAGCCATGACGTCACCCCTACAGCCATAGAAGCACAGTGGATGCTGATGCTCAGCTCACTGGCTCCATCTCCTGCAGTCCAGGATGCCCACTGGGAGTGTTCCTGGCCACAGTTAAGATGGGTCTCCCCATACGGTCAAACTTAAACCTGAACATAAACCAAATATAAGCCTCTCAAACATAAACCCAGAGGGCCCCCCTTCCAGATAACTCGATTCTGTCTGACAGCTAATACCAACTACCCCAGATGCTATACAGGGTTTGGAAAGTTGCTCAGGTATTGGTTTCGTGTGAAGAATGTGGATATGGACTATGCAAGCAAATGGATCAAGCCCTGTGGTCATCCTTCTTTGCCTGTGGCTTCCCCAGCCTTGGTTGCCTACTTTGCATCCAGATACTTTTCTTTCATAAAGGTCAGTGATTTTTTTTTAAGCATCCATGTTACTTTCCTAAAGTTCGGTAGATAACTTCTTATGAATTCCAATACAACAAAAAACAGATGACTGTATTTTCCAGACAAATTATTTCCAGAAAATGGAAATAATTTCCTCTATACTAATGACTTAAAACAACATAGGACTTTTGTGGAACATGACAGAGTGGTATTTTGGAGATGGAGAAATACTTGAGGAGCAATGAGGCTTTAGATGGCTTGTGATTACAGTCTCACAATTCATTGAATTTTAGCTTCTGTGGGACAGGTGTAAATTACCCTTCCCTTTGAGTGAAGAGACTCTGGCTGGGCAGCAGAGATGGGCTTGTGTTCTCCTGCTGTGTGAGCAGGAAGTTGCTGTTCTAGGTAGCTTTGAAAACCACAAAGGAAATAAAATTCTTGGCCGTATAGAGAATAAAGTAATTCAAGGGTAAGGCATACAACGAATGAATACTGAAGAGTGGCCTCACGTACACAGAGTCCAACTGAAACCTCAGATCTTAAGTCATAGGATACTGGGTACCATTTAATTTTTAACAGAGAGCAATGCCCTTGAGCTAGCAATCATCTGTATATTGATGAGCTCCCAGGGAGGCGGGACATGAGAGAGATTAGAGAATGAGGTTGAGGCGGAGCTTGCCATGAATATGGTCTTAGACACTACTTTTCTTGACCTTTCATTCTTCATGTCACTAAAATCAATAAATCCTCACAGAACCATATTTGGAAGTTATGTCAGATGAGGAAATATAGTGCCATCATTGATTTTTAGAATTCTGTGGCACATGGCAAGAGAAGAGTTCAGTTAGCACATCAGAGCAATTTGTGGTACTGGGAATCAAAGCCAGGCTGTGTGCATATGAGGCAAGGCTCTATTGGTGAGCTACTCCTTACTTATTGTGGTGGGAAGAACAATTTTCTTCCAAATATGTCAACATTGTTCCATAGCCGTGTAGTTACGTTATTGTCAGCCTGAGTGGGTTGTGCCCAGCTCGACACTGTTCACTTGTCAGTTTCCCACTCCTGACAGGGCCTGACTTCTCACCTGCTTAACACTGGGGTGTGGAAATATGAAACCAAATCATCTTGGAGATGTGCACAGCACAGCACTTGGCATGTGTTGCTGTTTTCTGTGTCACTATGCCTGTCTACACAGATCAGTCCATCGGTGGAAATACAACACTGGAAGCCAGACTTCCTAAATGTAAGGCCAGTCTTCCTTTCTCTACAGAAGGCTTCACTAAAAGGTAAATTTAACCTGTAGTTCTAATTGAAAGACTGTTTGTTCAGTATGGAGTTTTACAAAAGGACATGGTCAGAATGTTGAAACATTACCTCTGAGCTTTGTGGGGAAAAATTCATAAAAGTTCATGCTTAGAAAATTACTAGGACACAAGTAGAATAAATCACACTGTAATTCTATTCACCAACTGATTTTAATGCTCATAAAATGTTTTAGTTGTCCATCAGGTAAAAGATTTGTCTTGAGAATCAGTAGAGGCAGGGATGTAGATTTGAGCTTTGACATCCTGGTAGAGATGTGGCAATGCCTGTGGTCCCATATAGTTAAGTCTTCTCTGAGGTCAGCTGCTGCTGTGCTCTGCTCTGGTCTTCACTATAAGAGGGTGCAAGCACATCTGTGGGGTTAACAACTCTTTCAGCTCCAGTCTCAGTCAGCAAGAAACTCCAAACCACTGCTCTCGGCATCTTCAGAGGCAAAACTCAATCCTACCATAAATCAGTCCACCCTTCTTCCAATTCAAGATGGCTGATGCGGGCTGGGGATATGAGCGGATTGGCAAAGAGCTTACCCAGCATGCATTTGATTCCAATCCTTGCATGAGCTGGGCAAATGATACACAACTTTAATTCCAACACTAGGGAAATGGAAGCATGAGGACCAGAAATTCTAGGCCATCTTTAGTTAAATAGTGAGCTGAAAACTAACCTGAGCTACAAGAGGCAATGCTGGGGGGGGTGGGGGGGGGAAGAAGACAGGAGAAGAGAGGAATGAGAGAAGAGGAACTAGCTAATGCTATGTTCATATACTGTCTTAGTGGGGGGTGGGGTGGGCGGGGGTGTTCTAATGCTATGAAGAACACCATCACCAAGGCAACTCTTAGAAGGGAAAGCATTTAACTGGGACTGGCATACAGTTAAGAGGTTTAGTCCATTATCATCATGGTAGGAAGTATGGCAGCATGAGGCAGGCATGTTTGCTAGAGAAAGAGCTAACAGTTATACATCTGGCTCCACAGGCAGCAGGAAAAGAGAGTGACACTGGGCTTGGCTTGAGCATCTGAGACCTCAAAGCCTGTCCCCAGTGACACACCTACTCCTACAAGGCCACACCTAATAGTGCCTCTTCCTATGGGCCTGTGAGGCCATTTTTATTCAAACCACCTCATACATAAACCTTAAGGAGAGGAGTAGGTGACAGAACCCTTATTTCTTCTGCATTGATCTGGTCTTTGGGTGGTTTTACTTCTTTAAGGTGTAAAAGCTCAGTCAGGTTAAAAATCTCATGGTTATTGTTTTTTTTTTTTTTTCTGCTTTGGGACAAAAGAATAAAATCTAATGGTTCCAAACACAGTTTGAAATTTTTGGTTAGATGTACTAAAGTCTGAGTTCTTTTCTTTTTAAAGAAAATACCCATTTGGGACCTCCTAACCCTACAGCTCAGAAAAGTACCTACCATTCTCACCAGACAATTGCTGTGTTCAATTAAGTGGTCCAGCCCAGGTCAATCTTCTGCTTGGTCCCCTCCAATTGTACCAAGAGGAGTGATGAGCAACAGTCATGTGACCTTTTCTCCTATGTCTGTTTCCTCTTGTCTTCCCTGAAGTTAGAATTCCTCTCCTCCAGGGGATGCCCCCGTATGCCAGGTCACTTTAGCTCATTTCCCAGCATTTACAGGCTCTTGACCATTCAAGACAGCATTTCTTAAAATCTAAAAGCCCATTGACAGTCTATACTATAGTTGATGATTCCACCAAACTTGATGATCTATCTACCAATATTTACTATATTGGAAAAGAAAATGTAAAACAGAAAATATATTTTGTGTTTTCAAAAGAATTAGCATAACATGAGTAACATTTGGGGGAGGGAAGGGCTCTTTAAGGCAAATGCAGTGAGAGCGCTCTTCTCCTTGCTGCCCAGCAGACTAGCATCTGCCTTAATAGAAGACAGCTGGAAAGTCTTATCTGCCTCTGTGTTCAGTCTGCTCAATATTTTCCCTTGCCTAAAAATATGAAGAAAACTTGGCCCCACATAGATATGTAGTTGGAAAAGGAGAGGCATATTTTAATAGGCTTTTCAAATAGTTACGATATGCTCTGTTGGCAAACAGTTGTCTCTTAAGGGTTGGTACAAAGTCAGAGCTGAAGCTGCATGAAGGACCAATCAGAACGCAGGACAGTGGTAGAAGCCAGTGATCTGCCTCGTGATCTGCCTTGCACTTTGAATACATTTTTCTAGGATCATACGTCTATCATTCGGCAGCTGCTGGTTCACTGAGTTAGAAAGTACTTCTAAATTGTGCTCAATTTTAGTAGACAATATAAAAAGTCCCATTTGACAACAATGATAACCACTCATCTTAAATATTGAGACACAATTTTGGAAGAAGGGTTTCTGTGGCAGGAATTTCCCTGTCCAATTACATTAAAGTGTTAGTGCAGCAGGAGGCCTGTGATTGGACAGGGAAAAGAGAGGCGGGGCTAAGAGTTAGAGCATCTCAGATGAGAGAGGAGGTGGACTATCAGGATGATTCAGAACCAGCGTTGCTTTAAATAGCCACAGGTAGATATGTTTTTAATATAGGGCTAGAATAATTGGGATAACTTGTCTAATCTAGGTGAGCAGTTTGTATCATTATCATTTGGCTCAGAAATTATTGTGTGGGCATCTTGTGATTTGAGAATTGTTGATACATAAATCTGGTGTTAATTATAAGCTTCAAGAGTTTTGATTTACTGGGTTACTGGAAGTTGGGCCCGTTGACCAGGGAGGTTTTGGCTACGAGTGTACAGGCGGCACTGAAGCAGCGAACCTGAACCTAGGAAGCTGTGAAGCAGGATAGCTGTGGAGGCAGTGGAGTTGGTGGGCAGAGAGTTGGTGGCAGTACCCCCAGAAGCCTGCTGTACTCTTTTTTTTTATATTTCCTGCAACAGGTCTCCGAATGAATGAATGAATGAATGAATGAATGAATGAATGAATGAATGAATTTTTGCATAAAAACACAAAATTTTGTCATTTTCAACCAGTGCTACTTGTTCTCCTTAATTGTTATTATTAAGAAAAATAATTCCAGATACTCAGTAAATAGCCATAGTTCTACACCAATTCCTCCAGATAAAATTGTACTCCATTAAAAAATTATATTCAGCTTGTAACTTACACAACCCCACAAGTGTTTCTTGGAGTCACCCATTGTAGTTCAGGATCAATGGATGTTTTATGTGAATTCTCCACATGTTAAAATGAGGTCCAGTGCAGTATCACACATTCAATCCCAGCACTCGGGAGGCAGGGGCAGCTCTGCGAGTTCAAGGCCAGCCTGTCTACACAGAGAGTTCCAGGCTAGCTGGGACAACACAGTAAGACACCTTCTTAAATAAATAAATAAGTAAACAATCCTAAAAAAACACTGAATGAGAAAATTTGATGTGTATGAATCTACATTGTTCTAAAACAATAAAGTGTGTGTTTAAGAATTAAATTTAATGAAGTAGATGTTTATTGTATTGTATTCTTTTTTTTTAAGACACTGTGTGTGTATATGTGTGTGTATATATTCACTTATGTGTGCAAGTGCCCTCAGAGGCCAGAAGAGGGCAGCAGATTCTGGAAGCTGGAGTTACAGATGTTTATAAACCTCCTAACTTGGGTACTGGAAACCAAAACCGTGGGTTCCCTGCAGAGTAATAATCAGTCTGACATGCTGAAGCATCTCTCCAGCCCTATAAGGTACATTGTTAAGAGAGCCTGGACTTCCTTCCTTCTACAGAGGCGCAGCTGGAAGCCACTGTGTATGTGTTCATGCCTTGCCTTGGGAGAAGCAGCACATGTGCCTGATTAGCTCTTGAAGGCACTGTCAGTTGTGCCAGAACAAACCATGAAACTTGAAACCCTCAGCCACTGCTCAGGCTAGTTCATTTAATAAAAAATCTTCAGTGATTGAGACCAATGTGGACAAGTATGAGCAAAAAAGCAGATCTATAGACTTAAATTTTTATTGTTTCTTTGTTTGTTTTGACAAGGTTTCTTTCTGTAGCTTTAGCTGTCATGGAACACACTCTGTAGATCAGGCTGGCCTCAAATTCAGAGGACCACCTGCCTCTGCCTTCCAAGTGCTAGAATTAAAGGTTTGTGTCACCATGTCCTCCAATATGTGTATTTTTAAAAATTTTTCCTTTCTAAATAAATTTGTGTGTGTGTATGTCTGTGTATGCATCCCTGTGTATGTATCTGTGTGTCTGTGTGTATCTGTATGTGTGTGTCTCTGTACACATATGTCTATATGTGTCTGTATCTGTATGTGTGAGTGTGTGTGTGTGTGTGTGTACAGGCATTCGGTCTCCTGGAACTGGAGTTACACAAGGTTGTGAGTCACCTGATGTGGGTGCGGGGATGAGAACTTGGTCCTCTGGAGGAATACACTGTTCTTACTGCTCCACTTAACTGTGGAGACTTCTCTCCAGCCCCAGTTAGTCTATTTTTAAGATACAGGAGCAATGACATACAAACTTAGTCTTGATATTTATCTGAAATCTGAAGTTTTATAACTTATCACACTCTAGGGGCTTGGTGATGGCATCTTTTTCTCTTGCTTTGCATGCAACCAGCACGCACGAATGTCAGCCATCATGACGCTGTTCTCTTTGCCATGATACACCTTTCTAGCCAGTACAATGGGATAACACCATGTAACGTCTTTTCTAGTTCCAGTTTGAAAACCTGAAGCCATCTTTAGTTTTTAAAGATCTATTCATATCTACATTTGGGACATTTATTTTTCTTCAAACTCTGATTAGTTTCAAAATGACATTGAAATTGTTTTGCTGCATAAGACACAGTGTGGTGTATTGTTGGGGTCCATAAAGATAAACGGAAGATTGGCTTCTCTATAACATATGACCCTCTCCTGTGAGTCAGGGGTTCTCCTATTTTGATTTCTTTGTCTTCATCATCTTAAACTTAGATGCTATAGGTGTCTCTAGAGACACGAGGCTTATCTCCTGTGGTTATGTCCAGTGATCCACCTCTCAATAGACAAATGTGCACTAAGTTTTCTTTGAGTTTTTTTTGTTTGTTTGTTTGTGTGTTTATCAAGACAGGGTTTCTCTGTGTATGTGGTCTTGGCTGTCCTAGAGCTTGCTCTACAACCAGGTTAACCCCAAACTCAGAAATTTACCTGCCTTTGCCCCTCGAGTGCTAGGATTAAAGGCGTATGCCGCCACTGTCACCCAGCACATTTTTCCTATTAGTCCATAAAAAATAGACTCTTGAAGTAGTAAGTTTAGATAATTTTTGAAGAAAAATTTTGAAATGTTTCTTAAATAATAACAAAACATGTTTTTGTTGTTAAGCTTTCAAATAAATGCCAAGTTTCTTTGGAACAGTGGCAAAGTACAGAAATTATAGTAGGTAAAATAAGAGCATACCCAAAATACTAAAATACTAAATACCAAAATAAAATACTAAAGTAAACAGTTACCTCTGAAAATGCACTACCTTAAAAAACTGTAGGATTGGGACGCTGGGTTACTAACTGAGCTTGTGCCACTCTTCTGGAGTTCAGTTGTCAGAAGCCATGTGGGAGGGGATCCAGTGCCCTCTTCTGACCTCTAAAGGCACCAGAACACAAGTCCACATCCCCCACACAAACACACACACACATATGAATAATTAAAAAACTTTTTTTTTTACATTTTAGGAAACCCAAGGCAACACAAAGCCCACATTTCATTCTCTGCCACCGTAAAGATGTCATCCTAGTCCATGTAGCCTCAGGAAAGCTCCACTCTGTGCTAACGAGAGAATGAAGGTGAAAACCAGCTCAGTGTGATTATTAAATAGCTTTAACCTCTCAGACCTCCCGAGACGCTCTTGGCGCCCCCAGAGTGCCTGGGCTCCGCTTGATGAATCACTTGTCTACGGAGCCATCCATTTAACATGAGTTCCAATTTTGTGAGGAATGCCAAGGGAGGAGGCTATCACATTTTCTTCATTTGAAGCACCTTGTTAAACCTATGCGGGGCTCACTAATGCTTTGAATGAGGTAAGAGACTTGGTGGCTCCGAGGGGTAATAGTTGGAGAGCCATGGATCCTAACCTGGGTCCATTAAGTCCTTGTGCCTTTCAGTGTGGCTCTGGAAGCCCATTCAGTTCTCACTGAGAAGCTAGAAATACGCCTTTCGTCTTGTGTTAGAGATGAATGAAGTTGAGTTCCTATTTGTGGCTCCCCCATCACTTCATGGTTGCTTGCTTTCCTTCAGAGAGGAAACCACAGCAGCAGGAAGTGTTTATATATGGTTGTAATTTAATTGCATTTGGAACATTCCTTCTAAAGGAAGTTGCGTTTGATTCAATACCAAAATCCAGGGGTACATGTCATGTGCCCAGTGCTATCCAGACATCTCAGAGAACACAGAAAGAGCATGTCTGTACCCTCTGCCAAAGACTCATTGCATGAAATGGAATTTTTTAAAGCTTAAGCATTGCCCCAAATGAAACCAAATGCTCTTGCATAGGCTATGGGAGAACACAAAGAATACAGACAAGGATTTGGGGGTTGTTTTTTAGATTTTTCACTTGACTGGTGAGATTTTAAAAACACTTCATGGAGGAGCTGTGATGTACAGGCATATAACAGGGGCCAGTGGTTTGGACAGGCCCTGGAGGAATGGAGGTTGCTGAGGTTGGATTTGTGGGAGGCGCTAGCCTTCTGGAGAGGGCCTGCACGCCTATCCTTCATCATCCTACCTTCAAACTGCCCTTCATTTATTTAGCAAGGAGAATGAAAAATGAGCCAAGAGAAACAGTGGCGGAAGGTAGGGGTGAGACATTCCGGAATTAATTATGCTTGGCCAAAAGAGATTGTCAAAATAAGGTGACCAAGAACACTGGGGCACAGTTGTCTGTAGTAAGTGTGAGGCGCTCCATCCATTTCCCAGAATCTGCTAGCTTCCTGCCTGGCTACTGGAAAGCCAGTCAGCAGTCAGCCCCTTCAAAGCTCTTGGCCCCTTCAAAGACTGGCCGGCCTAGCTGTGAAGAGCTCCCTTGCTATGTGTGCCCGCCCACCCTCCCACCTGCCTCCCAGGCCCTGTTACACCACCCCACTTGCCCTGTGTTGCGGTAAATCTCCAACCCAAATTAGACTGGTCAAAGAAAACACAACTCAATAATTATGAATATAAGCTGCACGCCTAGATTGGGCAGATTCACCACTACTCTACTCTATTCCCCAGCTATGAGATACCTTATAACTTGCGGGTTTTCCAAGTCATGCATTTGTCCTTTCACCTCCTGCTCCTCCGTTGTCTTCCTTCTACGTTGTCATCCTCCTCCATTGTCCTCTCTGTCTTCCACCAACCTTTCTCCACCTTATTTCTCCACCTCCCCTTCTCTGCCCAATTACTGGCTCTAGCCTTTATTTGACAAATTAAGGTGGGCAGAAAGTTCACTAGAAGTCACCTGTGTACTGATTCACTCCTCCTCTGCAGCCCTTCCCAGGAAAGTGGAATTAGCATCAAAATACAAGACTGGGGCTATCCACAACAGCCCTGGGTTCTCAGTAGTCTGTACACACCTCCATTACAGCTCTTTCCCTTTGCCTTGTAGGGCTGCCTTGCTCAAGGTCATGTTTGTGCCAGGGCAGCTTGCATCCTGTAACAGCTAGGAGACTGAAGGCCCAGAGGTTCTGCATAGTTCTGCAGGACCTAAGTTTTTGTTGAAACTCAGCTCTTCTTTTAGTTACTTTCCTTCGCTCTCTTCCCTTCACTAGTGTTGAGTCCTGATAATATTTTGCATCCCAAATTCTGCGTAAGTAGTAAGTAGCCGTCCTAGAGAATCTAACTGTAGTGGCTTGAATAGGAATGGCCCCCACAGGCTCATATATTTGAATGCTTGGTCGTTAGGGAGAGGCACCATTTGACAGGGATTAGGAAGTGTAGTCTTGTTGGAGTGGGTGTGGCCTTTTTGGAGTGTGTCACTGAGAGTGGGTTTTGAGGTTTCAAATGCTTAAGCTAGGCCCAGTGTCTTTCTTTCTCTCTTCCTGCTGCTGCTGCTCCTGATGTAGAACGCTCAGCTCCTTCTCCAGCACCATGTCTGCCTTTGTACCACCATGCTTCCCACCATGATGATAATGGACTGAACCTCTGAATTTGTAAGCCAGCACCAATTAAACATTGTCCTTTATAAGAGTTGACGTGGTCATGGTATCTCTTCACAGCAATGAAAACCCTAACTAAGACACCAACTACAACATGATATTTCTTACCTGGAGCTCTCCAGAGCTGACTATATAGTTCATGTATTTTTTATTTGTGTGTGTGTGTGTAAGACAGAGAGAGAGAGAGAGAGAGAGAGAGAGAGAGAGAGAGAGAGAGAGAGAGAGATCTGAATTGCTCTTTTCCCTTCAGCAGTACATTTTCTGTCAGTTATTTGGAAATTGTGTTTTCAATCCATTGGCTTACTTATTCTGAACACAGCCCTTTTCTTCCAGTGAAAAATCTTTGTTTCTAAAAGAGTTTTATGATGTTAAGATTATTTTCCAACTAATCCCAATGTAACTTTTACTCATTTTGAGATACGTGTAATACGGGCAGCACAGCAAGGCGAGGCATAAACAGGTGGACTCGACAAACTTACCACTCCCTGTCGGCCCTGGCTGCAGTGTATGGCTGTGACCTCCAGCAGTTTGCTCTCAGAACCTGACTGGTGTGTCAGGTCCAAACTCAGCTTCAGGTACTTGCTCCCACGAGTTTTGTTTTGCCCTTGTTATTGAAGACTAGCCCATTTGTAACTCTAAGCTAGGGTTACTAAACACACTACTTTCTTAAAAATGACTGGTTTAACCTTCTCTGCTTGGGCACCAGCATTTTCCCCTGCCCCCCATCCTCTTTTGTGCACATGGGCTGAGTACCCTGCCGCTTTCTCTGGGTCTGTTTAGGGGAAACTCAACACCAGTCCATTCTGAAAGGCATACTGGCAGTAAGGACCTGGATGAGAAGGAACTTCCTCTCCAGCTGCCCAGGTCCCCACTGTGTTCTGCACCTAGTGTATTTAGAGTTCTCAACAGCTGGTTAATGGTTATTTAAACTGTTTTTTTTTTTTTTTAATGAAGGATTTGTTTTTACGTGTAAAACAACACCACCCCTACAAGTAACTCATCAGGAGAAATAAGTTCTTTTCTGTACCAGGTGGATGGATGGCCAGCCCCTGGCCTAGCTGGGCTCCACTTGGAGGCTGCCTTTGGTTTACTCTGTACTTCCCTTCTCTCTGCCCTGACTAGGGCAGAGAAATGTAGAAGTGAATGTGGAAAACAAAATAATGAGTTTCCCTGCCCCCTTTCCAGCTGCTCTTGCTCTTGCTTTTGCTTTTTTTTTTTTTTTTTTTTTTTTATGTCTTGTCTTCTGGTCACATCATTCCCAACAATGAGTGATCTCCAGACAGGCCATATGCCAGCCACATTTCCTAGCTCCTAACGAGGAAACACTAAAGTAAGCATGTTAGTGAATGGATGAATGGAGCCCTTGACTGTGTGATGCTAAGCCATTGCTTTCCATCCACTCTGTCAACTTCAGGCAAGTAAGAAGACATGGAGTGGAGGGAGAAGCAGATCCAGAAGCCTTCCTGTCATGGTATGTGGGGACCATCTGCTCAGAACCGGCCTTGGTTAAGTCTCACTCCTGTAGATAAAAGGGCTCACTTCGGCTCATTTCTGGAGACAGCTGTGCTCTGAGCTCTGTGCTGAGAAGGGCAGCAGCCTCTGGGCGTTAGATCTTGACAGAGATGCTGTGGGAGTTTCCTTTAGTTGTGCTGTTCCTTGTGCAGAATGTTTGGCTGTTGTCAAGGGGATTGCCCATCAGAAGCCTTTCTGGAGGACTGGAAATACTCAGGACACTGCCTTAGAAGGGGATGCTCAATGTGTAATTGCAAAGTAGACTCCAGTAGCTCAGCTAAGGACAGATGATCTGAGATTGTAAGGGCTGGCCAAAAGTTTGTAGATTGAATTCAACAAAATGATTTGCTTGCTCTAAAGAGAGAAAAGAGGGGACATGGAGTCTTCATTGTTGTTTTGTTTTATGAAAGAGCAGAAGAGCTTGATATCTAGCTCAGTTGGTAGAGGATTCTGTGGCAGGCCCATGGCCTCGGGTTCAAGCCCACAGTGCTGGGAAGAAAAGGAAGAAAGAGAGGGACAGAGAACACAATACCTTTCGGAAGGAAATGACATAATCCACAGAATGTGAAATCGCTGAAATTTAACATTCATGGTGTCTATGATATGACCCAGGCAACCCGGAAATGGACCGCACTCTAGAAGAGACGTGTCAGGCGAGAACAAAGCATGTTAAATTAGCTGAAGACATTTTAAATAGCAATTATGAAACTATCCACATTGGAAATTTTAATATGTACTTGCAGTGAATTAAGACAGGAAGTTTCAGCCAATTGAGAGAAACAAACAACAATAACAAGAAGGATACTGTAAAGTGTTTAGAATTTTAAAATTATACAGGATAAATTTAATGTCAGAATAAAACTGACAGAAATAAAAGGCCTTGAAGATAGGACAACAGGAAGTATCCAATATGATGAACAGAGGTTTTTTGTTTTGTTTTGCTTTTGTAGTTGAAAAAAGAACAAGCACTTTCTAAGTGTTTGCCTGAGATATATATTAAGCAATGTATGATTCGTGTAGCTGAAGTTACAGAGGAAATGAGAAAGACAATGACTGACAAAAGCTGAGGCAACAATAACTGGGAATTTCTCAAATGTGATCTATCATAAACCTTCAAATCTACAGATTTATGAAATCTAGAAGTAATAAGTATACTATTGGGAAAAGATTCAAAGTATTAATGGACTACTAAGTGGGATGTCTTACAGTTTATTGTAGGCAAATTACTAAATGCCAGATATAAAGGACAAACCTTGCAAAAGTAACAGGGAAAGGAAGTCTTTAACGTGTTGGGAAATGTATAAGTCTTCTCAGCGTCTGTCTCATCAGACATCACATGTCCTGGAGAGAGTCCAACAGTACTTTTTAATATGTTGCTAAAAATAAGTAAATAAATATGTCAATGCAGAATTATATTTCCATAATGAAAATCTTCTAAGGATTGATGTAAAATAAAAACATTTTTAAATGAACTAAAACAAAGAAGAGCTGTCAGCAGCAGCCTGCAAAGGAAATGCTGAAGGGCTGGGGGCAGACTCAGGGCTGCAATGTTCACCTAGCATGTTCAAAGTCCTGGGATTTCTTCTCTAGGCAGAAGGAAAATAACAGAATTAAATTCAAATCATTAGAAAAGAATAGAGAGTACCAGAAACAGTATTAAACCAGGTTAAAAAATTCATTTTCCTCTTAATTTCTTTATAATTTGATATATAAAATAAAAATAAGATTGTCCTATTGGACATCTTTAAGATTTATTCTTAGTTTATAAGTGTTTGCATGCATATACCTATGTGTACACATGTGAGTCTGGTGCTCACAGAAGACAGAAGAGGGTGTAGGGTATGGGAACTGAACCCCTGTCCTCTATGAGAGCAGTGAGTGCATTTAACCACTGAGCCATCTCTCCAACCCTCTTGCAGGCCAGAAGCTATAGAGCATGTAGTGACTCCAGCATAAAGCAGTCGGGAACAGGAACCCATACCACAGCTACAAAGCTTTTGTATATTGTGATGGTAATAGGTCACCTCACCTGAGCCAGGAGATGCTCAGAGACCTAAAACTAAATCATGGTTTCTAGGTAGACAGAAGCATTGTAGGGGTGTTTCTGAATGAGAGTACTATTGAAACAATGGACTGGGTGAAGAGGATCTGCACACAAGGAATTAAGTCTGCTGGATTGAATGAAACAAGATTATGGAGGATGTGCAAGCTTGCTCTCTGGAACTGGGACATCTCCTGCCGTCAGACCCAGAGTCCCTGCTCTTGGACCTTAGTGTTTAGATGGAGACTCTATCATTGACCTCTTGGTCCTTGGGTCTTAAGGCTCACACAGGTTTACACCTGGCCTTTAGACTCACATGGAATTGTACCACTGCCTTTCTTGGGTCCTCAGTTTGAAGATGACACATTGTGGAACTTCATGACCTCTGTAATCATGAGCCAACCTCTCATGATGAATCTGCTTCTGTCTATTTCTTACTGGTTCTATTACCCTGGAGAATGTTAAGGAGATAACAGAAGCCCAGCATGCAGATGTGTGGGAAGAGGAGGGATGGTAGTGGCAGTGGGCATCTGCAGAGATAAGTGTAGGGATCTGCTTCTGTCCTGAAAGAACAAATGCCAGCCAGGAAGCCATAACCACCCTCAGCCAGTCAGGATTTTAAGGGGTAGTGTTGGAAATGTCATCTATTGGTTTGGTGTTGATCCAACATTTCAGCATGTGTGTGCATGCATGTGTGTGTGTGTGTGATATTTGCCCTTGAATTTCCACCGTCTTTTCCCTTTAAAGAAGTCTGAGCTTTTGTGGTTAATAAATACATTCTTTGGGTTAGAAGGCTTTTCAAGAGTTGCTGTTGCATTTTTATATCAGTGCCTGTTCATTTATATGCTTTCATTCCTGTACTAATAGACAGACGCAAGGCAAGGGCTGGCATTGCTGTGTCCAAGATGGTGGCTAATGTGTCTGCAGTGGCCTGGCTGAACATGCCACTGTCCTAGAAGCACTGGCTATCTGTGTGGCATATTCAGTCCGGCCACTGCGGACACATTAGCCAACATCTTGGACACAGCACTGCCAGCCCTTGCCTTACTTCTGTCTATTAGTACAAGAAATGGTAACCAGCCTGGTGCACCGCAAACTCCCAACCCCTTCCAGGCCTGTGACTACTGCTCAGCCCCAAGCAGAATGGAGCCTGTCTCCCAGAAGAGGAATCTCAGAATCTCAAAGGGCGCCAGAGGTCTCTGACTGAAGAGAAATACACTGGTCCCTGTCTTACTTCCTTTTCCTGTTGCTGTGGTAAAAATACCCTGATTAAAAAGCTATTTAAGGGGGGAAACGATTTATTCTGGCTTGCAGTTCAGGTCACAGTCCATCGTGCCAAAGAAGAAGCCACAGCAGGGACTTGAGGAAGCTGGTCCTTTGTTATCTATGGAAAAATGGTTACAAGACCACACACCTTGGATCCTGAATCCACAGATGCTCATCCCTCACAGAGAATGGCGTGTTACATAAAGCCTACACACATTCTCCCCATACACATCATCACATCTCAAGATTTCCTAAATACTTTCAAAATATCATGGCTATGTAAGCCATCGCTACACTGTTTAGAGAGATAACAATAAGAGAAAGCAGTCTGTTCAGGACAGATACGGTGTCCACCCCCATATGTTTCATCTGTGGCTGATTGAATCTGGGGATACAGAAGACTAGGTGTGGAGAACGTACTTTCATAATGAGCTAACACATAAAATGAGGATTTTTAAAAACCCAGTCTATTCTGGAGTGTGTCCTAAGTCCCAAGGACAGGCATTTGGATGGGTTTCTAAAGCAGGCAAGCCAGATTATCAGCCATAGTGTGAAACTCATTCCATCTTTTGAGTTTGTACGTCTTTGAGCACCTGCCCTGCTTTCTCTCTGCTGAGCAGTCAACTCTGCTTCACCAGGGAGGGATAGATGGACTGAAGCCACAGAGCTGGCAGCCTGCAGCTCCCATTTCCAAAGACTTGTCAATGATGCTTAGGTCCACGCTGAAAGACTCTGCCTTGGGATTCACAACCCAAATGGAAGAAAAAAAAAAAAAACAGTGTTCTTGGTGCCAAGTCAGGTGGCAGCCTGATTACAAACCTTGGAAAGTACGTCTTAGAGGAGGAGGTCATTTGCAGAGACTAAAGATGGCTATGTAAAATGATACATTCCCTTGGTAGGTGTAGTTATCATTCTTAATAGTTCATTTTTTTGTTATTTTAACAAGATACCTGAGACTGGATGATTTATGAAGAAAAGCAGGTGTGAAAGCAGATGTTCAAGGCCAGGTACCTCCTTCTGCTATCCTCTGGCAGGGCAGGTGACATCAGACTGAGGATGCATGCATGGGAGAAAGTAGGCATGCTCAGAAGAGACAGCTTGTGTACAGAACAGTCAGAGCAGGTTCCAGGCTTGCCTGGGACAGCCCACTCTCAATTGGACAGCCCACTCTCAACTGACTCATCATTGTGTGTACTGGCTGGTGTTATGTCAACTTGACAGCTAAAGTCATCAGAGAGAAAAGAGCCTCGATTGAGGAAAAACCTCTATGAAATCTAGCTATAAGCCATTTTCTTAATTAGTGACTGATGGGGATTGCAGATAGTACCATCTCTGAGGTGGTGGTCCTGAGCAGGCTGAGCAAGCCATGTGAGCAAGCCCGTGAGCAGCATCGCTCCATGGCCTCTGCATCAGCTCCTGCTCCCAGGTTCCTGCCCTGCTTGAATTCCTCTCCTGACTTCCTTTGGTGATGAACAGCAATGTGGAAATAAAAGCTAAATAAACTCTTTCCTCCCCACTGAATTCCTTTGCACTTTGATGAAAATGAGTTGATCAATAAAATGCGGCTTGATCTCTTGAGTCTATCTGTTTCATTAATCCAAATACCTACCATTATGCCAGGATCGGAGTCTTCGAGAAGAAGATACAGAACTATAGCCATGCAGGCAACAAAAGCTGACCTACCTCACACTGCACGTATACTGTAACTTCAAATATTTACAGACCAGAATATAAATGCAGAAACTTTAAAACAGCTCTACTAAAATATAGAAGGAAATCTTCACAACTTTAAATACAACATTGGCTTTCATAAAAGTCAATTTTTTCTGTTCTTAAAATGCCACAGTGAGGGAGTAAAAAGCAAGGCATTCTAGGACAGAAAAAAAAAGTACAAACTATGTTAAATTAATTTAATTCAGACACTTCATAACAGATATAGGAATGACAAGTAAGCGCAAGATGATACATGACCTTAGTAACCACCAGGAAGCTGCAAATTCAAACCACAGCGAGCTCTTCCTGGATACTCAGTAGAATTGCTAACATTTAAAAGGCTGACAATACAGTGTTGATGTGTAGGCGGGACAATCTGAACTACTGCTGTTAGAAATGCAACCCGATGAATCTACTTTGGAAAACAATCCATTTATTATAAAAGCCTACACTCATCTGTCCAGAAATTCCGCTTGTATGTACTCATCGAGGAGGAGTGAAAACACACCTACACAGTAACATATAACATGTACACAAACATGCATGAATATGGATACAATTCAGCTCAAGCTAGGAGCAATTCATCAGTAGTTGAGGATATGGAAATTGCCGTCTGACCTGACCATCAAATGCTACTCAGTAGCTGCTGGTGTCTGCAGTGGCACAAGCTAAACCGGGGTGGTTAGGTCTGCTTAGAAATCTAGAAAAAGCTAACCTAATCTTTAGTGATAGACATTAGTTTAGTGATTGGTTGGATGGGTGAAGTGGCTGACCACAACAGACTATTGAGGGGTGCCCCTCGGATGGAGTAAATATGGACATTGATTGTGGTCATGGAGGTATATACGTTTATCAAAGCTCATTGACTTATGCACTAAATTGTGTGTGTTTTTCTTGACATAGCATGTTCAAGTTCCCCAAGCACCATTCACGAAACACAAAAAGTACCAAGCAAATGTTCTTTCCCATCTCCCCCAAAGCTTTTGCTTTCTCTCTGCATTCCTGAAATCTTTACACTCCTAGCCTAGTTATGTTTCTCATGTGCCTCTGCCTCTCCAAATCCCTCCATCTTTCGGGTGCCTCTTAAATCCTTCCAGCCTGTGTGCTCCCAGGTCACAATCTGGAGCTCTGAAAGTGTTCACCTTTTATTTAGTTGGAGTCTGTCAAGGTTGACAATTGACACGTGTCTCTCCCAGCTTGCTGGATGTATCTGCATCTTGCTCCTCTTTTGGTTTGAAACTCAGAGATTATCAGGAGCCATAATGGAACAAGCTAATAATTAGCAGGTGATCATCCTGAAAAGGCCTGCCTTGGATTATTATATAATCTGAGACAGGTGCACTCTTATTTAGCAAGGCTGTAAGGGACTCATTTTTAGGAAATATTCCTGCTATTAATATACTTTCCCTATTATTATTAAACATATGTAACAATCAATAAGCAATAGCACACCTCTTTGGAGGAGATCTCTGCAGATCCACGAAGATATACTGTCTTGTAGTGATGCTATATAGACAAATAGATGACTTTTTAAGTCTTAATGATGATCTTATAAGAATTCCTAAAATTATATCAATGATTATTAAGCTCTTTAATAACGGGACTGCTATTAGGTCCCTTTCTGATAGTCAAAACTGTGATGAGAACTCTGCCAGTCTCCCAAGTGTTACCAGTTAATTGCTCTTAGATAGTAACCAGACTTTTTCCTACTCAGAGCACATTCCAAGAGGCTGTAAACAATTAACCAAAGATCAACTAACGATATATTATAGGTGCTAGGGCAGAAGATAAAATATTGCCTGGGTTTATTTAGACAAAATTTCACTAATAACTTAGTTATAGTTTTAAACCTTCAGTGAACCTATGGAGCTAGACAGGTGATGGATGTTTAGCCAGATAATTATTCCTAATGGATATGCATGTAAACATTCTCTGTTGTAAACTTCTATTTCAATTTATGATTTGAATTTTGGTGTGAACTTGTGATGAACTTTGTAACATGTGATCATGTATTCTGAAAGACGTGTAAGTACTGAGGACAAAGAGGTGAGAGGCAGATAGAATAGAGAGATAGAATAAATAGAATAGAATTTTTTCCCTTTCCCCAGATAGAGTAGAATTTTTCCCTTTAGGAAACTTCATAGGAAACTTTTTACAACTTAGTAATAAATGATATAACCACATCTCTAAGTGTCTTTTCTTCCTGCGATTTCCAACTAGCAGGATGAAAGTTAGAGCCCAGCAGTTCTTGATGAGTTAGAACAAAGGCCACATTGCCTAATCCTTGCTGTTAGGCTACAGGTGTTAATCACCTAAGCCTGCAGTCTCTTACCCTCAGAAGGAGCAAGACATTTTTAGGACTTTTTAGAAGTTATCATCAGCGTTTCAGTACAGGCCAGAGAGCCAGAAAGCCCTGAGACCTTCAGACTTTAAAGCCATCACCAGAGTCCTACTTTGTGTCCCTGCCACCACCGTCTTGGGGCCAGGAGGTTCCCGGCAAGAGGTAAGCACTATTTTGAACCCTTACCATTAGCTGCTGTAGAAATGCCAGGAAGGATCTTTTACTGTTGCCTAGGGTGGGGCTTCCCAGCCACGTTGGACCCCTGAGGGTCTATTGGCCCCAGACATAAGCATCTGGAACCTAGTGCCGAATCTACAGAGATGTAGAACAGAGGGAAATAGGATGTCATCCCAACCATACTGTCTTCATCTCAGCCATGCCCACTGCTGTGGGCTCCTGTCAAACTGAAGCTCTGCTTACCCTCATAGGGGAATTCCATGAGTTAATTGGAGGGAGATGAGAGGATTGTGCCAAACACCTGGTTCCTGCTGTTTCTGAGGGCTCAGTGGATGTAGGACCAGGCCCCCATATCTGTCAGGGGCTCATTGAACTGGTATCCTTATCCAGGGCAGATCTTAGTCTGGGGTGTTTTGCCAATCATAAATTCATTTCCCCAGAGAGGAGAGAACCAGGCTGGGTGTCTCAGCTCTGTAGCCCTCACAAAAGCCTGCTGTGTTTCTTCAGCCCCAGCTCCACATCTGGTTGTAGTTACTGTGCTAAAAATGTGTCCGTCCAGCTCGCCATGTTCACATTTCAGAACATGGGGCAGCTCTGGGAGAAAATCCTCATAAATGCCATGCATAAAAAAAAAAAATTAGTGCTGGGCACTTACATATTTCCCAAAACTGAAAGCCCGCGCCCCTGAGCACTTCTCTACCAGCTCTACATGCCAGAGCTCACCCGTGAAGGTCCCACAGGGTAAGGAAAACCCCACCAAAGAGATGTGGAGGACTGTGTCGGGAACCCAGAAAACAAAAGGGTCTTTTTGCTGCCTAGGAAAGGCTCCCCTCTGAAGCTGGAAGAACAGCAAGGTCAGGAGTCAAGATACCTTGATCTGCCTGTTGATTTTCTGAGTGACCAATAGCCTTTCCCTCTGGGTCTTTGGGGGCCTTTCTTCTCCATCTGGGCATAATCACTTCTGTCCCCATGGCTGCTATGATTCCAGGAAGGAGGCAGAGCTATTTGTCCATGTGTTTGTAGCTGTACATGTATGTCCTCAATGCCTAGAAGAACAGTGCCTGGCATGTAGGAGACACTCCACAAATGGTTTCAAGTAGGTGACTACTGTAGGGTTGTTCAGCTGTGTGCTTCATGCTTGACCACTGGGACATGGGGCAGCTAGCTTCGTCTCCGAAGATCAGTTTCTAGAACACAAATATGAAGGTACCTGTGATGGGGTGAGATATTAAGTCCAGAAAGAATATTTAATGCTAAGTAGATACTCACCAAGTTCGTCCTGTGGTCTGTCTACTGCATTGAGCTTGTGGGTTTCACGCAGGCTGTAAGAACCTCCCTCATTTTCTGTCTTTTGTCATGGCTCACCAACTCTCTGTGTGATGAGCTTTTCACTCAGGGACCTGTTTGGGTTCTTTCTTTGAGCCCTCTGGATGGAGACGACAGTGATACTTGTTGCGACAGAGAGGAGATAGAGAGCTCCATGTGCCTTACCCGTGTCCTAGCTTTGTCTGCTGAGGTTGGAGTCTCAGTGTGCTGCCCCCTTCATGGGAGTCACGTGAAGAGTGAGCCTGAGATGAACCATGCTGAACTCAGTGGCTAAGATAGAAAAAGAAGGCCAGCCCTCCTACAGCCTTCTGGGATGAGGCATCGGCCATTTGAAATGACAGAGTTTGCTCTCCTTGAAACTACTACTGCTGACAAATGACAAAGAGAAACACTTTGTGGGCAGGGCGTCTGAAAAGATCACCTCCAGCTGTCACCTGTCCTCAGAGGCAGCTCCTCACTGCAGGCCACCTGCTTCCTTTGTGCCTTTCCCCTTCTCCCTCCCCCTTCCCTCCTCCCTTTCTTTTCTCCTCCCTTCCCCCTTTCCTCCTCTCTCTCCCTCCTCTCCTCCCTTGTGGGAATGGCTTCTGCAGCCTTGGGCCTTTGTGCACTAACCCTGCCCTACTCAGAGCGCCACCCTTACTGCTGGTCATTGTCCCGTCCTGAGCTTCATTCTCCACTCACTGTCACTCTGGGTCCTTTCCCCTAAATAATTATGAAGGAAGGTACAATGAAGGAAGGACTTTAAATCTTCAGTGTTTTCCAGAGTTCAAAGCTCAGTATGCAGTAGGGGTTCAATAAATGCCTCTCAAATAAGTGGCCAGAAGGCTAGAGGATCTCCTCCTTCTTCATCTTGCTCCTCCACTTCCTTCCTACTCCCCTCAACCTCTCCTCTACCTTCTTCCTTCCCTCCCCCAAATTCTCCTCTACCTCCTACCAGACAGAGTAGCCTGGAACTCACTATTGTAGTCATTATTTTTGGCCTCAAATTCACAGCAATCCTCCTGCTTCAGCCTCCCAAGTGCTGTGATGAGAGGCACTGAGACACCATGCCTAGATCCATATGCTATCTCATATCTTAGGAATGTATACTCAGATGACACTATAAAGCATAATACCTGAGAAATGTAGTATTTTTGATTTTAGGTTGACAAAGAGCACTGGGCTATGGGGAAAGTCTGTGTCTTAGAATTGCCATCAATCTGTGTGTGATGGAAGAGAAATCCCTTCTCCACTTCCCTACCCTTGTAAGAAGTTACTGCTTAATCTTAAAGAGTGCCATAAGCATGAGTAGGACAGTTTTGAAAGAGACCCTGAATAAATGTAGCTCCTTATTCCAAGGGGCTCATGAGGGACTCATTCAACAACCCATATTGACAATGCACTCTGGGAGACTTTGCTTAATATAACAGGTTAGCAAGTAGCAAGGTATTATGGAGAAGGGTGAGCAGAAGGACCTTAAGTTTCAGGACAACACAGTGAAACTCATTTCAAACACATGCATGCACACACACATGCACACACACATGCACATGCACACACATGTGCAGACACACATTAACAAACAATAATAGTATATTAGACTCTTTTCTGTTTGCTGTGAACAAGCATCTGACACAAAGCAACACTGGGGAGAAAAGCTTTAGTTTGTCTCACAGGTTGCAGGGATACAATCGCTTGTGGAGGGGAAAACATGGTAGCTGGCTCCACGGTGGCCATCACGTGTAGAACTGGGCCTCCTCCCATCTCTGTGGGGGATGCAGAGAGCTGACAAAAAGTGGGGCTGGATCATAAAACCTCAAGACACATAAAACCCCAGTGACCCCCTTCCTCCAGTGGAGGCTTCATATCCTAAACAATCTTTCAAAACAGCGCCACCACCTAGTGACAACGTGTTTAAACATAGGAGCCTGTGAGGCCATTTCACATTCAAAGCACTGAATGAGCATATAGCGAACTGTCAAGAACAGAGTGGGAGAGGAAGCGGGTTAGAGACAGTCCTGAAAAACACTGTGCCCCATTTCACCAGGAAGCAAAGAGAAAGGGAGCTGGCTGTTTCCTACTGTAGGCTAGAGGCTGAGGTGTGGCCAGGCAATGAGTGGCTCTTGTGGCTAGGGCAGAACCAGTTCAAATGACCAGGCTACAGCAAGATGGCCAGAGACAGAAGCAAGTCATGAGCTCTGATACCAGAAGGGGGTTTGTGGAGCAAAGTAGAAGCGAGGATGTCTAGGGAGATCTGGAACCCCTATGAGACTCTGGTCAGAAAAATGGCTAGTGAGCAGGCAGGCCAAGCACTCTGGGTGATGCTGATGATAGGTGATGTACAGAACCTGACCTTCCCACTCCCAAGGAGCCACAGAGGTAGAAGGAAGTGGGGGAGGTCCTTCAAGGGAGAGGGCAAGGGAGAGAGATCTTCAGGGCCAGATCTCTCTCACTCAGCAGACATGTAAGACTTTTCAACTTTCCCTCCACTGTTCCTCTGATGGGCTCCAGTTTTGTGCCGCTCCACAGGGCTCACACCCTTTGTCCACTCTCAGCTGTAGGCCTCAATAACAGGTTTATTTGATAGCATCTAATACAGCTGGTCCTTGGTTTTTCTGGTCTGTCTTTCTCTAATGAAACCTTTAACCTGAAGTATCACAGGTACCTGGCATACAGTAGGTGCTATGTAAATGAACTAGCATTCGTCTACTACATTCATGCATGCATTTATTACGTACGTTCATGCAGTGGCCTGCTGCATGACATAAATGAAGAATATCAAATGTTAACAGCATGTGGTACTGTCGCTGGGTAACATCAGAAGTCCCATTCCCCACAATACAGGTCCAGAAACTTCAGTCACATTGTTAATCTTGACCAAAAAAACTATTATAAGCTTTGAATAGTCCAGGTAGAATACAATCCTAAATCTAGGCTGGTTAAAGGATGCTTAGGTTTGAGAGTCTCTCACGGGACCATAGCCAGCTACAGAGTGTGGATAGAACAGGTTTCAATGGGTGAAAGCCTTACTTAGCAATCCGCGTGTCCTCCCAAATAACAGGTTTAAATACATAAGGCAAACTGTGGAAATCTGTGGTTAAAAATGAACAGAGAGCTGGGAGTAGGGAGTCTAACAGATGGTCACTGTGCCTCTTCTGTGACAGGTGGGACAAACCATGCATGCAGACGCATCTCTACAGCTCTTTTGGCAGCGGTTCACTTAGTGGCATCCCACAGAATGAGCCCTGCACACAAAGGGTTATTTTAACCCAGAGCAGTTCTGGACAGGTAGACATCAGGTTCTGCCTGGACCTCACACGTGGCCACAAGTCAGCCTCCACTAAAAAGGAGAAAAGGGGCAAGACAGCATACACTAGGCTAAGAGCTGGAGGCCCCACTGAAAGTAAAGGAGACCAGGAGTTGCCTGAGTCACATCCCTCCAGCATGGTATCCTCCAAACGCCTTGGCCTTCTCACCTGCCACTCAGCTGTTTGGTAACTGACTACGCATTACCGTGGCCTCTGCAAAGTCCTCTCTTGGTTTATACAAAGGAATTTTCTGCCCCCAGTCTGATGTATCCACTTGGAGGCAGAGGCTAGCCCATGTCCTCCAGCATGTGGTCCAGCCTGTTCCCACACAAGAAGCCCAGCTAGACTTGATCTTATCTCAATGGGCAACTGGGCACTGAATATGCTAATCTATGTAAAAGACTTAGAACAATGTCTGTCTTCAGAAGCTTTCAATAATTATGCCCCATTATTAGTATGATTGTTCCAACTGGAACGGTCCAGGTCTCTCTGGCTGACCTCCTCTCCTCTCCAGGAGGTTTGTGAATTGACTTCCAGCACCTCCCTGTGTTTTTATCTCTCCATCTTCTTCGCCCACCTTCTCTTCTTCTTCTCCTCCTCCTTCCAAGCCTGACTACCATTGAATCTGTTTAATTCATTCCAAGGCTCAGAGCCCCACATCCCCGAATGTGACAGATTGAGGGGGGGGCTGGGGTGGGGAGTGGCGGGTGGTATGACAGGACTTAAATATACTTGCAGGCGCTTCCCTTTTAAAACCCCAGATTCGCCCCACCATGGGGCAGCTTTTGTTTGCCTTCCCTTGAGTAAGTGGGCAGATGTTTTTCTCTCTTCTTCCCAGCAGGCAGCCCTGAAGGGTGGTGTGTGTGTGTGTGTGTGTGTGTGTGTGTGTGTGTACGCCTCCATCCATGCTTGTGATTTTGCATACATGCTCTGGTGTGATCTTAAGGTCCTAGTGCCTGGTAGGTGATAAGCACTTGAAGAGCTGGCTAATGAAGGAAGCCGTTTAAAACCCCAGTTCCTTCTCCGTGGCTGTTACCCACCCTTGCTTCTGGCATCTCTCTTCCACTGTGTAGGAAGGAGGTTTCAGCACAAGCTTTCTGCATAGTGAATGCTGGGGCCTGAGCACAGAGACAAAGCTGAGCACCTCTCCAGAGATGAAATGGTGTCTTCTAGATCAGGGGTTCTCAACCTGTGGGTCGAAAGACCCTCTCACAAGGGTTGGCATATCAGATATCCCGCATATCAGATATTTACATTACAGTTCATAACAGTAGCAAGATTACAGTTATGAAGTAGCAACAAAAATCATTTCTTAGTTGGGGGTCACCATAGCATGAGGAACTGTATTAAGGCATTAGGAAGGTTGAGAACCACTGCTATAGGATTTGAGTTAAGCTGTGACAAGAAATCCAGTCCACTCTCTGAGGGCTGAAACCATAGAGGCTTAGCATTTTTCACTTGGGCATGGTGGGTCAGAGGACCTCGGGCTCAGTTCATGTCCCACTGTACTGAGTAGATCTTGCTCTGGTGAGCTCTTGTCCCCTCACTGATGGAGTCGAGTCACAGGTTGCACTCCCAGTCAGCCTGACAGTGAGTGGGTGCCTCCTCAAGCTGACAGCCAGGGAACACAGGCCACAGGAGCTGACACTCTCCAGTTCTGATTGAGAGAGAGAGAGAGAGAGAGAGAGAGAGAGAGAGAGAGAGAGAGAGAG
>NW_021604607.1:6770063-6774535 GCF_004785775.1 Grammomys surdaster | reverse complement strand
GAGAGAGAGAGAGAGAGAGAGAGAGAGAGAGAGAGAGAGAGAGAGAGGCAGAGAGAGACACAGAGAGAGACACAGAGAGAAACACAGAGATAGAGAGACAAAGAGAGATAGAGAGAGAGAAAGGAGGAGGAGGAAGAGGAGGAGGAGGAGGAGGATCACACTCTCAGACTCTGTCAGGCCTGGTGGGACGTGGTGGTGGGTGGAGGTTGCAAGGGGAGGCAGCCATTTACCAGCACAATCAACAAACAAGGGCTAAGAGCACAAAGCCAGGCATTGTGCAAAACTCTTGAGGAAGTAAAAAGGAATTCTTATTTTTAATTTATACTCCACCTACTTCCAAAGAGAATTTTAAAGGTGACTCACAGTGAAAACCACATATGAAGCAAGATCACTGAGTTAAAAATTGCAAAGCCAATCCATGAGACTAAAGAAAGGAAGCCTGTACTACTTATCACCACGTGCCAAGGTCCCTCTGCCCAACAGCTTCAGTTTACAGAGGGACGATGGGAGCAAGGAGGCGCAGCCTAAGTGAAAGACAGGTCACTCAGGTCCCTAGGTACTATCATATTTTAGAGAGTGTGAAATATTTAAAATTTTCTTTTAAAACTAGAGTTTAGAAAGAACAATAAGGTTAAAAATGCATTAATATTTAATATTAATGGATTGGTCTTTACACCAGCACAACCATGTTTAAGAGTAAAAAAGAGGCTCACAAATGTCAAACCTAGGATCCCCAAACCATGTAGTGTAGCCTGGGACACAAACTCAGGCCCATCATCTGTGCTGGAAAACTTGTCACTAGATCTTCTTCTAGAACATCACCATAGTGAGATGGGAATCCAGAGATGTGCAGGGGACACAGTCACTTTCTATACAGTGTGATTATAGCAGAAATGTGCTTTCGATTTCAGATTTATTCCTGTAGCTAATCCATCGTTATCAGTTCCTCTGGGTAGAGCAGGGGAAAGGAACCCTTATTATCCAGTTTGGCGAACTTCTGGTCTGCTTTAGTGATAGAAAATGGTCGTTCATAGGTGTCTTGTGGCATACAAGTAAATAAATCCCAGTCTTCTGAATACCCCTTGCGTCCCAGCATGGCAAATGATTCTGTTTTCCCAGCTGTGTGGGGAGGCTGTCTGGGTTCTCCCATGCATCCTGAATCCTTACTGTCTTCTACAGGTGATACCTGCTCCAGCACACCTATGGATCGACCTCAGATGCTCACTGTCAACGTCATAGGTCTTTATTCTTAAACACGTCCTGACTTGCCAGGCTGTGCCCTGGCATACTGGAGAGCATCATGGTAGAGTTGACAATGGAAGTGACAGGAAAAGCCCAGGCCTAACTCCACTGGTCTCTCCCCCCTTCCCTATTCCCACAGACCACAGTGATGGAAAGGTCAAGTTTCCCCATCTCAAAATCTACTCAGCCAGGCCTCGCACTTCATGTGTTAGATGAGATTCCTTTCTGCTTTTTGGCAACAGCTTGCTTTCCATCAGAGAAGCAAGCACTAATTCCATGAACAGAACCCAGAATAGCAATATTTATAGGCGATGGGAGCTTATCTAACAATCATCCTAGGAAATGTAACCACATAGAGAAGTTCAGCAGGAGCATCCAGTTATGCTGATTTTAAATTACAAAATAAACATATTCTATGCCCTTATATAGGAACACTAAACAATATGAACACTGTCTTCAACACTTAACATGCATTCTTCCAATAGCTGTTTGTCATATCAGCAATCAAGAAAAGCATTAGGCATTCCCTGCTGAAGGAAGGCAAATGCTGGTGAGCCTAGTGGTGCCATAGTTGGTGCTCTGAGACCTGAATGTAGCATGGACAGCCTTGTAAGAACAGAATAGCCCAGTGGGCACTATGTCTTCCAGGCAGATTTGGATATAGAAGCAAAGCTACTGTTTGTCTCTCCCAGCCTTAGGGAGTTCAAAGAGCATTATATTAAAAAGGAGATGGCATAGCCAATCTCCCTGTTATCTCAGTTCTTGGGAAAATTAGTCATGGTCCAAAATGTGAACCAGAAATGTTTGAGAGTTTGGGAAGGAAATGACTCAACCAGTATAAAATGTTACAAAATAATCTATCAGTCAGACCTCACAGTCTTCTCCATTTAGGCACAGCAATGCAACTATTAAAAGACTATATCTAGTTTATATCTAAAGTACCATTTTCATCTTGTACTAGGAAAAATCTATATAGCTAAGATCAGCTGCCTTAGACAGAATGATGGTCATGAAGGAAATACAAGAGCTTTGCCCTGGGAAGAACTCCTGGGGGCATCTCATCAGTTCCCTGACTTTGTGTTGGGGAACAAGACAAGGGTAATTATTCTCACTCACCCCATCTCACTAAAGAAAGAAAATACATTTTAAGAAAGTATTTATACATATGTTCTGTGGATTAAAAAATATAAGCATGGACAAATATGATTAGCCCAAGTTTAACAAGATTGCTGAGTATAAAAGCAAAATGCGAAATGTTTCCAATGGTATATGATCAATATACATATTACCAATGAGTACAGAGAAAAAGAAAATGTTTTAAGTAATCATGTATAGTTGCAACAAAAGTATGTGTGGTGGTTTGAATATGCTTGGCCCAGGAAGTGGCACTATTAGGAGGTGTGGCTTTGTTGGAGGAAGCATGTCACTGTGGGGGTGGGCTTTGAGACCTCTTCCTAGCCACATGGGAGACAGTCTTCTCCTGGCTGCCTTCCAATCATGGTACAGAACTCTCAGCTCCTTATCTGTCTAGACGTGCCTGGATGCTGCTGTGTAGGAAGCCGCGGCTTGTGCTGGCAGATTCCGCCATTGCAAGATGGCGCTGGCATCCGGTGCTCCTCCTAATAAACAAGTAAACTGCGCATGTGCTATGGTAAAAGCGCGCCAAAGTCAAAGCCCATCCCAGGGCGTTTTGGCGGGCAACGAGTAAGCAGCCAATCAGAAATGAACACGCCGCTCTAAGGGTATATAAGCAGTGCCTTTTCTGGGCCTGGGGTCTTCCTCCATTTTTCATTTGAAATAAACGTTTGCTGCGGAAGGATCCTGGTGTGTGCCCGTGTGTGTTCTTGCTGGCGAGACGATTGCACGCATGCCACACTGCTGTCCTGAATGCTATGATGATAATGAACTGAAACTGTAAGTCAGCCCCAATTAAATGTTTACCTTTATAAGAGTTGCCTTGGTCACGGTGTCTCCTCATATGGAAACCCTAATTAAAACAGCATGTACCCAAACTTATCTTTCATGTGTATAAAATGATTAGATTTTAAGAGTAGACACTAAAATGATGTTTTTAAATAAATATCCCATGTAGTATGCATCCATGAATATAATACACTTGCCTGCATTCTGTTGTTATTGTAAAGAGATCAGTTTCTCCAAGTTTTATAAAGGTTCAGTGCACCCCAAAGATTACATATAGCATATTGAATGATTTCATGGAAAATGTAACATATCCTGCATTTTAAAGTTCTATCATGTCCACATCTAATCATGCTACAGGGGTCTCCCAGTCACATGGGGCCTGCCACAGCTTTGAACGTTCCAGGGTTCAGATTTTCCTTTGTTCTCTGGGTAGTGTAACTGACTTTCTTGGGAGCCCATAGAGCAATGATAGCCCAGAAGTGTGGATGCTGGGTGGTCACTGCGGCCCTAGGCTGGTGCGTGCTGTGCGTGCTGTGCGTGCCCAGCCCACCGCCCGACATCGACGATCACTCTAAGATGGCACTAGATCATCTGCTTCCTCCCTCTGTCTTTTCTCCTCCTTCTCCATCTCCTTTGTTGCTACCCATCTTTTCCCCTTTCCTTTTTCTTTTAGGTTCTTTGCTCGTCTCTCTGTCCTCCATTCTTGTTCCTCTGTGCCCCATCCTTGTCCTTCTGTTCCTCTGTCCCCCATCCTTGTCCCACTTTCTCTTCTTCACCCCTCTGCTTTTCAATCCTGTTCTCAACAGCCTTCCTGGTCTGTTTGTATCTCTCACTTTCAGTCAGATGACCTTGTGGTAAAGAATCAATATATTTTAGCTTTCCAATCCTTCCCTTCCCTAGAAACTAGCTTGAACTGGTTTTGGTCCCCCCTCCCAGACCTTCTCCCAGAGATCTTCCTATGTGTGCTCTGCAGCCACTGCTGCTTCCCCCAAAGCCCACAGAACCCTGTGCTCCACTGCTGACCCCACCGCTCCCCAGCTGCCCTGGGAGCTCCTTCTAAAGCTCTAGCCTGGGAAGAGACCATCTTCTGACTTCTAAATTTATCTCTCCTCAGCTCCACAAACAAAGCTTCCCTTGTCCCTTCCTGAACCCCAAGACAGAAACACAGATTTTTTTGGCTGCCCTTCTTTCCACCCCAGAGAAGGGCTGTTTTTGCAATAAGGGGCATTAGAAGATTGTCGTCTGCCAGGAATATAGAGTTTCTTCTTCTTCTTCTTCTTCTTCTTCTTCTTCTTCTTCTTCTTCTT